>NW_027187345.1:12209297-12319286 GCF_028583685.1 Petaurus breviceps papuanus
ACACACACACACACACACACACACACACACACACACACACACACACACACACACACACACGCTCTGTGTAACCTTGGGCAACTTACTTAACCCCAATTGTCCTCCAAAAGGCAAAAAAAAATCTGGCTCTCTAGCTTAGGCTTTTCTTTATATAAGGCATTAGCTCCTTCCTGTCCTTCCCCTTCCTGTTATATCAGCAAGTTCATCCCACTGTGGGATTCACAAGTTCTGGGTCTTAATACTTTACACAATTATGAACTTGGAACTAAGTGCTAAGTACCACAAAGTAACACAAAGTACAGAGGTCGAAAGTTTTCTACCCCTAGGTCACATTGTCTTAATCTCTTCAATCAAAAAATCTTCTTTCTTCTTAATTGGAGATTAGTTTCCAATCATCCTCAATTAGTAAATCCTTAACTCAATCATCTAAATATAAAGGTCAAAGTTCTCCACCCCTAGTAAATCATGACCTTCTCAGTTTGCATTAAATACCCAAGGAGAGGTCTTTTCATCTTGACTTGAGGTTGTCTCTCCACTTCCATGGTTCCCCTTCAATGGTCCTAGCTCCTGCCAGAATCTATCCCACTGTCACTTGAGTTCAAAGACAGACAGCTCTCCATTCTTTGTCCAGCTTCTTGTGCAGTTCCTTGTCCAGTTCCTGTTCCACACTGAAATTCTCAGTGTCTGGTCTACTTCAAGTCCTTCACAGTTTCTGTTCCTGGGAAGACAAAGCTTAACAAAGCCACAATAACATTAATCAACATTGACAGCATCCTCATCAGTTCATTTTCTGCCTGTGAAATTAACATAGACCCAACAACAAGGTCTGAGGAATCAACACAAATCATTGGTATAGTCCCAGGACCTCTGAAATCATCACCAAGACCCTTCTCCAGGATTTGCCACAGCCATGCTTCCTCCAAGTTCTCTCTTCTCATTTCTCAGAAATTGTCAGGATCCTGGCAGTTTTTCTCTCTCTCAGCAATTCTCATTTCTGGCAGTTCTTTCTATCTCTCCAGCAGTAGCTGCTCTGCCTCCATGATGCTCACTCCCAGAAGTTCTGTCTCTGTAGCTTGGGCTTTTCTTTATATGAGGTAGTAGCTCCTCCCTGTTCAGTTACACCCCTTCCAGTTACAACAGGAAGTTCTCCCCACTGTGGGACTCACAAGTTTTGGATCTTAATACTTAACACAATCATGAATTTGGAACTAAGTGCTAAGTACCTGTTATCTTGCCAATACAAGGGGTTCTTCAAATTCCATTATTATTACAGGTTGAGGGCATCACCATCCTTCCAGTCACTTTAGTGTTTCAATTCTCAACTCTCTTCCACTCTCCATATGAAATGAGTTGCAAAGTCTTATGCAGTCTATCTTCATATTTCTGACATCTGTCTCCTTTCTACTGACAGGTTCATAACAACATCATCTTTTGTCTGGATTATTACAATAATCTCCTAATTAGTCTCCTCACCTCCAGTCTATATCCATTCTCCAATCCTTCCTTTATGCAGCTGCAAAACTGATTTTCCTAAAGCTTTGGTCTGATAATATCATCCCCTACTTAGAAAATTTCAGTAGCTCCCTACAGACTTTAGCATAAAACTCTATTTTGTCTTTAACTCACCCAATTTTTTTCTTTTATGTATAAATTATAAAACTTATGTTATACATTATTATTAATACAGTTATACATGTATAAAATTTATAATAAACATATAGCTGTGTGTATGTTTTTCCAACTTTTGCTATAGAGGTCTGTGATATAAAGTCCAGGACTCCTTAAACTTTTTCTACTCGAGACCCCTTTTCCCATTTCAGCAGCTTTGGTACATATTGCATGACCTGAGGACACGCACAGGGCAGAGTGGGCATGCTTTATGTTCATAACCAAGGCTGAAGTGAAGTTGCTCAATGCAACATGGGCAAGTGCTTTCAGAAACACCTTGGATTCATTACAGGTTTGATTTTGAATTAATTTTTGGTCATTGCACATTCAAAAACCTTTTACTGTTGCCAAACTTTTCACATACGAGATTATGACCCACAGTTTCAGAAGTGCTGACTCTACTAATCCAGTTCCTTGCCTCATTACCTCTGTGCTGGAATATAAAAGCCTATTTATTCCCTGAGCCATCCTTCATACAAGTCACCAAAATTATCTTCTTACTGCACAGGCCTGACCATATTACTCCCCTCTTCCAAAACCTTCAGTGAATCCCTATTGTCTATGATAAAGAAATGAAATATGAGGGCTGTAAACCTTCCATAATTTGACTTCCATTTACCTTTCCATCCTATATTCACATTATTCCCCTTCATGTACTTTAAATTGAATTACTTGGTCTTTATACATCTTGCCCTAGCTTTTTCTACCCCTGTCCATTTATAAGCATCTCTCTGAATGTTATGTAGATTGAAATGTCCTCTATCAAACTCTATGTTCTCTTCAAGGTTCAGTTTGAGCTACCTTCCTTCTGAAGCTGTACATGATTCCCTATAGTTCAAAGTGAATTCTCCTTCCTTGTTTTCTGACATTTTTTCTAGATCTCTCTTTCACTGTCATCCTATACTACTCTACAGCAATCTTATTTGTGCATGTATCATCACTCCCCTTAGAGTGTAAGCACTTTGAGAAGTGTGAAATGGTTTCTCCCCTTTCTATTGCTAGCATCTCAGACAATTCCTTGCACAAGGTAAGTGGGTAGGAATTTTTTCATTCACTGTACTCAAATCACTGGCCTGACACTGTGCTTGGCACAAAGTTAGTTCTAAATAAATATGTGTTCACTGATGAATTGATCATGATAGTTATCTTCAAGGATTTGAAAGACACTTGGAAGAGGAGCTAGACTTGTCGAACTTGGTCTGTGGGGACAGAAATAGGAAACAATGGGCCAAAGATGCATAAAAGAAAATTTAGGTGTGAATTAAGGACAATACTCCTGACAATTAGCACTACCCAAAAGTGCAATAAGCTGTCTTGGGAGGTGGTTGGTTCCCTTTCACTGGAGATCCTCAAGCATTAGCTAGAGGAGCACTTTGGCTATGAATTGGGGTTGAACTAGTTTGCCTTTTAAGGTCCTTCTTACTCTGAGAATCTATAATTCTGTAACTGTGATCTAGATTTCTATAGGTGAAGCTAGTCTAAGAAGGATGGGAAACTCTTAAAAAAGAAATGCTGATGAAACAAACAAACAAATAAAAAGAAATAAATAGTTCCAACAAGGAGAGAAAGAATTTTCTAAAGAACCCATTGTGGCTGCATAAAAACTCATTGACTAATTTAGGATTTAAACACAGGTAAATAGGAGAGATCCTATAAGAATAGTATTAGGGATTCTAAAACACAAAATAAGCTAAAGCTGACTAGGAATGCTAACCACCAAAGGATAATTTTTAAAAATCTGTATTGGGGAAAAGTGGAAAATCAAAGAAGGAATAAGACAGTCACTGCCTAGAGACAGACTGTGGTGACAAAAGGGCAATTTTGCTTCTGTTTTTTTTTTCTTGTGCCAAAAGAAAATTACTTTTAGACTGGATTAAAATGGTAAATAGGGAGTTTAATTGAAAGATGGGAAGATGCTGAGACCATCTAGCTGCCTTCTATGCAATTAAGTCACCTTGTCCAGAATAAATGTATTGTAAAGAACTGAAAGTTTATAAATGGGATTGCTGAGTTGCCATCAGTGATCTTTAAACTATCATTGGAAATGGGGATATACTATGTGATTGAAGGAGGGGAAATGTCTTGATTGTTTTCATATTTTTTAATGGAAGAGAATGGAATCTGAAAACTATACCCCAGTGAATTTGACTTGGTTCTTAGGAAACTTCTAGAAGGTGTAAAGGGATTCTTAAGTTACAGTTAAAATGGAAAATGGTTATCATAAAATGCAAGTGTTGCTTTATCAAGGACAGGTCATGTCAGACTAATCTCATTTCCTTTATTGATGGAGTTACTAGGGTGGTTGATGAAAAGAATGCTGTAGATATAGTTTATCTAGATTTTTGCAGAGTATTTATCAAAGTCTCTTATGCTTTTCCTGTGGACAGGATGAAGAGGTTTAAACTAGACAGTGGCACAGTTATATAGATTGGGAGGTTGTTGAATGATTGAACTTAAAGAACAGTCATGAATGATTTGATATTAATTTGGAAGGAAGTCTTTAATGAAGTGTCTCAGGGATCTTCTGTAAAATCCTCCTTCAATGACTTATCATGGTGCAGGGATGATCTTGCCTTCCTGAAGGTTGTTCCATCTAAACATAACCTTTGACAGGTTTTCTCATGCTGGAGAAAGGCTTTAAGTATGACTCTGGAAACCAAATGAGAATAGTTTCTCAGCTATGGATAGAGCAATGAACCTGGAGTCAGGAAGACCTGACTTCAGATCTGGCTTCAGACACATACTAGTTCTGTGACCTTGGTAAATAACTACACTTCTGTTTACCTTAGTTTCCTTATCTGTAAAAATGGAGATAATAATAGCATCTATTTTCCAGGGTCATTGTGAGGATCAAATGAGATAATGGTTACAAAAAACTTAATGCTGTGCTTAGCACATAGAAAGTGCTATATAAATATTAGCTGTAATTATTACTATTATTATTGTTACTATTATTTCTGTTCGAGGAACAATCTAGATAATTATTTGGAAATCAATTTGAGACTACTGTCTAAGAACCAACCAAAATATTTGGGAGCAAATTACCAATAGACTGTCACCTGGTAATGATTTTTTGGGTGCAGTCATGGCAACCAATGAAACAAAGATAAATAAAAATAGCTCTTAGACCTTTATGGATGTTTTCTCTTTCGACAGTGACAGAGACTGAGTGGTAGGAAAGGAGGCAGAAGGTGCTAAGAATCACACAGGTTTTAGACTATCTGTAAACATCAGTGCTCTAAATGTGAAATCCTTGTCCAATGACTAACAAGCATATATATTGCTGGGGGAACTGAATCATATCAATGGTGACATTCTTGCTATAAATAAAACCAGAAGAAAGAAAGAAGAGACAGCTAAATGGAAGGGTGTTTTATAGTTACTCCCTCCAAAGGCAAAGAAAAGAATTCATGGAGTAGGGTTTATTGTATATGCTAGGGCAAAAAGAGATATTATTTCGTGATTATCACATATTGTATCACTGATAAGTATTTGCAATAAGACAGATTTCAAAAATAATTGCAGCTCATACACTAACATTTGTTGCTGAGGACAAAATGATAAATACTTTCTATTAAGAATTTGCTAAGACCTCCAAATAAATTTAAAAAAAATAGTTTGGAACATGGTAACTTCAAAGCAAATGTGGGAAAGGAGGAGAATACTGAGACATATATAAGAAAAAATGCTTCAGGAAGAAGGAATCACAGAGGCCAAAGACTTGTAGAATACTCAGAAGCATCACACTTTTTTATCATGAATACTTTCTTTCAGAAGAGACTTGGTGGGAGCTAGACATAAAGAGCACCAAATAACATGAGACAGTGTTATAGATTATATTTTAATAGATCAGAAAAGACTTGTTATTGATGCAGGAGTTATCCCTGAGGAAGCATTGCCAGCATCCTCTTCTGTTTACAGTTAAGTTGACTTCTCAGAGCTAAAATCAAAACTGAGAGGGAGGGAGGAAGAGGAGGGAAGGAGAGGGGGAATGAGTGGAGAGGGAGAGACAGAGACAGAGAAAGAGAGAGAGAGACACAGAGAGAGAGAGAATAATGAGGAAAGGGTATGGCATACAATTGATACAACTTAATGCTGAACTATTTAAGCAAAAAATTTAAAGTAAAAAATGGAAAGTGGCTAATAGAGATGACAACAACATTGATATAATAATTTCATCCAGAAGTTTAACCAGTGTAAATTAATTACTACAACAAGGAGACCAAAGGAGCTCTGAAAGTGCCTTAGTCAGCAAACATCTGACTTATTTGCCAGATGGAGAGATGGCTGCCAAAGGAAACACTGGGTTAGAATATAAACTTCTTTGCAAAATCTTACCAAGAAGAATGATGGACAGTTATGAGCAATATTGTCTCATAAGACAGAGAGAAGTAGTGGAGGTAAAACCAGTTTAAGGAAAACTTGGCAAGATCTTCAATTAAGCTAAGGACATTTAAGGATGAAAACTGAAGGATTATAAATGAAAGGAAAATGCAAAAGAATTGTAAAAAAAACACCATGTTTTCTCCATGAATGGCAGTGGAAACACTACGTTTAGACCCCAACCCCACAGTCCTGACTAGCAACAACTTGAGCAGAATTTAGTAAAATGAACTTTAAGAGAGAAAATGTAAAGTGTATTTGTGTGGAAAGATGTATGCATGTCTCACCCCAGACAAATCACAACCTCTCAGGAAGCTCCCTAAAGTTATAATTTGCAAAGTAGGAGCTGATCTGCTTTGGCACAGGAAGTTTCCTAACTGGAGATCCATATTACAATGAGATCTCTGGTCTGGGTTAACAAATAGCATAAAGGTTTATATTTGGGTTCCCCAAAGATATCTCACAAGTACTACTTTTCAAAAACCTGAGTAGACAGGAGCATATCTGAAAAAAAAAAAGAAAACCCTGCAGATTTTAGTGCACTGTTAGGTATAAGAGAAGTTAGAGGCCCATCCAGTCCAAATTTATAATTTTCCAGATGAGGATATTGAGGCTAGAGAAATTAAGTAACTTGCCCAACCCAGGATCAGAAGATTGAAAATACATTAATAGGGGCGGCCAGGTAGCACAGCAAGTGAGAGCACCGGCTCCAGTGTTGAGAAGACCTGAAGATTGAATCCCAGGCTCAGACACTTAGCACCCACCCAGAAACACCTGGCCGTGTAACCTTGAGCAAGTTACTTAACCCCAATTGCTTCGGGGCGGCCAGGTGGCTCAGCGAGTAAGAGCACCAGCTCCAGTGTCAGGATGACCTGGATCAAATCCGGGCTCAGATACTCAGCACCACACCCAGAAATAACTGGCCATGTAACCTTGAGCAAGTTACTTAACCCCAATTGCTTAAAAAAAAAAAAGAAAATATATTAATAGCAATAACAATTATAACAACAACAAAAACAGCATTTATATTCTAGTGCCTTCCCTCTGCTGGTTATTTTCAATTTATCCTTTAATCATCTTCCAAAGTTATTTGCATGTTATTAGTATGCATATAGTTATAAGCTATTGAGTTATAATATGAATTATAAACTCATATTAGATTGTGCTTGCTTGATACAATACTAAGCACACAGTAGGGGCTTAATAAATGTTTATTGAGTTTATTGGGCTTATGATGTATTCAGGGAGGACTAGCACCTCTGGTGTGAGGGCTTGCCAAGACCTTTTCAGGGCTGCTATCCACGTTAGGTGTCCACTTCTCACCCAACTCTCACCTGTGGCTCCAAAAAAACAGTAGCAGTGGCGAAGCCCTGATAAAACCATTTCAGCAGGCAGGCAAGGCCATATTGAAGGTAACTGAAAGGCCTCAAACCCTTGGTGTTAGGGGAATGTCTAACCCAACTATGAGAAGAATGGGTAGATGAAAACAATTTGTTCCAATCAACGTGAAGGCACCTGAAGCAGGCTCTATGGAGCACTTAGAGCTTCGTCAGACACTGAAGACACGAAGGTCATTCACTGCATCCTAGGTCATCACCAGTTGTCTTGTCTTTTGTCTTGCCACTGGACTTTGATGACTCTGGAACAGAGTGAGTCTGATGACTTTGTGCAACTGTGTCTCCCTTAAATCCAATTTACCTTCAAGATGTCACCTGTAATGTCACTAGCCCTCTTCAAAAACAAAGGAACAACAACCGAGTGCTGGATTGACTTTGTATTTTGTAACATATTGTACGTGTTATCTCATTTGAGCCTCACAGCAAGCCTGTGAGGTAGGTACTATTATTATCCCTGCTTATATAGCTAAGGGAAATGAGCCTGACAGAAGTTAAATGACTTGTCCCGAGTCACACAGCTGGTAAGTATCTGAGGCAGGGTTTGAATTCACATCTTCCTGACTCCAAATCAGGAGTTTCCTCACTTTCATCCACTGCACCACCTAGGCAAGGCAGAATTTATCCATGTCTTCTTACTCCAAACCCAGCAATCTTTCCTCTGTAATCATGTTACTTAATATTCACAGATTTCAACTTTTCATTGGTAAACCTTGATGACATTAGTGATATTTCCTATTGATATTCATTGAAATATAACTCCTTTTTATTTATATCTCTGTGAAATTTGTTGGATCTTTCTTTGAAGATATTAATGGCAGTTCTTTGCTAAGTGGGTAATGGACCAGTGAATTGGAGGGCAGTTGAGATATGCAACTTAGAAAATTGTGCTTCCAAATCCCATTTTCCCCTTAATTATCATGGTGCTCAGGCAAATAGCTTTTTTAGACCTTGAATTATCTATGTAATTATAGTTGGAAAAAACCAGTCTCTAGGGCTCTTGAAACTTTATTTCCTTTTGGACCATAACAGTCTTTAAACAACTAGGTCAAATGTCCAAAAGGATAATGCAGAAGACCAAAGACTTCATAAAACCCAGTAGATAAATTTACTAGAAATGTTTATATGAACTGAAGAATGGAAAACTTGCTGTAATATTTTTGTTTATTGCATTAATTCTATTTACTTAAATACTTTAACGAATGAAAAAGAATTTATTAAGCACAAATTCTTACAGAAGAAATTAAACACCTATGGGGCATAGTGGTGAGGGAAAACTGTTTCTCCCATGGAAGTCAGAAATGACTAGAGTTATGGGGAAGCTGATGTGTTCTTGCCAGGAGTGGTAGTGTTGGTACAATTGATTTCATATAATTGGAAATCAGGAGAAAAGATATAGCTAGAATTCTATACCAAAGCAGAGGTTGAAATGCAAGTAGGATGGCGCGAAGAGGATTGAGAAGCACCATGGTGGGCCTATGACCAGGTAAGGAAATGTAGAAATTTGCTAGTCAGAGCTCAGAATCACAATGGTGAGAGCTATGGAGGCTGGAGCATGAGAAGTCATAAAGTATCCATCTTTTATTCCTTAGTACTCTGCGTTAAAGTAGTATACATATAGAAATAATTCAAGTTATAAATAGACCTAAGTATGCTTCCATATGTATATAAAACTGTAGTTACCTCAGATTTCAGGTAAATCTATGGCTTGTGTGCATTATAGCCATAATACATGATGGTATAATGGTTCATAGCTGAATCTATTGGTACCTGAGAAGTCCTAAGTTATTTGTGGTTGACTTTGTTTTCATAGACAACGTGTGCTTATTTGCTCTTGATATTGATGCAAAAAGTGACAGACATAAAGGTATATATTTGTAAGAATACAGATCTATTATTTAATGCAGGATTACTACTTTACAAGGAACCTATAAATGTTTTTAAACTTATTTATGTGTATGTGTTCACACATATGAACCTGACCTAATTATTGCCATCAGATAAATATGTATATGGAAATATCTATGCATGCATATAAAATATATGCATATATGTGTGTACATGATTCCTTCAGTGAGGAACTTCATTTACTAACAGAGATGGACACCTTCTCTGTAACTTTGTAATGGGAATGCAAATTTAAAGATCTTCCCTGCCCTTAGGCCCTTTGCTACACTTAAGAGACTCTGAGAAACTTCCTTGATTTGAAAATATACTCTGCCTCCTAATAGGCTGAATGTGGTCACATGGAGCCTCTGGCAGGAGGCTTGGTTTTCAGGAATGCCCACACCTTGATGCTGTGTGATTGGGCAGTGGGTCAAGAGGGTGGTTACATTCTCTGACCCAGGAGAAGGCTATATAATTCCCGATGTGAGGCTTTGTTTTGGGGCTCACTTTGAGAAGTGTTCTGTGATTTGACCAGATGAGACTCTGGGAAGCCATTGTTGAGAGCCCCCCAGCTTCAAAAAACCCAGATGTTGATTTGGTATGGATGTAATGGTTGGACAGTTTGTAAATCTGTCTACTTGATCTGTTTCTCTGTCTTGATAATTCTGTCTGTATACTCTGAAGTTCGGGGTGCTGACCTTTTTCCCCTGAACTAGGTAAACGATCCATATTTGACTGATTAAAGTAAGCTTGTTAACCCATTTTGAGTTGTTTTCCTTTAACAAAGCAGATCCAAGAACCTGTGTTGGCAGCCACCTTAGGGACGCTGGGGTGCTTGCTGCTACAAACTTACAGTCTTAGAAAGTTGACTAGAGGTAATGAAAAGTTAAGTGGCTTGCTCAGAGTTAGCAGCCAGTAGGTAGCAAGAATTTGGATTTGAATGCAGGTTTTCCTGATTCCAAGGTCATTTCTTTACCATATCATGTTGCCTCTCACATATAAGTATATATCTATTATATATGCATACATATACACATGCACACACATATATGTGTATATTTATTCATACGTATACATGCACACATACTTATATGTGAGAGATGACAAGGCATGATATATATGTATATGTGTGTATGTTATACACATATGCATACATACATATACATGAGTAAACACACAAATATATGGATTGTCAATGGGGCCTTGGAGTTAGTCAGGGAAGTCTTGGCTCTAACGCCCAGATGTAGATCCTTGCAGGCTATGTATGTCCTTGAATACAATGGGAGGCAGCTGGGTTATTTGCCTCCTCTGGCACTGACTTTCCAATTGCTTGCTGGCTGCTGGCTGGCTCTTTGTTCAGTTGTGAGTTGGAAAAGGTCACTTACTATATTTTCTCATTGGGTTTCTTAATCATGATTTGGTCTGGTGTGATTTGCAGGTTTTTGCTGGAAAAGGTATATGGGAGTTGGGCTGAATGCCCAGCTGGTTCAGGCAACCATCTTTACCAGAAGGCTATTCTTATATATTTGAATCAGTTCCTTGTATATCTTAAATATCAGACCTTTATCGGAGAAACTTGCTGTAAAGATTTTTTTTTTCCCAGTTAACTGCTTGCATTCTAATTTTAACTGTAATTTTTGTGTGCATAAATTTTTCAATTTTATGTGATCAAAGTTGTCTTTTGTTTTCTGTGAGCCACTTTCTTCTCTGTCTGGTCATGAATTCTTGTCCTAACTATAGTTACAAAAGTTTTCTTCTTTGCTCTTGGAATTTGTTTATAATATGGCCTTTAATATCTAAGTACTGTATCCATTTGGAGTTTAATGTTTTATGTGGTGTATGATGTGAGTATTTGGTCTGAACCCAAATTCTGCCAGACTGTCTACAAGTTTTTCTTGTATAGTGAGTCCTTACCCCAGTGATTGAAATTTGAGGTTTATTGAACCTTCTTCTACTTAGTAGGTTCATATGTTTCCATATCTTGTGCACATCATCTGTTCCATTGACCTTTTCAATTTGTTTATCAGTATCAAAGTTTTAATTAGTATAGTTTGATACCTAATATTGCTAGGTTGCTTTCCTTCTCACTTTTTTCATAATTTCCCTTGAGAACTTTGACTTTTTGTTTTGCCAAATGAACTTTGTTATTATATTTCTCTCTGAAGTAAACTTTTGGTAATTTGATTGGCAAGGAATTGAATAAGCAAATTAATTTAGATGAAATTATTATTTTTACTATATTCTCATGACCTAACCATAAATAGTTAATATCTGTTCATTTATTTAGGTATTATAATTAATTATAATATTATTATAATATGTAATATTATAATAATTATAATTAATATATTAATTCTATGAGGAGAATTCTATTGTTGTATTTATATTGATCCTGCCTGTCTTATTATGTGGGCTCTTAAACATTTTTAGAACTCCATAGTTTGTTTCCATGGGATTTCTCTATCTCTTCTTGTTCAGTTCTGTTAGTAATAAATAGGAACCATGATGATTTTTGTTAATGTATATCCTACCATTTTGTTGAAGTTATTGTTCTAATTAATTTTTTTTGTTTATAAGTTTCTCTATATATTATCATAATTTGCAAAAAGGAAAACATTTATTTACTCTGCATTTCTTGTTTCCTTTCTTTTCTTGTCTTATTGCTATAGCTAGTATTTTAAATACTATGTTTAAAAGTGCTTCTTGGGGCGGCCAGGTGGCTCAGTGAGTAAGAACACTGGCCTGGGCGTCGGGAGACCTGGGATCGGTTCTGGCCTCAGATACTTGGCACCCACACAAAATAACTGGTCGTGTAACCTTGAGCAAGCTACTTAACCCCAATTGCTTTAAAAATAAATAAATAAAAGTGTTGCTTTACATCTGATTTGATTGTAAAGGCCCATAGTTTATTTCAGTTATTAGAATAATAATGACTTTTGTTTTTTTTTATAAGTATTGTTACCATATTCTTTTAAAAGGGGCCATGTATAACATATTTTCCTTTTTTCCCTCACATCAATAAATGTTTTGTTTCATCAAAAGTTTTTGTGGCATTTACTGGTATAAACATATGATTGGTTATTAATATGTTCAGTTAAATTTAAAATTTTTTAATTTTCTTAATATTGAACAATCTTTTATTTCTGGTGTAAATCCTGTCTGATGGTATTTTAAATTTGTTTATGTAACCCCTTTTATAAAACTTCAAAATCTTTGCATTAATATTCATTAGGGATATTTTTCCCCCTCCACTCCATCCCCCATAATCTTAGTTTGGGTATCAAGACCATATTTCTAATATAGAATTTAGTGGGACCTTTTCTTTTACTTTTTTTTTTTTTTACAAATATTTTAGGAAATATCAACGTTAATTCTTCCTTTAATGACTGATAGAATCTACTTGCAAATCCATTTGGTAGTGGGTTTTTCATTAATTTGGGGAGTTTATCATTTTTTCAATTTCTTTTTCTGTGTTTTGGCTATTTAAATTCTCTGTTACTAGTTCTATTTGACATTTCATATTTTTATAGATATTCACTCATATAATTTAGATGATCAGTTTTGTAGGAATGTAATTGAACAATATAGTTTTAGTTATTTCTTTGATTTCTTAATTTTTATTTCTTAATTCATTTTATATTGAAAACATTTTAATTAGACTAGCAAATCTGTTCTGTATTTTTAAAAAATCAGCTTCTCTTTTTATCGATCACTTCAATGACATTTTTACTTTCAGTTTTGTTCATCTCTTCAACTTCTGAATTTCTATTTTGATGTTTAAGTGAGGGCTGTTAAGTGATTGATCTCCTATTTTTTTTCTTTTAATTGCATGCCCAATTCTTTGACATGTTCTTTACTTTTTTCTGATGAAAGTGTTTAGAGATATACATTTTCCCATTTCCTCCTAAACACTGCTTTCACTGTATCACAAAAGGTGTTAATTGCATATTTTTCTTCTTTTTATCATTAATATCATTATTTCTCTTTGTTCCCCTCTATAATATGAAGGTGTTAAGAGTAAAGGAATATGCTCACCAATCATGGTCTCTATGCAATGTGCTTCCATTCTACTACTCCTTTTTCTTCATCCTAACTCAGTCCCTGATTACAGGTTTTTAGTTTTTTTCTTCCATTTTATCCCCCCTTTCATTTTCTTCTTTCTTTCTTATACTTAAGCCTTCTTCAAGTCTACCTTCTTTCTTAATTCTTCTTCTCCCTCTTCCTGTCCCTACCTGATTTAGTGTTGATTTTTAATATCTGTCTAGGCCAGACTCTGTATATCTATCTCTTTGAATTCATATTTTCGAACCCTCTATATTTCAGATGAAAGTGAGATTCATGTGCACACAATTCCTTCCATATCTCTTTGTACATGTTCATATAATTTTCTTGTATGCTAATTATATGAGAAGATATGTCCTGCTCTCTTCCTCCCACTTTCTTACCCAGTGTATTTTCCCCTTCCTTTTTTATTTTTTCTCTTAAGAGTATTAAATTGAACAAAATTTTTTAGGTTCTCTATCTTTTTTACTCCTATGATCCTTAAAGATATTAGAGTTCTTAAGGAACACATTTCTTCTATTATAATATTTAAAAATAGATTACTGTATAGTCTCTTCTAATTGCTTAAATGCCTTTACTTATCTATATCTCTCTTGACTTGTGTTGACATTTTAATGTATCTATTCAACTCTGTTATCTTCATCAGGAACACTTGGAAGTCTTCTATTTCATTAAAATTATGAGATTTTACTCAGCTTTTCTGAGTAAGATTTTGTTCCTTGTAAGCTTTTTACCTTTTGCTTTCTGTAATATTGTATTCCAAGTTCTCCTTTTCTTTAAAATGATAACTGCTAGGTTCTTTGTAATCTCAACTTTAACATCTTGGTACTTGAAATTTTTCTTTCTGGCTTCTTACAGTATTTTTTCTTTAACATGGGAGTTGTGGATTTTGGCTTTGACATTCCTGGGAGTTTTTATTTTGGGGTTTCTTTTAGGAGGTGATTGGTGGGTTCTATTTTAACTTTGATATCTTGTTCTAATAGATTCACGTGTTTTTTATTAAAAATTTCTGATGATTCTTAGGTTACATTTCTTTTACCTTTTTTCCAGGTTAGTTATTTTTGGCAGGAGATAACATTTTCTGACAATTTGGATCTTATTGTCATATTTCTTGTCTCATGGAGTCACTAATCTCTTTCTGGCCCATTCTAATTTTCAGAGATTATATTACTTATATAGGATGTTGTACCTTCTTTATCATCTTTTATTTTGTACTTTATTATGTACCTTTTCATTATCCTTCTGATTTATTCTTCTAGAGCAAGGGATACCATTCACAGTCAAGGACCATACAAAAACAGGTAGGAGAGAGGGGACAGCCAGATTTTGTTCTTGGGCCATAATTGACTGGCCTTTTCTCTAGAGCTTTCATTTAATTTATATGACTATTTCAAAAAAGCTTTTCCTTCATTTCTTTCAGCAATTTCAATAGCACTTGGGAAAAACCTGTTTGCTTTTTTTTTTTATTGAGGCTTTTCATGGAGATGATATATGTTTGGATTTGTTTTAAGTGTCTAGCTCCATAATATTTCTTTATCATTGGCATTTTCTTGTATTTTCTAATTTTTTCCAACCTTACTTCTTGAATTGTTACTTAGTGGTCAGACTAGGCTCTACCCTCTCACAAACTTTTGGATGGGATAAATATGTTTTTTCTGGTCCTAACTTCATTTTCCTTGGTTCCTTCTATCTTTTACTTCCTTTATTGTGTCAGTACTCTGATTTCTGGCAGGCTTAAGTATTCTTCTGTTGTAGGACTAGGGCACTGAGTGGTCTTCTTTTCTCCTAGAGGTTTCTTTAATCAAGGGCCTGGGAAGTATTCTGTTTTGCCCTGGGGCTTCCTCAGTCAGGGGAATAGGTAGTCTCTACTCTACTGGGCTTCCTTGGTTAGGGCTTTCATATGTTCTGGAGTTTTCCCTATTAGGGGCCTAGGTGGTCTTCAGTCCTCTATTGTACTTCCCTAGTCAGTGTCAGTGCTTTTCTGTTCCACCTTGGGACTTCCATGATTGGAATCCTGTCTCTTTTGTATCCTCAGGTCTTCCCTATATAGACTGGTGCTACTTTGATTCCTCGCCACTTATGATTTTTCTAATCATGGTGCCAGGCGGTCCCTTTACTCTAGGGGGCTTCCCAGACTAAGGAACTATCAAGGGTTCCCAATCTGTTTACCTGCTTTAATGGTGACCTTTCTGATTGGACTCCTCTTCCATGATTCATGGCCTCTGGTTATATTTTTGTACAGTTCTGGGCTGGAGGAGGTAGCTCTCTTTTTTGTCATTATTTATTTTAAGTTTCTCTCTTTTTTGTCATTTTTTATTTTAGTACTCTTTTTAGATCATTGTTGGAGTGTAATTTACCAGGTTTCCATATTAACTAGAAGTCTGCGTCAGCATTTTGAATGGAAAGGCATATCTTCCAAAAAGGAAAGGAAAGTGAAAAGGCCCTATATTTTACCTGTTCATTTCATTCTTTATCCTATGTTGTGATATTGCTGATATTGAGAATAAATTGTAGATAATATGACTTTCACAGGGAGAAATTTACCCTCGAATCTAAATCTCTTGCTTATAATACAGTAAATTAAGTACTTGGGGGGGGGGGTGCTCTTTATTATACATCAACACCAAAAGTCAATATCCATTTAAAACAATTTCATATTCACCAAAAAGGCATGGAAAAATCATTGATTTGCCTTAAACACAGAGAGTAATCAAATTCAAATCTCTATGTACTACCTGAAAGAACATGCATGCCTGGCAAAACTTATTCAGCCATCTTTATTCTTGTGGATCAGAGCCATAACTAGGGCGGGACAGCTGGTGCTTTGTCCCAGGCCACTGGAATTTAGAGGTCACTGACCATATTTGTGCTCCTTCTGTAGTACAGAAAAAAAAACTTAGCTAGAGACCTAGTTAGCAAGAATAATTACTTAAATAGGAAGAGAAAGCTACCAGATGGTAAGCTTCTCCTCCCTGCTGATATGGTCACACTCAAGACACATTCCTCTGTGACTGGTCTATTCTGCTTAGAAGAGGTCTCCAAGCAGTGTCTTTGTAGTGTCTTGTCCATAACTACCACCTCTCTACCCCCTCAAATAGTCTACCCTGGACACTAAATTTGTTAGTTGTGATTTTGGAATAGCTTGTCATTCAACTGAGTCAACTATGTTGACAAGTACTGGTTAAGAAGTAAACCAAACCAATCAGACTAAGTGGAACACAATAGACATTTATTGTGACTACATTTATAGGTGACTACAAAGTAAGTCAATCACTCAATAAGTATTGTAAGTGCCTACTGTGTACTGCCACTGTTCTAAGTACTGGGGATAAAAAAGACAGGCAAAATACAATGTCCCTGATCTTGTCTTATGGAGGAGAAAACATGCAAACAAATATGCACAAGTTCTATATAAGATAAATTAAAGATAATCAAAAGAAGGGAGGAGCTAGAATTCAGAGATTTGGAAGAGGTTTCCTATAGCAGACAATATTTTAGCTAAGACTTGAGGTTAGGGAAGTCAAAAGACAGAGATAAAGATGGAAGATATCCCAGTCATGGGGAACAGGCAATGAGAATGATTGGAGATAGGGGATGGAGCGTCTTATTCAAGGAACAGCAAAGGAGACTAGTATTACTATATCTCAGTGTATGTTGGGGGTGGGGGGATGCAAGGTGTAAGAATACCAGAAAAGTGAGGGAGACATGTTATAAAGTCCTTTGAAAGTCAAATAGAGGATTTCATTGTTTCTGAGGTGAAAAGGAGCCACTGGAGTGGGAGTGGGGGTGGTGATATGACCAACCCTGTACTTCGGGAAAATCACTTTGGCATTCAAATAGAGGACACACAGAAGTGATGAGAGACTTGTCACAATACTATTATAATAATATAGGTGCGAAGTGATAATGTTCTGCACCAAGTTGGCTAGTATCAGAGTAGAGAAGAAGACATATATAAGAGATGCTACAAAGGTAGAAAAATAGGTTTTGGCCAGAAATTGGGGAAATATGGGAGTAAGAGAGTGTGAAGCATCCATAATGATAGCTAGATTGCCAGTCTGGTTCACTGGGAGGATGGTGATATCCTTGATAGTAATATGAAAGTTAGGAAGAGTGGAAGGTTTGAGGGGAAAGATAATGAGTTTAGTTTTTTTGCTTTTGGGCTGAAGATGTTTATGGAACATTCAGTCTGAAATGTGAGACTAGAGGTCAGCGAAGAGGTTAGGGCTAGATAAGTATATTAGAAGATTATCAGCATGGAGCTGATAATTTAACTCATGGGAACTGATGAGATCACCAAGTGAATGTTATGGGAATGGGAGTTTAAGATCTTCCCTGCCCCTAGGCCCTTTGATAGGCTTAAGTGCACCTGGAGCCTGTGGTGGGAGGCTTGGTTTTTCAGGAATGCCCACACCTTGTGCTCTGTGATTGGGTAGTGAGTCAAGAGGATTGTGACATTCTCTGAGCCAGGAGAAGGCTATATAAACCCTGATGTGGGGCTTTGCTTTGGGGCTCACTTTGGGAAGTGTTGTGTGATTCGACCAGATGAGACTCTGGGCAGCCATTGAGCCCCCTGGCTTTGAAAACCCAGATGTTGATGCTTCCCTTTCTGGTAACTGACTAGATATGGATGTAATGGTCAGACAGTTGGAGGCCTGTCTGTTGATATGTTTCTCTGTATGTGTTGTCTGCTTGTAACCCCTGTAATTCTCTGAAGTTCACGGTGCTGACCTTTTCCCCCTGAACTAGGTAAATGACATATATTTGATTAAAGTAATATTGCTAACCCATTTTGAGTTGCTTTCCTTTAGAAAAGCAGATCTAGGAACCTGTGTTGGCAGCCACCATGAGTATGCTGGGGTGCTTTCTGTTACAGTGAAATAGAAAATATGGGTTAGAAAAGAGGACCCAGGATGGAGCCCTTTAGAATATTTACATTAGTGGGTGTGACCTAGGTGAAGACCCGCAAAGGAGACTGAAAGGGAGGGGTCAGATAGGAGGAAAACTAGGAGAAATCAAATTTATGAAAACGTGGTGAGAAGAGAATATAAAAGAAAGGAGGGTGATGGAGAGGTCAAGAAGGATGAGAACTGAGAAAAAGCCATTAGATTTGGCAATTAAATGACCATTAGTAACTTTGGGGAGAGAAGTTTGAATTGAATGATGAGGGCAGAAGTCAGACTGTAGAGAGTTAAGAAGAAAGTTAGAGGAACAGAAGCGGAGACATTTAGTGTAGATTGCCTTCTCCAGGAGGTTAGTCCCAAAAGGGAGGAAAAATAAGGGACAATAGCTATAGGAGATGGATGAATGAAGTGAGAGATTTTTAAGGATGGGAGAGATAGGAGTATGTTTGTAGGTAGTAGGGAAGCACCCAGTAGACAAGGAGAGATTGAAGATAAGAGAGCATGGATGATAGAGGAATCTTCTGGAAGAGGAAGGATGGAATAAAATTGCTTGTGCATGTAGAAGGATGTGCTTTGGCAAGAAGGGAAGTCTCAATGTATGAGATGAGTAAAGGTAGAGACAGTTGCAGAAGGCATCTGGAGATTTGAGTTAAGGAGGAAGGGGAGAAAAGTAATCTGTTGGTGAATGATCTCAATTTTATTCTGTGAAATATGAGTCAAGGTTCTTAGGAAAGGTCTTCTCAGAATATTAAGCACTTCAAACAAGTGGACTAGCAAGGGGAAAAGCTAGAATTTGGTTGTCCAGGCCAGGTCAGAAGATATGGGAATGGAGAAGCAAGGAATGGCATCTCTCTGTCCCCTATGAGCAGGAAGGGTTACCTGCAAATGGGAAGAGGACAGATCGGGGAATTGACTCCAGAGGTACTTTGAAGATACCTGAGGAGAAGCAAACCCCAGTGTCCCAGGAATAGGACTATAGGCAGAACTAATAAAACCCTTGGAAATAAAATCAGGGTAGGAATCATTGATTTAAAATAAATTCCAGTTTATTATTCTATACACACAAATAGGTGCATCATCCTCCTTAGAGGAGCCCACATCTATGATGCTTTTTCCCCTTAAAAAAATTCAGGATTTGTGTCTTTCTTATGAAAATATATATTTTTTAAATTTTTTGGGCAAATGCCTGACTAACCAGATGGATTTTACCTCATGCCCTATCTGCCAACTGATTTGTGCACTATTGGACTTGAAGGGAAGAGAATCTCAGAATTCCAGGCCCTTTATGGATGGAACTCTGCCTTTTAGTGTCCACTGAATCTAAACCTGGGTGTCTTCCAACAGATTTCAAGTGTCCTGAGTCCTTCCTTCCTTCCTTCCTTCCTTCCTTCCTTCCTTCCTTCCTTCCTTCCTTCCTTCCTTCCTTCCTTCCTTCCTTCCTTTCTTCCTTCCTTATCTTACCTATTGAGTTAAAGGAAATATGTATACAAAGAGAAGCAATCAGTAAGGTTAGCTGACTTCAGACCTCACAGAAGGCTACAGACTAGCAATCAACACCTTGAACTGCACCTGGAGACAAACTTATAGCTAGGGCAATCTATAAGGCATAGGTGTGAGCAGATAAACCATTGCCTTCTTCATTAGCAGTGGCTTCCAGGTGCTTCTCAAGGGGAGCTGCCAATGTTGCATAGAAGAGTAAGCTTGTTACTTTAAAAAATCAAATGATAAAATAGGTGTGAAAGTACTTTGTGAAACATAGTCTTATATTAATGTAAGGCATTATAATTATTTCATCCTATTGAAAATCCTAAATTTTTAATAATATTGTAGCTTATATTTTTTGTTATCATATCACAGTATAATGTGGCAGGATGGGTGAGATAATAGAAAAACTCAATGTATTTGGAGTCTAGAGCACATGAATTCGAATTCCAGCTCTGTTGTTTGCTATTCCTGCAACCATAGGCAAGAAATCATTTAATTATCCCTTCCAAATGGTGGTGGGCCAGTCCCCTCCTGAATCCCTTTCCTACTGGGAATACAACCTGATACAGCAAAAACTGCTGGGCCTTGCTATCTGTTTTCCTTCAGATCTCTTAGGATCGCTGGGCTGAATTCTGTAAGTATTACCTCTCTCTAATAGAATGAGATCAGGAGCTGTCTTTTTCTTTTAAATCATATCTTGATATGATTTAATACTCGATAATTTTTTTTTCATTTATTTGCTCCATCCATCTCTCCTTCCTTCCTGCCTGCCTCCCTCCCTCCCTCCCCACCTCCCTCCCTTCCTTCCTTCCTAAGAACCTTACCTCTCTATTGAGTTAAAGGAAGTATGTATTTTATCATTTGTTTTCTGAAATTGAACATGTTTATTGCAATTAATCTGAGTTTGGTTGCTTTCTCACACTCTTTTCAACTACATTATTGCAACCATTATATCTACAGGGTGTCCCAAAAGTCTTAGAGCAATTTTAAGTTATAACAACTTTATCTCATTTCTTTACAAAAATAGAATAATAATGTGCATGCTATTTAGCTGATAGTGCTATTATGAAGATCAAAGGAGATAGTGCATGTAAAGTTCTTTGTAACTGTAAATTACTATTAAATCTGAAAATTAAATGATCACTTCCTCCCTCATTTCACTTATCTGGAATGAAATCTATTGTACCTTAAAACTGCACTAAGACTTTTGGGATGTCAAATTGTTCTGGTTCTGCTCACCTCACTCTGCATCAGTTTATATAAGGCTTTTTCACGGTAAAGTAGCTGCAGCTAAGGACCAGCTTTTTCTCTCTTTTTAAATTTTTTAGTTTACATCATTCATTTCCACAAGATTTAGAGTTACAAATTTTCTCCCCATTTTTCCCTACCCACCACCCCAAAACAGTGATTCCACTGAATATCCCCTCCCCCAATCTTCTCTGTCCCATATCTTCCCCGATCCCCCCTCTGACTTTCCAGTAAGGCACAGTGGATCTCTCTGCCCCAGTGCCTGTATATCTCATTTCCCAGTTACATGTAAAATAATAATAATGATATGTGTATATATATATATATATATATATATATATATATATTTTAAACATTTGATTTTAAAACTTTGAATTCCAGATTCTTTCCCTTCCTCCGTCATCACTCACCCTCACTGGGAAGATAAGCAATTCAATATAGGTTGTACGTGTGTAGCTATGCAAAACATTTCCATAGTGGATATATTGTGAAAGACTGACTATATTTCCCTCCATCCTATCCCAACCCCCACTTGTTCTATCCTCTGTTTTGATCCTGTCCCTTTTCAAAAGTGTGTGCTCCCAACTTCCCTTCCCCCCCTACCTACCCTTCCTTAGATTATCTCCCCTCTCTTCCCCTTCCCCCTTACTCTTCTGTAGGGTGAGATACCCTATTTTGTGAGCATGTCATTCCCTCCATAAGCCAGATTCAATGAGAATAAGGTTGACCATTCCCTTTTGCCTTCCTGTTCTTCCCCTCCATTGTAAGTGTTTTTCCCTTGCCTCTCCAAATGAAATAATTTACCCCATTCTGTCTCTCCCCATCTCCTCTCATTATATTCCTTTCTCACCTCTTAATTTCACCTTTTAAGTATCATCCCTTCCTATTAAATTGGTCCTTTGCCCTCTGTCTATGTATGCTTGTACACACTCACATATGTATTCATAAACCCATATACCCTACTATATAGACATATATATGTATGTATGTATATATATACATATATATATATACACATTTCTATTCCCTTCAACTATTCTCATACTGAGAAAAGTTTCATAAGTTACAATTATTATTTTTACATGTAGGAATATAAGTAGTTCAACTTTGATAAGTTCCTTATGATTTCTTTTCCCTGTTTACTTTCTCATGCTTCTCTTGCTTCTTGTATCTGAATGTCAAATTTTTTATTCAACTCTTGTTTTTTCATCAAGAATGCTTAAAAATCCTCTATTCCACTGAATGACCATATTTTCCCCAAAACATGATACTAAGTTTTGCTGGGTAGGTGATTCTTGGTTTTAATCCCAGCTCCTTCGACCTCCAGAATATCATATTCCCAGCCCTTCAGTCCCTCAGTGTGAAAGCTGCCAGATCCTGAGTTATCCTGATTGTGTTTCCACAATATTCAAATTGTTTCTTCCTGGCTGCTTATAATATTTCCTCCTGGATCTGGGAACTCCTGAACCTGGCTATAATATTCCCAGAAGTTTTCTTTTTGGGATATTTTTCAGGAGGTGATTGGTGGATTCTTTCAGCCTCCATTTTTTCCTTGAAAATTTCTTGGAGGATGATTTGTAGGTTCTTTTTTTGATCATGGCTTTCAGGTAGTCCAAAAATTTTTTTTAATTATCTCTCCTGGATCTATTTTCCAGGTCAGTGGTTTTTCCAATGAGATAATTCACATTGCCTTCTATTTTTTCATTTGTTTGGATCTGTTTAATAGTATCTTGATTTCTCATGAAGTCACTAGCTTATGTTTGCTCCAATCTAATTCTGAAGGAATGATTCTCTTCAGTGAGCTTTTGAGATTCTTTTTCCATCTGGCAAATTTGGCTTTTTAAGGCATTCTTCTCCTCATTGCCTTTGTGAGCCTCTTTTTGCCATCTGAGTTAGTCTATTTTTTAAGGTGTTATTTTCTTCAGTCAGGATGTTGACTCTCATTTCTTAATTTCCTTGCATCATTCTCATTTCTCTTCCTAATTTTTCCTCCACATCTCTTATTTTGTTTTCAAAATCCTTTTTAAGCTTCTCTATGGCCTGTAACCAGCTCATATGTTTCTTCAAAGCTTTTGGTGCAGGAGTTCTGACTTTGTTGTCTTTCTCCTGTTCTATGCTTTGATCCTTTTTGTCCCCAAAATAGGAGTCTAATGTTGGAATGCTCTGTTTGCTTTGCTTCCTTTGCTTGCTCATGTTGCCACTCAATTACTTGACTTTTGAGCCTTTTGCCACAGTAGTATTCTGCTACCAGAAAGGGGAGTTTTATCTCAAATTTCTGGGGTTTTTACAGCTGCTGGACCTATTAGTTGGGTACCTTCTCTGAAGCCTCCACATGCTCTGGCAGACTGTTCACACACCTCAGGACCTCCACCCTATACCGCAATCCAGATTCAAGCAGGTTAAAGCAAGAGCAATTACCCCTCAGACTGGTTGCTTGGTCCCTCTACAATCTGTAGACCAGGAGCTCTGAAGCAGCCATAAGGTGGGTGGCTGCATGGCTGTGGAGCCTCAGCTGCTTCTCTCCCTGAGGGTAAAGGCCAGACCACACTCCTGAATTTCCAGGTCCCCAAATCCACACTGTACTGACCTCTCACTTTGTCCTTAGCATCTATGGGTTGATAATTCTGGAAACTGCCATAGCTGGTTGTGGCTGCCCTGAGGCTAAAACCTGGGGCTCCTGCAGTGCTTGGCTTGGCTCCCAGAACTCTGCATTGGTCTGGCTGCTTCCTGCCGGCCTGCTGGGCTGTCCTCAGCAGAAGGTTAGCTTCTCTCTGTCATTTTATGGGTTCTGTAGCTCCAAAGTTTCTCTAGAGTCATTTTTTAAATGAATTGGAGGAGGTGGAAGCCGGAACATTGGGGAAGTCCTATTTCTACTCTGCCATCTTGACTCCACCCTAAGGACCAGCTTTCTTACCCACTTGTCAGTATTCCCAAAAATATAGCCAGCTCATTGCTTTGGTATAGAATATTTCCAAGCTTAGAGTATTGTTTTTGGTTTTGTTTTCAACATCTGGGGAAGGACATGTAATTAAAAATGGAGTAATCTCTCTCCTCCCATATTCCTTAGCAACTTGTTGGTACTCTCCCCATAGAATTTAGCTCATTCTGTTTTATTATATGTGTACTTGTCTCACCTCCCCACCCAGATGGTGAGCTCTTAGAAGATAGGAATATTATGGACTGTGTACTAATTACTGTTTTGCATACTTAATTACTCAGAAAGTATTTACTGATGGAATGGAAAGGAATGCTACCCTCACCTAGAATTGTTCTTCTGGTCTATTTTAATCCCCTTACTTGATCTCTTTGGGGAATAGAATGCTATGGAAGCATTTTTATTAGCGCTGCCAGAGTTTTTCTCAGACACCATCTACCTTGAAGAGACTAACATTAAAGAAGTGGGAGGAGGCATGGATGCCTTTTGTCTCCTACTTGTTGGAAGGTGCTTGTTGAGCCATGGAGTGCCCAGCATAGACCTTGACAGGTGATAATTAGCCAGGTTGAAGACTGGGCTTTGGACAAAGAGCAGTGAGATTGCTGAGATGGGGAATTGTTAGCTGCCCAAGGAGCTAAAGCTGGCACTGTAGCAATGGGAACAATGCTTTGGTGTCTGATCTAAATCTTTAGATGCTTATTAATGCATCCTTTTTCCAGCACTCTTTCAAATCAATATCAGACTAAGTTCCCAGAGAGAAAAATCATAAAGTGGAGCTGGATTTCTCCAATGTCACAAAGTCAGTGGCACAGAGGAGTCTAAAAATGCAGAAACACTGACAGTAATATTAAGATAAATTACTCTTTGGGGGAAGTTTGAGGTCATTTAGAAGTGGGTAAATCTTGTATTTACATCACAATGTTGAAATTTACTCCTCTTAAAAACACAGGGAATCAAAATAGTAATGAAAACATGTTGTTGCTAAAAATCATGCCACTAACAAGTTACCACTAAAATTAATTAGTTTGGGTAGTCCGTTTTTCATCCTTTCATAGAAATTTTCTTACTTGGTAGGAAATAGCATACTTTTCTTCTTTTGTTTTGATCATTTCATATTCACCATGTATATATTTTGTTTTAAAAGGTGTTTGCAGGTTGTCTCTACCATTAGTTAATGAATTTTCAGTTCAAGTACTGTCTTTTATATTTTTATTTCCCCAATACTCAGTACAGTTCCTTGCACATAGTAGCTACTTAATAATGCCTTATTGGTTGACATTATAATCAAGATTTCTCTTCAGTATTTAGCTCAAGTCTTTTAGCAGGCTTTGGGGAGATTTATCATTTTCCTATTCCTTCCTTTACTGCCCTCTCCACATCCCTTTCTATTTTCTAGATAATTAAGAGGATTCTGGACAAATTAAAGAAGGGAGGAAGTGGGCATTTAATCTAAAAATTTAATAAGTTTCTATTTCTACAGGATTTTACAATTGCAAAGAACTTTACATACACTATCTACTTTGATACTCATTACAGTCTTATTAGTTAAATAACATGTATATTACTACACTATTTTTTGTTAATAAATGGTATAAAGAAATTGCTGGGTCTGAAAAGGGTTAAATGACTTGTTCAAGGTCATATAAGTAGTAAGTGGTAGAATTAATACTTCACATCTAGGTCTTTTGGCTCCAGTTTTAGTGCTCTTTCCCTATATCAGCTATTCATTCAGTGACTAATTGACTTTTTTGCTTCCTGTTGTTACTGGACAAAAAAATAGAGCCATTCCTCATGAAAAACAAAAATCTTTGCCTGGTCCCAAAAATGAAATTAAAAAAATTAATTCAAGAAGAAAAAAGGGTTGATAAATCTCTTCCTATTTTATAGCTCTATGGATAGAAAGATATTTATGATATTTAGTCTCTAAAAATGTACATACAATCTAGAACTATGTCTATATAACTACACCACATCAATCCATAAAAATATGTTCCATAAAAAATTTAAAAGTCCTCAAAATTATAATTATTCACATAAATCTAAAATATTATATATATGCATATATACTCATATATCTGGGATTCTGATTTCTTCTGTTTGTACATCTATACATGTGTATAGATGTACACTATATATATGTGTATGTATATATAAATATGTATCCATCTATCTATAGATAGAGAGAAGAGAGTGTTCTTAGTCTAGCAATAAGCTCAATTCAGTGCTCAGCTAATCAGGCAAATAGTGGGGAACTTAAGGCAGAGGGTCGCCCTGGAGGAGGCAGATCCATGTACCTATATCAGAGATAAGTGGGGATAAAGAGAGGATGGTGAATCCTGATGGAGAATTACACTTCCTGCTGTGTGCTCCACCAACTTTACATTTCACTCTCCCAATCCCTGCCAAAAGTTAATCATGTTATTGGAGAGACCCAAACAGGAGACAGTATATTATTCAGGAGACAACATGTCTAACCAGCACCAGAGTCACAAAAATATAGATAAATATAAACTTAGACAAATACAGTATTGTAACCTAGGGAAGAAGCATCCTTAGGGTGTATGGTTCCTTATGTTATAGAGAATGACAGCCATATACTCTAGAAATCACTGATCCCAGGAACCCAGAAGAAAGTTTGACTCAAGGGAAAATATCACAAGGAATCTACAAGGGCTAAAAAAGACCTCCAGAGCCAGGGCTTGGGAGGTACCCACTTTGCCACAAATGTGCCTTGCTACATTTTTACATTAAGTTTTATCCCACTCTCATGAGGGGTCTTATATACACAGAGGGGAAATGTGTCTTAATTTGGGGATAAATCAGGGCTTCTTGACTTCAAGACTAGTTCTCTGTCCATTGTATTACACTGCTTTTCTAAAGGTTATATATAGTCTTACAACTATGTAATTTCTAGCATCCTCTGCCCTTTTTTCTGCCACCATCCCTGCAGATAGAAAGGAGAACTACACAGGAACCATGGCCACTTCTATTCTTCTTTGATTCATGCATTGTTATGGTCAAAGATTTCATCACCAAGTGACCGTCCTACTGGTGGCGATCCTCATCATACTTAGCTTGGTTTGTCTTCTAGGAACAGTCAGTCATTTTACCAGGACCATACTCAAAACTGTTCCAGCCTAATAGAACCTAGCAGAAAAAGAGTTTCTTTTACATAGCCTTTAAGAATTAAATCATCTCTATACCACAAAGAGGTATCAAAGTAGCCCTTCTTTGGAGATTAAGTATTCTTAATAGCAATATTAGAAAAACTTTCATAATATTTATAGCTGTACAAAGCGGTATGAGCTTGATTGCTAATGGTTGATGGCCTATTTGGTATATTGTAAAGGGAATTTATGATTGAAGTTATGGGCGAACTAAATTGCATCAAACATCCCTTCTAATTCTAAAGTTCTATGATTCCATGATGCCATTTTGGTCCCTAAAATATATGTCCCAAACTGTATTTACCATTTCTTTCCTTCTTTTCCCAAACTTCTTTTTGCTCCTGGCTTCTCTATTTTTATTTGTAGTGTTTGTTCCACACTCAAAATCTTGGAGTAACCTTCAATTCATCCCTCTTCCTGACCCATCATTCCCAATCACTCATCAAATCCTGAGAGTTTTGCTTTCAGATCAGCTCTAATATCCTTTCTATTCCACTCCAGCACAATAGTTGAGATTCATGTTATCACTTACCTGCATGGTTACAATATATTTTATCCATATTCAATTTCTCTTCATTTTAATCTGTCCTGCTTATCACACCAGATTAATCTTATCTAACTATCACTGACCATTTAATTCACTTGTATTTACATATTAGATTGTAAGTTCCTTGAGGGCAGGCACTGCCTTTGACCTCTTTTTGTATCTCCAGAACTTAGCACAATATCTGGCACATAAGTAGTATTTAATAAATATTGATTGATTAATTGATTACTAAGTACAATGACAATAACAACTACCTACCACTACTACTACCAAAACCAACAACCAACCATATGACAACACCTTAGACTATTATTAAAGACTTTCCAAAATTCATCACAATATCTTTTGCAACATTATCTCCCATTACTTGGCTAAACGTTTTCTAGACTCCAGTCATTTAAGACTATTATTTCCTAGGGTTTTTTAGGCTTTCCAGTCTCCATACCTTTGCTTATGACATTGCCTTCTTGTGCAATTCTGCCTATTCTTCAATACTTGCTCTAACACCACCACCACCATGAACTTTTTCTGATAGCCCCTGATTTAAAGTGATCTCTCCCTCCCCAGTTCCCCAGGGCTTTGCTTGTGCATCATTTATGGTACTTATACCATCTTGTAGTTATTTCTGGACATGTTATTCCTTCTATTAGATTGTTAGCATCATGAGGACTGTCGCCCATAACGCCTAGATTGAATATGACAATTAATCTATCATCTCATTGAAGTATTTATTCCCCCACCACCCACACTATCACCCCTACCAATGGAGGGGGAAGGTGAAGAGAATAAGTATTTATAGAGTACCCATTATGTGTCAGCATTATGTTAAGCACTTTTTACAAGATCTCATTTAATGCTCACAACAGTCCTGCAAAGTAGGTGCTGTCATTATCCCTTATTTTACAGGTAGGGATAATAAGGCAAACAGATGTTAAGTAACTTACCCGGGATCATATAACTAGTAAGTGTCAAGGGTCAGCTTTGAACTCAGGACTTTGTGACTCTGGGCCCAGTGCTTTATCTGTTGAGCCACCAACTATCTCAGTGATATAAATGACAACACATCCATGCCTACTAGTCTTGAGTAATCCTATCCTACATCTTTCCAAATGTGCTAGGAGCATTCTTTCTTTTACTCTCATCATTGAAGAACACCAATGGAGAATGTAGAATAACCGTTAGTTATCCCTCACTCCTACTGTAGGACTAGCCCATCTCTTTTTTCTGATCTTTAATATCTCTGGTGATTTCTTTACTCCACCTCTCCTGCATAAGCCTTCATTGCAATGTGTTACACTCATGTGCACCATGCAACTTAATAGCTATTTCATTGACCCTCAGCTTCAGTTCTTTGGAAACTATAATATTACATGTGTAATGCACGATCCAGGCTTGAATATTGGATTATATACAATCTGCAGTCAAGTAATATCACTGGATTAACATTTGTATTATGAAAGATAGAACTCTATTCCAGGGAGATTTCCAAGAGGCAAACCAGTCTCTTGCTCTCTTCCTCTTCATTCTCTGTTCATTTTTCATTTGAAGGGTCTGAATGATTACATGTGAAAAAGACAATCCTCCCAAAAAAAATCTCAAACCCACATCTATGTAAATATATTCATGTACAAGTTTACATACAACTATATGCACAAAGAGGTACACTGTGATAAGTGCAGACACAGATATAAAACCAAAACAAATAAGTGTGTAAGGTGTATATACAGCTATACATACTCAAAAGAGTATGTGGATGTATACATGACAGATAAATTGCCTTACCTATGTGAAAGAAAATCGACTAGGAGGAAAGCAGAGCAGAGAGGGGCTAGATGAGAGAGTGAGTAATTTGTGAAATAACCACAGGAAACTGGAATATCTTATTTGACTGTGGAAAGCAAAAATAATTGAGGAGAGAAAATGCTAGTGATTTTTATTAAAGAAAATGAGAGAAAAGGCAGACGAGATTCTACTTTTGTGGCCCAGTCTCAAAATTAACCCTTAATGGGAAGTAATTGGATGACTTTGCCAAAAGCAGTAGCAATTTATCCTGACCTGTACCAAAGCAAGTCCATTTCAATGGTGGTTCATAAAATGATGAATTCTCACTTCGCACATTTTCTGTACCTGCTGCTGTTGGCTGGAAAATGTCATTGTTAGAGAATAATAGCTCCCATTTATATAGCGCTTTAGAAGACTTTTATTCCACAGAGGATTAAAGATTGACTGAATGAGGTCTGGAACATTATTGAAATGGTAAGATCAAGTCAACTGTGTTCTGGTAAAAAAAAAATAAAAAAGCAAAAAACTTCTTCTTTGTAAAAATCTGATCCCTTCTGAATTGTGAGAAAATGTCACAGAATCAGTTTCAGTGAAATTTCCTCTATTAGCAGAGAGATGATGTGACAAAATGGCAAGCTGAATGTAGGAGCCATAATGTTGAGGCCCCCCCTCCCTTGAGACTCAGGGATAATGGAAAACCAACTAAAGCTGAAGGTTGTTAACATTCCAAGAACATTGCAAACTTCAAGTCTGGGTGGGATGACATTTCGTCTGAAGACATTTAATCTCTTTTAATCAGTGTTTATGTTGCCTGGGCTTCATAGTTATTTGCTTTCATGTAAAAAATGGAATACATCTGGCACATCATTAACAAAAGACATTTACCTATTGCCTATGACAATTACTTCTTGAATAAAATTATTTGTTTGTTATTTAGAGTATTCTTAAATGTATACCCTGTTCTTGTCTTCTGTCATATTCCAGAGGAACCATTGGTTTTGGTGCTTTATGTACCTGTCACCCTCTTGATAAATATACTGTAGGATATGAAAGGAAAGAGAGTGCCTTTTTCTAAATCCTATAATGGTTGCTCACAGCTCTTGATTGACATTAGATCTAAGCTTCTTACCTTCCATTCTACCTCTGCCCTCCTTTTCCCCCTCCTACCTCTTAATATCCTAGCCCTGGAATGAGCACTTTGGATTTGGAGTCAATAGACCTACATTTGAATCTGTGCTTAGATATTTATCTGTGTGATCTTGGGCAGTTCTATATAGAGGTAGAAAAAATGCTAGACCTATATTCAGAGAACATGGGTTCAAATTTCAGACCTATTATTTAATACCCATTACTATTTCTCCTCTCCAGGCTTCAGGTTCCTCATCTGTAAAATGAAAAATCTGGACTCAAAAGACTTGTATTCAAATCTCATCATAGTCACTCACTGTCTATGTGACCTTATGCAAGTCATCTAACTTTTTCTGGGCTTCAATGTCTTCACCTGCAAAATGAAGGGGTTGAATTATATGGTCTCTAAAGATCTTTTTAAATGTGAAATCTAAAATACTATGATCTTTGTTCCCATATTTCCTCATCTATAGAATGTTCAATTTACATAAGAAAATCTCTTCCTACTCAAAGTCCTGTGACTCTTTGATTTTATGTTTTCTTTTATTCCCCCACTCACTTCCTCTGCTCTGGTTGATGATAGCATTCTATAAACTTTCTTGTTCTATATTTTCCATTGCTGAATTTGAGCCTTTATTCTTTCTTCCACACCATGCATAGGATGCCAAGCTAATGGTTCCCTCACCTCTAAAGGGCTTTATAAATCTTTCTTCCCTTTCAACATGTTTTATCACTAGATAGAAAAAAGGTGACAATTCTCTACCCAGACAAATAATGCATCTTTTGGTACTAAAATCCATGTATTATAACTCTGTTGTGGTTTCCATATTACACATGTAGTTATTAATTTATTTGAGGGCAGGTAGGTAGTACAGTGGATAGAGTGCCAGGTCTGGAGTCAGGAAGACTGTCTTCATGAGTTCAAATCTGGCCTCAGACACTAACTGTGGGACCCCAAGCACGTCATTTAATCTTGTTTGCCTCAGTTTCCTCACCTGTAAAATAAGCTGGAAAAGGAAATAACAAGCCACTCCAGTATCTTTGCCAAGAAAACCAATAGTCATAAAGAGTTGGGCATGAATGAAAATGGACTAACAACAAAACAACAATCAATTTATTCAGGAGCTTGACTAATTTGATGATCTTTTATCAGTATATACAGCTATTGTTTGTACATATGTCCTATGTATTTTTACATGTAGGTCTTGTAAATTTTGTCAGTATGAAAGCTGGTAGAAGCAGCATCTGATATGATATGTTGAAATTCTTTCCATAGTACTCAGCACAGGAATGTGAACATACAAAAATACCAAATGATTTGTTATCTTTGTCTAAGAATTTATGATTTGGGGGAATGCCAGGTGCGGAAGCTCTCTCCACCAGCATACAAAGGATATTGAGAAGGTAAGTGACCTGCCCAGGGTCTTACAAATAGCAGATGTCAGAGGAAATAGTTGACCCTAGGTCTTCCTGACTCCAGTTTCCTCACTCTAGTCACTATTCTATGTTTCCTTTTTATATGTGAACATAAACATGCACAAATATTTGACAACGTCTTAGAGTCAGAAGATCTGGGTTCAAATCCTAGCTCTGATTCTATGTGACTTTGGGTAATTCGTTTAGCCTCCATGAACCTCAGTTTCCTTTCCATAACATGGAGAATACAACATTTGAACATGCTACTTCACTAAGTTGTTCATAAGAATAGCGCCTTGTAAATCTTTAAATGTTATAGAAATATATATAATTGTGATAAAATTTATCTTTGTGGTATTCATGTTTTTTAAGCAAGGTAAAAGAAAAACTCAAATTCCACTCATTCATTCAGATAGAAACATGATTATTTGTGTAAGTATGTCCCTGGGAGTGGATACTAGGCAGTCACTGACTTATTTGAAAAATTTGCTGAAGAGAAAAATCATAAAAGAAAAAATAATGATAACCCTATTTGCCCTCAATGCTGATGGTCAAATTTCATTAGTAACCTAGTCTGAAACCTGCAAAGATTCTGGAAATCCTCCATTTCATTGTAGAAGATAACTAGGGAAAGGTTATGGGTAAATGAAGCATAGCCCATGTCCCATAGTCCTTATGCCGTGGAAACATAGACTTTCCTTAAAGTGTATCTGTTGCACCAGACACCAAATTCTCTGAACCATTGGAAGAAGGTGGGTAGATAAATATGTTCACTCTATATTTGTTTGCAAGCACAGGTGATACTGGTAGCATCAAGGATCAATTTATATGAAACTAAATGATAACTGGCCCAACATATTTTCTCCTTCTAAAGCTATTAAGAGCTTGATTATCCCCATAATCTGAATGATGTGATATCTAGATAATCTGAATCCTTATTGGGAAGTAGGGAAAGAAGACACAACTTTCAGCCATCCAGGGGTAGTGTGCTATCATGGCAAGAAATATGCATGCTATCATGGCAAGAGCATTGTAGACTGTATGTAAGGGCAATGAAGAAGATGAGTAGCTACAAATTTATGACATGTGAAGATCAGTTGGAGGACTAGCCTTGCTTAATTATAAGGAACTGGGTTTGGTTAGCCTGGAGAAAAGAAGGCACAAGGGGAGACATGACAGCTATTGAAGTATTTGAAAGGATGACATGTGGAGACTCATTTGACTAGATTTAATTTAATAGATTCCAGAGGGCAGAACTAGGAGCAATGCAAAGAAGTTGCTAAGAAGAAAAATTAGGGTCAATTTTAGGAAAAAATTTCTCAAAATTATAGCTGCCCCAAAATGGAATGGGCTGCCAACAGAAGTAATGAGTCCCCCCTCCTTGGAGGCTTCCAATTAATGGCTGGAAGACAAGTTGTTGGGTATGTTATGATTCCTTTGATATATGAGTTGACTACATGGCCACAGAGGTACCTTCTAGTTCTCAAATTCTGTGATTCTGGTTACTAGTCTGGAGGAAAGAAAATTTGGCAACAGACATGATAGCCATTTCCAAGTGTTTAAAGGGCCATTATGTGGGAAAAGGTTTAGATTTATTCTGCTTGGACCTAAATGGTAGAACTACGAAATTACTAGGCAGAAAAAAAGCAAATTTAGATTCAATATCAAGAAAAACTTTCTAAGAATTAGAGTTATCGGTAAAATGGATTGCCTTAAGTGACTTGCCTAGGGTCACACAGCTAGTAAGTGTCTGAGGCCAGATTTTAATTGATAAAAATAAGTCTTCCTGACTCTATGTTGAATAGTCTATCCACTGTGCCACCTAGCTGTGCATGCACAATAGAGAAGAATTCTTTTTTGATAAGGGACTATATATTGCCATGGGTGTCTCTTCCAGCTCCAAACGTCTAGATATATGATATCAAACCTTTAAAGATTCCTGTTTGGTTCTACTCATTCAATCCGTTCTAAATTCACCTAATTGTTGTTTTCTGGCCATATCTCTCTACACTCTCCACATAGCGAGCAGGAGAATGAGAACTCCTTTGGGAGCAGGTACTATCTTGCTTTTCTATCTGTATTTCCAGTGCTTGCCCATAGTAAGTCTCTACTAAATAGTTTTAAATTTAATTTATTTATTAAATATTTTCCTAAAATTTAAGTAAACTTTTATAGCATTCCCTTAATCTAATTTTATTAACACTGATAAAAATGGAAATGAGATATATCTGGCAAGACCTTTCTTAGGAATCTTTGCCGGCTATTTGTGATCACAGCTTTCTATTCCAGTTGTTCACTACCAGGAATCAAAACCAAACTCATGGCATCATAGTTTTCAAAGTTCATTCTCTTCCTTTTTCTTCTCTTTCTTTTTTGAAGACTGAGCCTGGGAAGAAGCAGAAGAAATCAACTTTCTCTGACCAAGCTAGGAATAATGATGGAAGATTGCTAGTAATCATACAGTAGTTTAATGTTTACAAGGCATTTTACATATATTATCTAATCTGACCCTTGCTCTGTGATGTAGGTGCTATTATTATTATTATTACATTTTACAGATGAGGAAATTGAGGCATACAGTAGTTCAGTGACTTGACTAGGATTACATGGTTAATAAGTGTCTGAAGCAGGATTTATACTAAGGTTTTGCTGACTCCAAGTACAGCATTCTATTGGCAACCTTTTATAAAAAGGAAAGATCAAGTTGGAAAGGTTTTGATAGCTACCGAAAAAGTCTATTTGCCATTTGGATCTGGTTATAGACTGTACTAAGGGCTGTCTGTTTTGGTATAGCTCCTGAGTTAATAATGGTTATATAAATAAAGTTTTACATTTTACAATAAAACACTTTAAACATTATAAAAATAAAACAAAACTTTATTTACAAATGTAAAATCCATGGTGGAGGGGGGTGAGGCAGTATGATAGTAATGGAATATAAAGATCCCCCTGTATTGGCTTGGTTTTCAAATTGATTGTGTTAAAACCCAGAGCTTGTTAATCCCACCTGTGGGATAGACTTGTTGATGTGAAAAGAGAGACAAGAACTGGGAGGAGCTGGTGACGTAGATTTGGAGAGACACAGGAGAGAGGCAGAAGAACTTTTTGGAAGCAGCACCTTTGGAGGCAGAGAGAGACTGAGAGGATTGCTGAGGGCCACTTTGAATTGCCCTGGACTTTTGAGACCTGCCCCCGGAGCTGCCAAGGACTGAGGAGACATGACTGTTTTGCTGGTACTTTGTCTGTCTGTTTTGATGTTGTTTTGCCAGATTTGTGCACTGGTGAAAGACAGTCCTGTTGTTGAAGAAGGTCTGGAACCTGGCTTTTGGTTAAGAGCTCCTGAGACTGTCCTGCAGACAGAGAGTGAATACTGTCCACTGGTGTAGTACAGTGCTGTTGTTGCAGGGGTCTGGGAACCTTTCTGTTGGTTCAGAGCTATTGAGACTGTCCTGCAGATAGAGAGTGAATACTGTCCACTGGTGAAGGACAGTGCTGTTGTTGCAGGAGTCTGGCAACCTTTCTGTTGGTTCAGAAGCCCTGAAGAAGGATTTTCTTGTTGTATGTTTACAGAAATCCTGGGAGAGGGTTTTGCTAATGTTTTCAGGGGTTCTAGGATTGTTCTACAGACAGAGGATGAATTAATGAAGAGACTGGCAATGCATCTTGTGGCCTTGCTAAGCTTTGTCTCCCCAGGAACAAAGATTGCTGAGAACTTGCCTAGAGTCAAGATGAAGAAAAGACCTCCATTTGGGTATTAAGTGCTGTGCTTAAACTTGTTGTAACTCTGGGGAAGATTCAATTGTGATCCAGGGGTGGGGAACTTTTGACCTTTTTGTGTTCTATGATTGAACAAATGAATGTACCTATGATTAGAAACTAATCTCCATTTGAGAAGAGGGGCTTTGTGATGGACTAAATGAAGGTACAGCCTAGGGGTGGAGTAGTATTTAGAACAGGGACTTTGTAATTGATTGAATGAATGGAAGGTCCTGGGGTGGGGTAGTACTTGGAGATTATTTAATCACACTTAGTAAATGCTGTATTTTGAATGATGTCATATTTTGATCTTCTCTGTTCTTAATTTGTCACTGAATAAAATGGAGAGCACCTATGCTGGTATTCTGAACCTTGGGAAGTTGCCTTTCCTTGGCATTACATTACAGGCAGGCAGTATAAAAACAGGAGGAGGGCCTTAGACTGAAGGTCATTTTTTGCCAACCCTTTGGTTGACTGAGAACAGCTAAAAATGCATTGATTTCAATCTGTTATATTTCAAATCCTCAATAAACTAGTAACACATTAATACAGAGTTTCAGGAGTAACAGCATGTCAAGGAAACAAATGTCAGGAGAATAAAGTCATAATATACATTCCTAGAAGAGAGTGAAAGCATGAGTAGCAACACTATTGAAGGTTTATGAAGAACATGCCACAGAGAAATGCATCCTCTTTAAATCAAGCCATAAAGGTGGTGATTAGTATGAGAGGAATGTAGTCAATGTCATTTATCTCAGTTGTCCTAAAGCCCTTGACAGAACATTTTCTGAAGTCTCTCTTGCAAAAATGAACTCAGATTGCTTTGGAAATTGGCTGATGGGTTCAAAATAAAGGAAGTTGAAAAATAGCAGAAGCATCTTATTCTAAGAAGGCACATGAAAAATGCCAAAGGGATTACTCTACTCGTTAGCCTCAATTTTTATATCTTCAAAAATGATCTGGGAAAAAATTATGCCTTATAAACCAACAGTGCACCTTTGGAAGATCTTACAATTTAAAATATAGTCAGAAAAAGAAATTCTCAGTGTACAGGAAAGAAAAAAGTCAAATTTGAAAAATCAGTGATGGATGATGAACTATTTGAGGTATGGTGATCCTAGACACATCATTCATATTTGATCCTCTGAGACTTTGATGTATCCAAGATCTCATCAATGTGGTCACTCTCTTTAATAGAGCAGGCCTTAGTCTATCCATACCTTTTCATTGACTCAACAATTATCTGCTGACTAGCTTCTATGTACGTTACATTCCGCTGTGTGCTTGGTAGTTGGGAGATGAAGGAGACATGTATATGTTGATAGGCATAAGGGAAGCAATCTATAGGGACACACAGAGAGTTGGAAAATAAGTAAGAAAAAGGGGATAGCAAAGGGAGAAATCCACTGGAGAAGACATGAAAAAATGGGATCAATTGTGCATGGAAAGGGATTTGCCTTGGCAAGGAGAACAGCCACTTTTTCATGCGAAACAGGGATGAAGTCTCCTAGTAACAGTTGGCATCTGAGTAATGTGAGATGAGGAGAGGATAAGAGGGAGCATATATGGAGGAGAATGGCCTCATTATTTTTTAGTGACATATGAGGCAAGATTTTCAGCGATGAAGGTAGAGAGAGGGAGCACTATGGGGAGCTTGATGAGGAATGAAAAGGTTTGGAAAAGTTGCTATGGTGAGTGGGATAGTAAATCAATTAGGCAGGTAATAATGACTAGGGGGTGACAGGTTTCCAATGACACAATAGGTGACTAGGGGCTCCAATGACCAGAGTCCCTGAGTGGGCCATCTGGAATGAATTCATAGGACCCAAGCATTCTGAGTCAAGTTGGTAAAAGTTTATTGTTATGCTATACAGTGGGCAGGAGGTCTTAGGGAACCTGCAACCTTAAAGAAGTCATAGGTATAGCTTATAAAGAGTTACAATAGTAAATCAGATGTCAATTATGCTAGCTAGGTGAGTAAGGGTGGGATTAGGGAGGAGTTAAGGAGTGGTCAGTGCTTAAAGGAACATGCACTTTTAATATCAACTGTGCAGGTGTATTGCCCATAATTCACTGGGAAATAGCCCAAGGGGAGGCTACCTGGAGGTGTGGTTTTAGGCTTGGAACATCAATAAGTCAGCTAGTGGTCAAGGCTGACTGATAAGTGCCACCCATCAGTGTTATGTTTGACAAGATGGATGTTGGGAACCAAGGCTAACAGAAACTCAGTATGTGTATAATTGGCTGAGGAGTTAACTTACAGATAGTGCATTGAAGGATTCATAGGTACAGCTGGTCATTATACTAAGGGGAGATAAACAGTTCATGAATTGTTGCTAGGCAGAGTGCTGGCAGGGGGAAGGGGCAGAGTTAAATCTCTGAGGCTGGGGGGCGGAATGCAATTTTACAAACTGATGTTACAAACATAGACACCCCAAGCACCCCATCAATAAAAGGACTGCTTCACCATAGTTGATACCATATAACATAAATTTGATACCATAAAACAGAAATTTGTAGTGAACCCAGTGAACATGATTTCATGATCTTCTCTAACTTTGTTCAGCAGCATGTGAATATAAGTGAAGACATGAGATTTTATGAGTAACCAAAGGCTGAGACTTGGTGGGACAAGATCTTTAGCAGGATATGTGAACAAGAGACTTGAGAAAAGAAGATAGTGTAGAGGTGAACTAGATCACCAAAGGGTCAAGATGTGAAAGAGAGGAGAGTGGGCTCTACACAGGCGTGATGGCCTGGAACAGAAGTGAAGAGCAGAGGAAGTGGAGGTCACAGTGAGGATTAAAAAATAAATTTAGGGGATTCAAAGGAGAGGGAGAGAGGGAATGAGAATACATTATGATCACATACATGAATTTCAGAGTTCACTAATAGGTATGGAACACTTGGGGGTAACAGCAAAATCAACAGTGTTACCTTCTCTCTGTGTAACTGAGGCAAGGAGGAGCAGTAGATCATGGCAGAGGAGCAAGTTGAAAAACTGGAAAGTTATGTTGTTTGAGGAAGTACCATTATGTATATTGAAATCCCCTAGTTAGGGCAGGAGTTGGGGGAAGACTGTGCTATTCACTGAATTCACTGAGAAAAGGAAAGTGTCTTGGGAGGCCATAGCTCTAGGACACTGTGAGGGAACATAGCTGCTGGATTCTTGATTCAGTGATAAATATGGACTGAATGAACCTCAAAGGAGGATAGGTAATGAGTGGTGACAGAGAAAACCTGAGTGTGGAGAACAAGAAGTATTCCAACTCCTTCACCACTGCTGGTGAATTGGGGGCATGAGTGAAAGTGTAACCAGTGCAGCCAGAAAAGCTACAGGAGGGAGCCAAGTTTCAGTGAGTTAGAGAAGTGGGAAATACAGGGAAAGGAGAAAGTTTAGGATAAAAGCATAGATGAGGCAGGTAAGGCAGAGGGCACAATGGAAGGGGTAGGGTACCTTTGGAGTGGGAAGTTTGTGGATGTAGTATAAGGGGATAGGAATAAGGAAGTGGTCAGTGGGGGACAGAGAACAGAGTTTGAACAATGGCAGTTGGGGTTCAGAATCAAAGGAATGAGAAGGCTATAATGGGGTGAGAAGAGCATTAATCACTGAGGGATGAGTTCAGGTAGGGAACATGTTAATCACTAAGGAATGAGTTCAAAATTTTTCAACCATAGCAATTCTTGAAGACCATGTACTAAGTTATAGAGGGGTCATTGTTGTTTAGTCATTTTGAATTGTGTTTTCTTGGCAAAGACACTAGAGTAATTTGTCATTTTCTTCTCCATCTCATTTTACAGATAAGGAAACCAAAGCAAACAGGGCTAAATGACTTGCCCAAAGTCATACATAGTATAAATATATGAGATCAGATTTTAACTCATGAATTCAGACCTGGCACTCTATCCAATGCACCATCTAGCTGCCTCTATAGAGGGATCATAGTATAATAAAGTATCTTAGAGACCATTGAGTCCAACAGGAAATGGGATATAAAGAGATTAAGTGACTTATTCAGGGTCACATAGCTAATAAGGTGAAATTCAAATCCAGATCTTCCTGACTTCAAAGTCCAGTTCTCTATCTTCTCCAGCACAATACTTTCTTTGTAGTTTATGTTAGTGGAAAGGGTACCTACAGTGACAAAATCAAAGACCCCTTTAATATTGAAATACAAATATTTTTCTCATTATTTAGAACCTGTGAGATATTAAAAAAAATGAAGCAGATGCTCACTGAAGGTGATCACCACTGGCAAAGAAATCCAAGGTGAATATGGTTTCCCCATAGAGGGTAAAGTCCTTCAGATGGTCCTATTTATGGATGATATTAGGATTATTATATCAAGACCTGGAAAAGCCTTTCCAGGCTCCTGTTGCTGTTGTTCAATTGTTTTACTCATATCCAATTCTTCATGACCACATTTGGGATTTTCTTGGCAAAGATATTGTAGTACCTTGACATTTCCTTCTCTAGTTCACTTTACAGATGAGGAACTTGAGGCAAATAGGGTTAAATGACTTGCCCAGGGTGATACAACTAATAAGTGTCTGAGAGCAAATTTGAACTCAGGGCCTCCTGACTCAGGGCCAGCACTCTATCCTCAGCACCACCTCGCTGCCCTACCAGGCTCCTATAGGACAAGTGTATAATATAAGTCTCAAAAATTCCTCTTGTTAAATAGACATACTCAAGAACATTTCCTTGAGTTTGTGTTTACTTGTATATATTTATTTTTATTATATGCAAAACATGAAGAGTGAACTGGTCCCAGAATTAAACAGGAGAGAAAAATAGACTGATTTGCCTTTGAGGGATTTCAAAGTTCTTTTATTGACCCCAAGATTTCCCCTGAAACAGATACATCTGTTTAGATCCACTTCTGCTGGTGACATTGCATGCCTGTGAGTCATGGAACTCTTCAGTCTCCAAAAGATGAAAATTGAGGATGAAAGCACAATTTAGAGGTTCACAAGAAGTGTGAGCAGACTGTAATACAAGACAAGTAATCATGCAAGAAAAGGATCACTTAAAATCTCTATAGGAAATTTCTAGTTGGATTCCTATACACATCTCAAACTCAATATGTCTAAAACAGAACACATATCCTACTCCTTGCTTTTTCTTTTCTTTTTTTTTCCTAATTCCACTATTTCTATTGATTACCATCCTTAGTCACTCAAGTTCACAAACCACTCACCCTCCCCCACCTCACATCCAAGTTTTGACTAGTCTTATTGATTCTACCTGCATCTTATATCTGATATCCATCCCCTTATATCCATTCACCAGGTCACTGTCCTATTTTAGAGTCTCCTCAACCACTTACATGCACTATCCTAATAGCCTCCTAATTCATCTCCCTGCCTTCCAGTCACTGATCAAGTCATCCAATGGCTCCCTTTGCCTATAAGATAAAATGCAAACTCTTCTGTTTCACCTTTAATGCCCTTCACAAATTAATTCCAACCTGTAATTTCCAGGTTTTTACACATTACTCCCCTTGATAGACTCCTTGGATTAGCCAAATTGGCCTGTTTGCTGTTCCCTATATATAACATGCGCTCTACCATCTTTGTGCTTTTGCACAGGCTGTCCTACATTCCTAGGCCACAATCTTTCCTCACCTCCATCTCAAGGAATCTCTAACTTTCATCAAAGTTCAGGCCAGAACTTAATAGAAGGTTTGACATCCAAGAGCCAAGAGGAAAATAATGTACATACCAAAGACCAAATACAAGGGACAAAATAAAGACAGATGGTGTACCTTTTATGTATGAAAAAATGTAAAATGTATGTGTAAGATTTTCATTAGTAATTGGGCACATAAGAGAGATTGGGGTAGACCTGAGCATGATATGACCTCAAAAATTAAAACCATTCAGGAACAGCTAATAAGAGTAATTATCTCATACAAATGAAGTGTAAAAGGAAGAGCCAATAATAGAGGAATTAGATGATGAAAGAGGGCTATTAGTTCCGGAAAACTACTTTCATTAGGAAGGGGTTTAAGAGGGAAACAATACATTTTCATCTAGAAGAGTATAAAAGTCTTCTAAATTTAGAAAGAAATAAAACACTAAGGCAATCAGGGCATGGGTGAGGATAAGGGAGGGATCCTAGGTCAAGTAACAGGAGGGCAAGATAGCAAGTACAGGAGCCAGGAAGGCTAGGAAATAAGAGATATGCACAAACATAAAAACAAAGATTAGTAAAGAATTTCTTAGGGAAAACATATGTTAAAATATATGTATATATATATATGTATGTATACATGTATGTATGTATTTATATCTCTATTATAAATATAACCACACTTAATTGTAGCCTGGGGGGAGAGAGGGGAAGAAGGGGAGAAAATGAAAGAGTAAAAAGTGTATAGCATAGAACAAAAAAAAAACTCAAGGAAGCAAAGATAGACAGCTCTCAACACAACACATAGTATTTAGTATATAGACTTTCTTGAAATGGAAATTTATTGCTGTATTTTGAATTCTCTCTTATGTTCATGTACAAATGTACATGGCATTATTTTCCTATTTCATATTTGTTTTAATATGTTTATAATATAGTTTTTCTTTTCTTATTAAGTATTTAAGTTTTTATAAAAAAAAATAAAGCTTAGCCTAGGTGAGACTTCTTATAGAAATTCCTCCCAGTTGTTAGTTACTTCCTCCCACCAGAAATTATTTTATATATATACTTTGTATATATTTTGTTCATTCTTACTAAACTGAGTGTATGCTGTTTCCCTAATAGAAAAAAGCTTCTTGGGGCAGCAAGGTGGCACAGTGAATAGAGCACCAGCCCTGGAGTCAGGAGGACCTGAGTTCAAATCCGGCCTCAGACACTTAGCACAAAACTAGCCATGTGACCTTGGGCAAGTCACTTAACCCAAATTGCTCTCCAAAAAGCCAAAAAAAAAACTTCTTGAGGAAAAGGACTATTTTGTGTGTCTTTGTGCTTGACACAAGGCCCATCATATAGCAGGATTTCAATAATTGTTATATTGGATTGGATTGGAATAAATAATTGAAGAAAGTCATGCATGTTACAAGAGCAAGGGATAACCAATGAACATCCCAAGTACTTCATTTGTATCACTGTGATAGCAAGAGAACTAAAGGAAATCCAAATGTACTAGACTGATCCAATGTGGTCAATTTAAAGGAGGTAAAAGACAAGAGTCATCCAGAATATTTAGGCATAGATGGGCTGTATCTTCCTAAATGGAAGGAATACTAACAGTGATGCATTTGTAGGTACATTCAAGTATTAGAGCATTTGGAAAATGCACTATGAACTTTCTAGTAATAATAGAGGCAGAGATAATGTTGCATAATGGATGGAGTGCAGAATTTACAGTAAGGATGACTTAAATCCAAATATTTCCTCTTATGCTTACTGTAATGGTGACCATAGCTGAGTCTTTTCATCTATTTGAGCCTGTTTCCTTATCTGTAAAATGGTAATAATACTGATAGTGTCTGTTTCTTTTTTCTTTTTTTAATTAAATTTTATGTTTATTTTTAGTTTACATCATTCATTTCCACAAGATTTTGAGTTACAAGTTTTCTCTCCATCTTTCTCCTACCCAACACCCCAAAACAGTGACCCCACTGTATACCCCCTCCCCCAATCTGCTCTCTCCTATATCCTCTCCCATCCCCTTTCTGACTTTCTAGTAGGGCAAGATGGATCTCTATACTCCAGTGCCTGTATATCTCATTTCCAAGTTGCATGTAAAAAAAATAATAATGTATATTTTTAAACATTTGATTTTAAAACTTTGAATTCCAGATTCTTTCCCTTCCTCCCTCATCACCCACCCTCACTGAGAAGATAAGCAATTCAATATAGGTTGTACATATGTAGCTACACAAAACATTTCCATAGTGGGTATATTGTGAAAGACTGACTATATTTCCTGCCATCATATCCTGCCCCCAACTTGTTCTGTTCTCTAGTTTGACCCTGTCCCTTTTCAAAAGTGTGTACTTCTAACTTCCCTCCCCCCCAAACTGCCCTCCCCTCCATCATCCCCCCTCTCAGCCCCTTCCCCCTTACTCTTCTGTAGATACCCTATTTAGTGTGTATGTCATTCCTTCCCTAAGCCAAATTCAATGAGAGTAAGGTTGACCCATTTCCTTTGGCCTTCCTGTTCTTCCCCTGCAATGTAACAGTTTTCCCTTGCCTCTTCTATGAGATAATTTACTCCATTTTGTCTCTCCCCATCTACTCTCATTATATTCCCCTCTCACCTCTCAATCTCACCTTTTAAGTATCATCCCGTCCTATTCAATTGGTCCCATGCCCTCTGTCTATGTACACCTGTACACATATATACACACACTCACATATGTATTCATACTCACATATACCCTCCTATATAGACATATATATGTATGAATATATATATACATATCCATGAATATATATATATATATACATATATATATATACACATATCCATTTATATTCCTTAAACTATTCTCATACTGAGAAAAGTTTCATGAGTTACAATTATCATTTTTCCATGTAGGAATGTAAATAGTTCAACTTTGATGAGTTCCTTATGATTTCTTTTCTCTATTTACCTTCTCATGCGTCTCTTGCTTCTTGTATCTGAATGTCAAGTTTTCTATTCAGCTCTGTTTTTTTCTTCAAGAATGCTTGAAAGTCCTCTATTCCATTGAATGACCATATTTTCCTCTGAAACATGATACTCAGTTTTGCTGGGTAGGTGATTCTTGGTTTTAATCCCAGCTCCTTTGACCTCCAGACTATCATATTCCAAGCCCCTTGATCCCTCAGTATAGAAGCTGCCAGATCCTATGTTGTCCTGATTGTGTTTCCACAATATTCAAATTGTTTCTTCTTGGCTGCTTGTAACATTTTCTCCTTGATCTGAGAACTCCAGAAACTGGCTATAATATTCCTAGGAATTTTCTTTTGGGGATCTTTCAGGAGGTGATGGGTAGATTCGTTCAACCTCTATTTTGCCCTCTGATTCTAAAACATCAGGGCAGTTTTCTTTGAGAACTTCCTGGAGGATGATTTCTAGGTTCCTACTTTGATCATGGCTTTCAGGTAGTCCAATGATTTTTTAATTATCTCTCCTGGATCTATTTTCCAGGTCAGTGGTTTTTCCAATGAGATATTTCACATTGCTTTCTATTTTTTTCATTTGTTTGGATCTGTTTAGTAGTATCTTGATTTCTCATAAAGTCACTAGCTTCCAATCTAATTATGAGGGAATGATTCTCTTCTGTGAGATTTTGAGATTCTTTTTCCATCTGGCAAATTTGTTTTTTTAAGGCATTCTTCTCATTGTCTTTTTGAGACTCTTTTGCCATTTGAGTTAGTCTATTTTTAAGGTGTTATTTTCTTCAGTCAGGTTGTTGACTCTCTTTTCATGATTTTCTTACCTCATTCTCATTTCTCTTCCCAATTTTTCCTCCATGTCTTTTATTTGGTTTTCAAAATCCTTCTTAAGCTCCTCTATGGTCTGTTACCAGTTCATATTTTTCTTGGAAGCTTTGGGTGAAGGAGTTCTGACTTTGTTGTCTTCCTTCTGTTCCATGATTTGATCCTTTTTGTCACCAAAATAGGAATCCAAAGTCAGATTGCTGTGCTTGCTTTGCTTCTTTGCTTGCTCATGTTGCCACTCAATTACTTGACTTTTGAGGTTTTTTGCCACAGTAGAACTCTGCTTCCAGTGAAAAGAGCTTTGTCCCAAGTTGCTGGGGTTTTCTCAGCTGTTGGAGGTATTAGTTGCCTGCCCTCTCTGAAGCCTCCACCATCTCTGTCACCTGGTCATGCACCCCAGGACCTCCACCCTAGACAACAATCCAGATCCAAGCAGGTTAAAGCAATAGTGATTACACCCCTCAGACTGGTTGCTTTGTCCCCTATAATCTGCAGGCCAGGAGCTCTGAAACAGCCACACAGTGGCAGCCTTGGCTGCTTCTTCCTCTGGAGCAGAGGCTAGACCACATTCCCAGACCCCCTTTTCCCAAAGTCCACACTAACCTCTCACTATGTCTTTGGCATTTTGGGGTTGATAATTCTGGAAACCACCACAGCTGCTGGTGATCCACTCTCCCAAAGTCCCTCCAGCCATGGCTGATCGGCTCACCCTGGGGCTAAAACCACATGCTCACATGGGGCTGGGCTCTGTTCCCAGTGTGCTGTGATGGACCCTTCCTGCCAGTCTTCCAGGCTGCCTTCAGTAGGAGATTTGTTTCTCTTGGTCATTTTATGGGCTCTGTAGCCCCAAAGTTTGTTTGGAGTCATTTTTTATAGATATTTGAGGTGGTTATGGGGGGAGCACATAGATTTTCCTGCTTCTAAGCTTCAGTCTTGGCCCCACCCTCCCTATAGTTTCAATTTCTTAAGCCTATTGTTTATCTTAAAGGAGATAATGTATATGAAGCATTTAAAAAAAACTTCAAAGTACTTAAATACTCAAGTGAATTTATGGTGTCATTGATTTTAATGTGCCCTGCAATAATGTTGATCATAACGCATTCATACCTGGCCATCCTGCATGACCCTAGTCAATGTTCTCTCATAGGTCCTTGACAGTGAGTTCTATTGAACACACTAAAGGTCTTCTTCATGATGTCTTTGCAAGGATACTAGTGGAGCTCTTGAATTGTCTATCTGTCATCCTTCAGCCTTATACTCAAAAACACCTAGTCCAATCTTTTTTCTATTGTAAATTCTTACTTTCTTTACTAGCATTTCTATCTTCTCTTTAAGCACATCTGGAACTGTAATATTGCTGTGTATGCATAGTGATTCTATTGTCCTTGACAGTAGAAATAGTTTGTTATGAATATCTTTACAGATCTTTTCCAATTCTATCCCATTTGATGGTTCTTCATTCTCATAAGTGAGGCTGGCTTTGGGTCACTCACCAAGTTTCCTTTAAAAATGTTTTAACCTTTCCCATCCTCAATGATTTTCTCTGTTCATAATGTTTCATCATCCATTTTCATGAGATTTTACAACTGTTATTACCTTTGTCTAATATTTCTCTTTATCAAGTAAGTAACATTTTCTGACTAGTGAAACTTTTAAAGTTCTTTTGGTTTCTTTGCAATGGAATTGATTTATTATCAGTTAAACTTCAGAACAAAATTATTATAATTGATGTCGATATAATTTCTACCATCCATTATTCATTATTTATTATTTGTACTTTGTTTAAATAGATCAGAATTGAGTTATTTCAAAGGAATGTCAATGAATAAATAGATTTAATTAAATTTGATCATTTTCTAATTATTATTTCTTCTAATTTTATATAATCTTATCTTTGTTCTATCAAGTTGCTGGTCTGACTGTACACAAATACCTGATTCAGGGATGACTCCCATATTGTCAATGAATCTTTTTGGCTGTTATAGTCTATTTTTTTTGGTTGTGTCATTTGATATTTTGGTTCTCACAATATTCAGTGCCTATTGAATATTTTCACAAAGAAAATATTCATGACATAGAGATATAAGATTTTGTGCACTCCACTAGTCTTTGTTGTCTTTCATTCCTTATTCCTGACCCAAGTTTTTTAATATCATCATCCTCACCTAGCTCACTTTTGCTTTGCAGCCTCTGAATATCAAAGTGTATCTTGATTCCATTTCAAAGGTCTTATTGAATTCTTAATAGAATTTCTTTACCTCTCCATCTTCTGCAAACTGTGCTGGTGTATAAGCTGCTCTTATTTTCATGGTGGTCATTTTACAAACCTTATTATGAATAAATCCTGCAATAAAAGATGGCCAAATGTCCCATGAAATGATATTTCTTGTTGCTTTTAAGTACACAATAAAAACAACTCCACCAATTATTTTCTTTGCCTCTCCAATAAGTATCTATGAGTCATTCCTTCATTTAGCCACTTTTTCTGGTATTGTTTATAACAAAAATGTCAAGACTGATATGATTCAGCTCCCCAGTGGTATGTCCACTCACTGGTTATTGGGCAATAGTTTCATATTTAAAGTAAGAAGTCAACTTAAAGATTATAAATAATATACAATCTTTGTGATTCTAGGTACCATCTCTCTCTTTCCCCACAACTCTACCATCATTATTACAGAAGTAGAAGGTGGGGCACACCAGATGGAGGGCCATTTGGAGGGTGGACAGGGTAGAGTGTTTGTTTCATGAGTTGCCACAGAATTTATCTCCAAGTGATCAATCACTCCTTATAGCATTAATCCAGTCCTAACAAATTAGATAAATTGACAAGCATTGATTAAGTACTATATGTCAGACACTGTGCTAAGTTCTGGAGTTCCAAAGAAAAGCCAAAACAATCCCTGTCCTCAAGCTCACATTCTAATGTGAAAGACAACATGAAAGTAGACTTGGTTTGTTGCTGGGACTCTACTTGAAGCATTCCCAGAATAGTGCAACCCATCTCTGCTTTATCTCTGCTGTCACAGCTTTTAAAAATACAGGATCACCTCCCTGCCACGATAAAACATTGGAATAGGGCATTTCAGCTATTGTTAATAGTACATGATAGACTTTCATATTGCAGCATTAGTAAAAGCAACTGTTCTTTTTTTTCAAGTGTTTGGGTTTTAAAGGATACTCTTGATCACATATTCATTTCAGTTTCTCCATCTCAAATTAGAACTCCTTTCTTTTTTTAATTATGGGGAGGGGTAGTGCTAGTGGTTATGATGAGGGTAGGGCAGGACAATGTGGTTCTGTCAGGTACATGGAGCATTTTTTCCTTTCATCTATTCACTCAGAGGTCAGCTGGAAGATTTTGAAGTTCAACATGACTGAGAAGCGTTTTGCTTTTTTATTTTTTTAACTTTTGCCTTGATACCAGTATAAGCCAATTCAAGCTCCCTGTGCTTCCCAAGCAGTCAAGTTCTCCTTGGAGTATTACAGGATTGATTTTTTTAATCAGGGCAAGTTGCCCGGTTGCAGCAGGCAGACTTAGTTGGATGGAAGCCCCAATACCCAAGAATGGAGTCAGTAGACTCATTCTTATTTCCTTCAGAAGAATTTCAACATTGAGAAATATTAACCCCCTCCCCATTTCTCACATTTCTTAGAACTACAACCCCTTTCTGGCTAGGTCCACATCTTTCCAAGGTACCACCACTAATATATATATACAAAGAAATGGAGGGAGCAAATACATTGTCTTTCATAGTGATTCCCAAGAATACTAAATACAAAAAAGGAAACAAAATTTAGCTTAGGTTAATAAAATGTCAAAACTGGCAAGGATATGTGAGATCACCTCATTCATGCCTAGAATTTCTCTCCAGACTCTTTCTCCTTACCACCCTGGAGTACTTTTGCTATGGACCTCCTTTCCACATTAGGTAACTATGACTCCCTCTTGGAGACCACCATTTTAGAAAGGACCCAGTCATGCCTCACCTCACTTATTCCTGGACTCTTTCTAAACTCCTCTTCCATCTTCTCATTTGTCACATTGTTTCCAAGATGGGTACCCTTCCCCTCCCCAACTTTCTATCTTTCTGTTTACACATTATCTTTCCTTGTTATTATGTAAACTGCTGTTAGAGATGACTCACAGTGAAAGTTTCCTCATTTCTTTTAACTCCCTGTTATGTTCCTATGTCTTTTCCATACTTTGTAAACCAGTTCAGTCTGACAAGAAATTCTTGATTTTCCAGAAATGAGGTAATTTGAAAGAAAACCATGCTAGTCCATTTCTGATTGGGCACTTCCAAATTTGGTGAAAGGAAATACATAATGAAGGATTGAAATTGCTTTGTGCCAATTAGAAAGATTGTGAGCTTGCCTCACCAGCCAGTGGTGAGGTAGGACAGGTATTAGAGGTGGAGTTAGGATTGGAGCAAGAGAAGCCCATGAGCTTCCACATGTTACACTCCCTGGCAGATGCCATTTGAGCCACAGGGGCAGTGCCCTTTCTCATGAGAAAGAATAAGGACCTTTTATGGTCTCAGACTCAGACTCTGAACTTTTTCATCTTACACACTGCTTATTTGTATTTACATCTTTGTTGAATAACACAATATCTAGAACATTCCCTTCCAAGTCAACTCTATATCTCTCCCTCTCCTCTTTGTCTCTCAAAGTCTAGTCTGTAGACTGAATTCCCTGGGGGTCCCAGTACTATTTTCACAAAAATACTTTGTGTGAGTGTGTGTGTGTGTGTGTGCCTATTAAATTAAAAAATTAAAAGAAATTTTTTTCAGCTAGGTATTTGTGTGAGGCTAGATTTTCTTCATATACTTCAAACCAAAATAGCATATCTCAATAGACTGATTGCAGAAACACATACGAGAATCCAGCTGTCTTCTATTAAGCTAGACAACAAAGAGATTTACAAAAATATGTAAAACAACACTGTTTCTCATTTACCTTTTTTTGTTTTGAAAAAGTTATTTTGCATAAATATGTTATTTATGTTAACTTGTAGTAAGTTTATCATTATTTTAAATGAATAAATATTTCAATAAAATTACCAGTTTCAATTTCTACTATGGTAAATATTGATAGTGTTGAGCCACATAGCCATAAACTTTTAGAGCTGAATAATTTTTAAGGATGTAAAAGGGTCCTGAGAACAAAAAGTTTGAGAATTGCTGGATTAGTGGTCAGGTTGGGGCCAAAAGCCAGTTCTTTTCCTCCCTTTCTGTGTCCTTACTCTATATGCACACCCAGTCTTATTTCCTTTCATTTAGCCTGCACTGGTTGAGAACCTTATATATGATTACCAATTAGCAGCTGTGGGAGATCCAGTTTAAATTTTGGAATCAGGCAAATCAGTGTTTCCTGAGTAATTAATGAACCTGTCCCTGAATCTTAGAAACTGTTTCCTGCTACTCCCCTGAACTACTACTATATTTTAAATTGTTTTAATTTATCCTATGTATCCTCATTTAATTCTTGTAATATTCTTAAGCTGTTTGTTTTTCTTATTAAACACTGCAGTTAACCTAAGACTATGTCCTTACAACATGAAATGAAAGGAGGAATTAATCATTATCTCATTTAATTTGCTCAACAGAGTCTACAAATCCAGACATTTCAAGGCCCTGAAGAAATTGTTTTTGGAAATGAAAGTGAGATGTATAGGAGTGGTTTTACAGAGCTTGGGTCAAAAAGTCCAAGTATTATCCATAGGTTCAAATAGATAATGAATCAAATAGATAATAGAATCAGAAAGAAATTTTGAGTCATCTTGTCCAATTCCCCCATTTTATGGACAGGGAGACTGTGGCCCAGAGAGAGGAAAGGTACTGATATACAAACAAGTATTTTAAAAATTGGTTAGATCATGACTGCTTTTTTTTTGATCTTCTTTATTTTCTTCCCCCAGGGACCCAAGAGAAAGTTTGATCAGTTTAGGGATAATCTGGTCATTCCTTTCTCTTATCTGCTTCTTCATCTCCTGGTACCTGGTTTTACCCATTTTACTGCTAAATACTGGCATTATTTACTAAGCAGCTTAAACATGCATTTATGAAATAGTTGTTAAACACCTACTTTCAAGGGACTAGAGATGCAAGAGCAAAATATTAAAAAAAAAAAGAAAACTTCCTGCCTTCTAGGAGCTTACATTGTTTTGGGGTTATGCTACCTTTAAACATCAAAAGTGGAAAATAATTTGAGATGGTACAGAGTTCCACCAACTGGCACCTACCTTCCAAGATTGTTGTGAGAATAAAAAAAATGAGATAATATTTGTAAAGCGCTTTTTTAACCTTAAAGCACCATGTAAATGCTAGCTATTATTGCTGGATTTTTAACATACATTGTTAAATGTCTTATTCAAGTCATTACTCCAATTTACTATTCACAAGAGTAATTTGTATGTGTTTGCAAATACCAACACTCTTTAAAAATCTCAAATCGAGGTCTGGAAAGGTCCTTTCTCAGAGAAAAAGGTTAATTTTCCCGATAGCTGAAAGTGCTACTCCCTCAGAAATATTTGGAGCAATGAATTTATTACATAAAGGCCAGTCTCAGAAGTAGAAGGTAGATAACCCCATTTAGAATAGATGTACTTCTAATCAACCAGGTTGAAAGGGGGTGAACAGGGTAAAAGGAGGCCATTAACAGAAAATAAAATTAATATTACTCATTTTAACCCTACCACTTGTTTTTTTCCCCCTGTCTACAAAAAGTTGGTTTAAGAGGGCTAACTTCTTGTCCCCTTATTGTAAAGAGGGGGAGAGGGAGAAGAGAGAGAGAGAGAGAGAGAGAGAGATACTGGGGTACTAACTAGATGGGACATAGTGATGGGATACAGGCTCTGGGAAACCCCTTGAACTCTGATTGAATCTTCCCATTTGATGAAGCATTTGCTTGATGCCATAAGCCTTTCATTATAGCTAGGCTCAAATCTCTTATTCTTCCTAGCCTAGCCCTCCATTGTCCCTCTACATCACACCCTTGATACTATCAAAATATTTATACCCAAATCTTTTACCCTTAAATGAGCCTAGCCCTCCATTGTCTGCCATCTCCAGGTAGTCTTCAGCTATTTACCACCCTTAAACTCATTACTGGAGTCTGACCTCATTTGACTCCTCCTCAAGACCCTCCCCAAACTCCTCCTCTAGACCACCCCTAGATCCCTCCCACAATCTTTCTATATGTAAGATGCACTGTGCCTTGATGAAGGTGCCTAGAATTATCTAGCACAGACTCACTTTGTGTCAGATTATTCTGGCCTGCTTGTCAATACAAACTTCACATATACTTAGGCTCCTTAAGAGTCCACCCATTAAGGTGAATCTTTAATAAACTTTGCTTTACTTTGGCTGAGATAAAACATGTGTCGAATTCATTTGGCAGGTATTTTGGGGTTTCGAGCACCCCTAAACCTTAAACCTCAACTATAGGACATTGTATCAAAAGGGTTGACAGTATTGGGGCTCAGGGCAGTAGGAGAAGTGGGTGCAATGGAAGACTGTCCTGTAACTACAGTGACTAGAAGTAACTGAAGTGTGGCACTTTAATAAAAATGGATCATTAACCCTCGATGACTTCTACTGTGTATTGTTTGTTTAGAATTTGGTAGTAGAAGCAGTTGGAGAATTGATGGCAGTCCTTTAGACCACTGGTATCATTTATTCTACAGCTAAATAAGAAACTGTAGCTGAAGGGAGGGGAATATTCATGAAAAAAAAAGATGCCTGGAGAAACTGGGGCATTTTCTATGGTAGAATAGACTATTAAAAAAAAACTTATATTGTTATCTTTTATTTTTACATCATTTGCATTTCCCAGTTTATCTGTCCTTTCTACTCCCACCCTCTTCAGTTAGTTTTCTTTTATAATAAAGAACAAAAATGGAAAGAAGGGAAGAATTCAGCAAAAATAACCAATGCATTGAAAAATCTGATGTACCTCATTTCTGGGAGATGCCTTCTCATGTATCTACTTTGGTACAAATCAATGTCTTTTCATATCTGTTCCTTCCTCTTATCTGCTTCCTCTTCTTCTGGTACCTGGTTTTACCCATTTTATGATGAACATGGTTATAATTCCAAAGAATTCAGTACCAATTGCTTTGCTGATCTTTCCATTTAAACTGTTGTAGTCAATGTGTATATTGTTTTCCTGATTCTGCTTACTTCACTTTGTAACAATACATATGTTTTTGCATATCTTTCTTTGTTCATCATATTAACCACAGTAATATTTCCTTTAATTCATGTACCTCAACTGGCTTGGCCATTCCTTATTCAATGATAGGCCATTTCTACATGCTTCCCCTCCACTCCCACCCTCATTGATGTTCTGTCTTATGGCTTGACCATCATAAAGATTTCTAGTATATATATATATATATATTTTAAGCAATCGGGGTTAAGTAACTTGCTTAAGGTTACACGACCAGTTATTTCTGGGTGTGGTACTGAGTGTCTGAGCCTGGGATTCAATCTCCAGGTCATCCCAACACTGGAGCCGGTGCTCTTACTCGCTGAGCCACCTGGTCGCCCATCTCGTCTATTTTTTTAAAGTAGATCAATTATGGTGGGAAATGTTAACAAAGAAATTCAGAATTTTAATACAGGAAGGACCTGGAAGATCATCTACTCTGATCTTTTGTCATTTTGTGCATGAGGAAACAGAAGCTCAGAGAAGAGATGTGAATTGCTCAGTCTCACAGCAAGAACATTATCAGTAAAGTCAAGACTAAAGGCCAGTGTAATTTCCCTGAGACTGTATGACATGCACAGTATCCACACAGTGTCAAAAAGTATATGTTGATGAGAAAAAAAAGAAAGCCAACGTTATCTAGCTAATTCTGTTATATGTTGTGTCCAAGATAGATAATCTTTCTCTGAAATGGAAATACACTTCAGTTTTCTCTTGAAAGTCAAAATGCTAAACTTCCAGCAACTTTGAAAATCATAAGAAAAAATAATTAAGAATCCCTGAATTCATTGGGTCCTTCAACTTTGCTTCTAGACTCACCCAAATGAATTGGTCATTTATTCTCCCATTCTTGAATTTTTCTCTCAGATTCTATTTGGACTCATCTCTTTTCAAGGATTTCAAAATGGTCTCCAGTTTTTGGTCTCCAAGTTTTACCAACCTTTAATTATATATTACAATTTCTTAAAATAGCTCTATTCCTATTTCTTAGGACAGCTATTCTTCATTCAGTTTACTTTTCAGCCCCTATAAGCATTTTCTTAGTATTTTCTCATCACCTTTCTCTTAAGCAAGTTCATCCTTTCTACCAACTTCCCCCACCCCACCCCACCCCACCCCACCAATCAATCACTTTTCCTAGAGAGAACATCATTCTGGCCTCAAGTTTTGAAATCCCCATTCTTCTAGCTCATTCCAATTTCTGGCTATCCTAAAATGAGTATCACAATTCATAAGATAATTTGTTTATAACTATTAGGGTAAAATTACAATTCAGAAGGTGGGAAAGTAGTGATTATGGATCACAGAAGGACAATAAAGAGAAGGGGGTGGTTCTATCAAAACTAAGGCTGGCCTGAGGAAGTTCACTTTCCTGCCTTTTGATGTTGAATTGAATAGTTTGTTTATGTAGTTTATGCATCAAGCATAGTACTGGATCCTCATTTCCCCCACTGATGAGGTTTTTTTTTCCCCTTGTTATTGTTGATTACTCCTTGATAAAGTAGGAATTTCTTTCCATACTAACCTGTTAGACACTTTGGTAGGCTCTTAAATGCTTGTTGATTGACAGATTTACAAGCAGCTTAAAAATCTGTGATATGCCCTTAGAATTAGCCTTTGAGACAACAAGGGCTGGGTGCTTAAATGGAGAGAATTGATTAGACATATACAATCAGTTTCCTGGAAGGAATCAATAAGTCAAGTAACACCTATTTGTTAAGCACCTGTAATGTGTCAGGCACTGTGTGTTAGGCACTGGAAATATAGGTGCAAAGAATGAAAATAATACATACTCACAACAAGCTGACATCCTAACAAGGCAGCCAATTACACATAAAATAATAATTAAGAAATAAAGTGAATAAATGAAAACATATGTGAAATAGTTAAATTCAAGGTATTTTGGAGAGGGGACATGATGAGCCTGTGTAGCTCTTCAAGACCAAACAAACATGTATATTAAGGACCCATCCTCTGGGAAAGGAAAGACTTCAGGGAATGGTATAATTCAAGGGATAGGTGTAGGTGAAAAACCAACTCGTGCTCCAAATTGCCCAAGCTTGAGACAGCAGTAAAAGAGTCACAGTGGCAGAAATTCCTGGGCCAGTGGGTATATAATAATGATAATTATAATAACTGGAATTTATGTAGTACTTTGCAAAGCATTTTATGTACGTTGCATTAATTGAACATCACAATAACCTTCTGGGGTAAATAATAATTTTATTCCCAATTTATAGATGGGAAGCAGATGGTTGATGATGGCAAGTGACTTGTCTATGGTCACACAAGTAATCAGCATCACAGTTGCTATAAATAGCATTTGCTAGACAGGAATTTGCACCCAGATCTGCTCCAACTCCAAGTCCAGAGCTCTATCTGTTCCATGCTGCCGGTCAAGTTCCTAGACCACGCCTCATAGAGTACCTTCACTGTTTAGCACAGTGCCTGATGCATAGTTAGTACTTAATTTTTTAAAAATTTAACAGAATTGGTGCACCTAGATGGCACAGTGAAGAGAGTCCTGGCCCTGGAGTCAAGAGGACCTGAGTTCAAATCCAGCCTCAGACTTTTAACACTTACTGATGGTGTGACTTTGGGCAAGTCTCTTAACCCCAACTGTCCTGCCTTCTCCCCTCCTAAAAGACCGAAAAAATTTTTTTAACAGAATTGAACTTCTTGGACCAAGTCTCTCAACCAAATGGAAGCCAGAGCTGAGGAGGAGCATATTATGGGGCTAGTCCTGATCCTTGTCCTTCCTGGTGAATTATACAGAATTTGGAAGTTCAAGGAAGTAGGTTGTTTGACTCTCTAGTAAGTCCAAGAGTTTTCTTATGTGGTGGGTTCTCAACCCCACAGTAAAACTGTCAGTGTAGAGGTGTCCAAAACATTTCCAGGCAGCAATACTTCCTAGTTCTGTCCCAACCAGATTAAGATGTAATTAGAAAATATTAAACAAAATAAATAAAAATACAACGGGACATGGATAATGTTAATATGTGGCTTTCTAAGTCAATGTGTTACCAAAAGGGATCCTTATGTATGGTGTAATGGTGCCCATTTCTATGTGAATTTGACATAATTGCTCTAAATGTAGAGGACTTTTTAGGTATAGGAAATGTGAGATTCATTGGGAAAGATGATTGGTCAGCTCTCTAGCAGTCTCAATAACATTTTAGTTGTAATGGGATATGCCTCAACCCTTGACTAATATATAGTCTAATTATCAGTCCTGGAGGAAGTGGAGGATCACTGGAGAAGGAAGGAAACAGCCTTGATTATTGTCTTGGGCGTGAGTCCTTTGCATTTTTGTCAGTTTAAATAATTTTGCCCTATTATCAATGTTTTGTTAGCTTGAGTATTTGGATGGGAGCTGAGGGTACTTTTGTTTTGGTTATGCATGTCTAGAAATGAGCCACATTTTGATGTGGTTCAAAGAATATCTGGGTGGAGGCATGAGCCAAACATTGATTTCTATGAGGAACTCCCCAAAAGTGATCCTCGCCCACTTCTAGATCCAAAGCTTTGGTTCTGGATCACAGGTTACACTTTTCATATACTAGATGCTTATTGGTCTATTTATGGTTCTGCCAATTAGTACTAGTGAAGTCAAAATTGAAGAGGTGTGAGGATCATCCTCCTTGATAGTATTACTAATGTTGCTACAGTTATTAATTTTTTCTTCCCAATTGCAATTGATTACATAAATAATCCTTTCATTCTAAAAGAACATATAGTTCATTCCATCTCATTTTACATGGAAATAAATTTTAAAATAGCACAGAAAAGTGAAGAAGATTTTATGTTAATTACAGAGTGTGGCTAAGGAACTTATTCCCAACCCTGATTTCAAACATTAAATTATGTTCCCTCCCAGAGAATTAAGGGCAGAGCACAGGGGAAAGCAATGAAAATGTAAAATGTTAAACAATCTTTATGTGTCAACATCTAGAAAAAGTGGGAAAGAATCCATGGAAGAGTTAGATTCAGGAAAATAATATAATAAGGTGTAAGCAATAGAGGAATAAGGCTATTTGGGGCTGTTATTTTGGGGTCAAATTTAAAGAATATGATTAAGTAGTCATGGTCATTTAATTAACATTACTTATGGAAACTTTAAGGTTCTCTTAAAAATTATAGTGATTTATTTTGTTAAGTTGAAGGTAGGTATTCCGCAGAAATAACTATATTGGAATCTCACTACTATGCTCTCCTTGAGTTTTGTGTTTCAAGAACTCTTTAAGTAACCACTTTTCAATTCTTTGTATACTTCAATAATTAGACTGTCTTGGATAGAATTCAGCACCAAAATACCTACTCTTGCCAGGTTGATTTAATGACTTCAATGAAGAGACAGACAGATTAACTCATCTTTAAACTAATTATAGAGTTTATTGATAATATACAAACCACCAAGGGAATACTTAGTTACCCAGCAAGAATACAAAGAGACATGTGGTTTTCACCCCTCTGCCACATTTAGATACCAGACTTGGTCTGGTTATCGGAAATGAGGCTGCATTTTTACCACAAGCCAGGTAATTGGTCCTTTCTAGACTCAACCCATTCGGAGTGGCCTAAGAGAGTTAAGGGTTTTGTGTAGACAAAGGGAGACTGGAAAACGGCCAAATGCATTCATACCAGCAATAGAGTAAAGGAATGTTCATAATGGTATAATCTCTTTGGTATTGTGTGGCTACACCTTATATATGCATCAGTCATAGTCTATTGTTGATGCTAACCCCTGGTGGGCTGGGGTTAAGGGTAAAGGGCTGAGCCTAACCAGCCTGTATGAATTCTGCAGCAAATAGTTCCATTGTAAGGTGTCAGTGAACCTAAACTGCAGAAAATATCAGCCTATTCTTGCCAGTACACCGAGATTTGCCTTCTGATTATATACACTGTCCTTAGGCAGCTGAAATAATAGTGAATCTAAAAGAATAAAGAAAGCATGAGGGATTAATTTTTTTTAATTAAAGGTATAAAGAGGTGAACTTGATCAGGGAACTTTTGATTAATTTGATGAGCTTTTGGGATGGTAAGTTTTTGCCTGGTGTTACAAAAGCACCTACCCAGGAGAGGGTGGACATGACCATTAACAGCTGGGTAAGAGAACAAAAGACAGTTTGTCTTCAGAGACCAGGGCTGCCCTAAGGAAATTTGGCTGGTTAAGGCTTTGTATTGACCTATAGTAGTAAAGTGACAGATCTACTCAACCTTTTTCTCTCTTTTCACCTTTTCCATTGCACCTTTCCTCCCCAGAGGGCAGTATGGCAGAAAAGATTTCTCCTTTCTACCCCAGCCAACCCAGTGGTCATTAATGCTGCCTGTGCTTTTGCAGATGGCCTCAGAGAAGAGTTCCTAGACTTTAAGTCCCTGTCTCCTTTCTTCCTTCCTCTGAACACAGGTCAGAGAACCAAGAATGAATGTTTCCATTTTAAGAGATGGCAATATTATCAGAGGAGTGGTAGAGCATTGAGAGTTCCTAGAGAAACCCATGGTAGAAGTAGACATATGTTTGCCCACATGGTCCAAGAGAGGAACACATGAGCAGTGTTCTTGAACCCCAATCTCATGCATAGCAGATTAAGGAATTTTCATTTCCTAGGAAACACAATATAGAATCTAGTTTTCTAGCACAGAAGAGAGAATTGCTGGGAAATTCTAGCTTTGCAGATTACCTCAGCAGTAACACCAAGTTTGAGAGTCTAGAGGTTGAACTTTCCAGAAAAAGAAGGGGAGGTCCTGAAAAGCTAGTCTCTTGATCAAAAAGATGGAGTGGCAGTTTGTTTCTCCTCCTATCCCCATCTCAGCCTCCCCAGTCAGTACAGCAGCAAAAGATTTATAGCCATGGCATAGAGAAGAAAGAGATCAGGGTCTTACCACTTCTTGCTATTAGAGTGAGTTCTTCAGACAGTCTAGATCTAATGGATTGGAGGTAGTACCTTGTCTGTCCAGCAACCTATACATTTATTTGTATTCCTGGTGGAATTCAAACCACAGGGTGACACTACAAGTCTGAGAGAAATGGATAGGGATTCTAAAAGACCTAGGTTCAAATCTTCTAGTACTTGCTATGTGACCCTGGTCGTCATTGTTGTTGTTCAGTAATTTTTCAGTCATGTCCAACTCTTCATGAGCCCACCTGAGGTTTTCTTAGCAAACATACTGGAGTGCTTTGCCATTTCTTTCTCCATCTTATTTTACAGAGAAGGAAACTGAGGCAAACAGGGTTAAGTGACTTGCCTAGGGTCACACAGCTAGTAAATGTCTGAGGTCAGAGCTAAACTCATAAAGATGAGTCTTCCTGATTCCAGGCTTAGAACTCTAGATTTGGCAGTCTATGCACTGTACCACCTAGCTACCCATGTGATCCTAGTGTCCATGAGCCTCAATTTATCTGGTGGTATGAAATAAAAGTTGTTTTCTAGCTAACATGCATTTTTCATTTTGAATGATTGAATAGGATCTAAGGACTCTGCTTGCCAAATTTGTGGGAATATGGACATCAAGTATAAATCAACCATATCCAAAGATTTGCCACAAAGGAAGTGGCTGAGACCTGTTCAGTAGGTTAAATCCAGTCCATGACAGCCCAGAATTTAGGGAGCCCTGAGTCACAAGTTACAAGGAATGAAACTTAAACCCTTAAACATATTTGTTTGGCTAGTTACTTAAATGAATGCATCAAAAATACTAGTTAAGCACCAAGTCTGTAGCCTTGTAGGTTAGGAAATCTAATTTGAACATTTATCTTTGGAGTGCATTATATATTAACATCTTAGTTATCAGACATACTTACCATATTTCAGTTTTTCATAGTGCATTACAGTTTACAAAGAGCTTAACGTATGGTAATACCAAGAGTAATTTCTTTCATCAACATACCTAAATATTATCCAGCATTCAAAGCACAAAAAAGACCCACACCACATAAATATTTTAATATAATACCCTCTATTAAAGCATTTTATACCAATTGTTATTAATATTATATGAGAGCATAGTGTTGGATGTGATTCAGAAAATGTACCTTATATCATGTGAAGAAAATTACATGAATTGGAGAAAATGCACAACTGGGTTTTCTGAACATGTGTTATAACTGTTTATAAATGTGGCCTCTGTTTACTATATAGTTCATTGAGCCATAGATGTCACTGGGAATTTAGACTTCCCTGTAGACAGGGGGAAAGTGATGAAGCACTGACTGAGAATTCTGGTAGCTGCAGTCTTCATAGCCCAGGAAGAAAATAGGGCTAGGGTAAATTTGGCACTAGAAGGTGATATTGCCATGATGACAGGATTTTTTTTTAATATCCCTGAAACAGAACAATCAGTCTTCCTGTAGTCTGTCAGAGGATGGTTGGAGTCTGTTTTCAATGACGCTGTGTGAGAAGAAAGCAGACAGTAACTGCAGGGGCGATTTTGAGGGATAATCAGGGAGAGAAAGAGGAGACTGGAGCTGTGACAGAGAAGGGAATAGATAATAGCCAAGAGGGCTATTGTGAGAGGTCATTGGGTCTCTGCAGGTATCTCTGAACAAAGAATTTGAACCAAAATTGCTCATTAAAATTTCCACTTTAAGAACTAAGGGGAAACAATTTTTTTTTCAAATATTCTTTCCCATACCTTACTAAAAGGTATTTATATATGAACTTTCTAATAAATCACTTAAGTGGTTTCTGTATCTATATCTAGTCCCATGATGTTCAAACTTTTTGGTCTTGGGACCCCTTAACACTCTAAAAAATTATTGAGGACCCTGAAGCGCTTTTGTTCTTGTGTGGGTTACATCTATTGATATTTACTATACTAGGAATGAAAACTTTTTAGTATTATTATAAAAACAGTTTTGACTTTGTGGACCCTCTAAAAGGGTCTCAGAGACCCTATGGAGTCCCCATGCCACACTTTAAGAATGGATGATTTAGTTTATTGCTTTCATGTAGCAAATGAAGAAACTGCAGCTCAGAGAAGTAAACTGGTTTGTATCAGGTAATAAAACAGGATTTGGGCCCAGGTCTTCTCATTCTAAAACCAGTGCATTTTCTTACTCCAATTTTATAGATAAAGAAACTGGGGCCTGTAGAAGTAACTTGACTTTTCCAAGATGATGTGGTAAGTTAAGTGGCAGAACCCAGTTGTAAAATTTTTTTGTTCCTTCCATCACAGAAAATTGTTGAGTTGAAGGGATTGTTAAATCAGTTATTATGTTATAAAACACACATATGTCAAAAGTATTGCTTATTTTGTTTTTTTACATTAATTTATTTTTAATTTTTGTAATGGGATTGGGAATTTGAAGATCTTCCCTGACCCTTAATAGGCTGAATGTAATCACATGGAGCCTGTGGTGGGAGGAGTTTGCTGAAGGGAGGAGCAGAGCCCACAGGAGCCTGAGAGTCAGAGCAGTTAGAACTGGAGAGAGAAGAGGACACATGCAAGGAGATAACTAGACATAAGTGTTTTTTTTTTTGTGGGAAATCTAAAGGATGGTGTGGTTCCCTGCTGTGCTATGCTGTATTAACTTCTTTGCTACTATGATGAATTTGACTTTCTGGTGTTGGGATTTGGTTTTCTGGTTCTGAATAAATGTTTTGCTTCTGTCTTCTATATGGAGAGTTTGTTATATTTTGCAATTGAGAACTATGCTGGCATATTCACAGTCCCCATTGGAGCTGTGAATATTGTGTTGGTGATACAGTTTTCAACATTTACTTCCATAAGATTTTGAATTTTAAATTTTCTCCTCCTCTCTTCTCTCCCCCCTCCCCAAGACAGCATGCAATCTGATATAGGCTATACATATACATTCATATTAAACATATTTTCACATTAATCATGTTGTAAAGAAGAATTAGAACCAATGGGAAGAACCTCGAGAAAGAAGAAACAAAATAAACAAAACAAAAAAAGAGAGAGGGCACAACGAGGTGGAGCAGTGAATGGAGTACCACCCCTGAAGTCAGGAGAGCCTGCATTCAAATCCAGCTTCAGATATTTGACACTTAACTAGCTATGTGACCTTGGGCAAGTCACTTAACTCCAATTGTCTTGCCTTCCCCCTTCAAGAGAGAGAGAGAAAGAGTGCAAATAGTATGCCTCGATCTGCTTTCAGACTCCATAGTTCTTCTGGATGTGGATAGCATTTTCCATAATGAGTCTCTTGAAGTTGTTTTGGATCCTTGCATTCTGAAAAGAGCTAAATCTATCCGTTAGTCATTGCACAATATTGCTGTTACTGTGTACAATGTTCTCCGGGTTTTGCTCACTTCAATCATATACATCTTTCCAGGTTTTTCTGATGTCCAATATTGCTTATTTTAAACAATTTGTTATTTGTACATTATTTTGTTCCCTTCAGTAAGGAAGTTTCTCAATCTAGGAGCAGAGTATGAACTTTGCTTTACCATTGACCAAGTATGGCACTAAAAGTATTTGCCTTTCCTAGAACACCTTTCAGTCATATAGATTGTAAAGGATGAAAACATTGGTCACTGTAAAACAGAGGGAGAGTGCCTCCAGTTTCCAATTGTCCTGCTAAGAACTGCTTTGCTTTGGAATTTAGCTGGGGGGATGGAGAGTGGATATTATCTTTTAATAAAATAGATCTCTCCCTGATCATAGAATACTTTGCACTGAAATTTCCTATGCAAAAGCCTTCAAGTCTGAAGTACTATGGGAGTTTGCAGGACCACATGCTGTGAGGACAAGGATTGAATCACAGACACTTAGAATTTGAGCATTGAGAAGAGCCTTTTAAGATCTCATTCAACCTCATTTTATAGGTGAGGAAACAGTGACCCAGAGAAGGGAATTGAATGACCCTAGGTCACAAAGCTTGTTAATGAAGAAGTGGACTGAAACTTTGAACTCCTGCCTACCAACCTATATCAATTCAATTTAATTCAATGAACTTTCTAAAAAGTTTCTACTAGGGACAAAACATGAGGCTGGGCACTGGGGATACAGAGATGGAAAGCAACATAGTTCCTGCTTTCTTTTGAATTTATTTTGTTTTTAATTTATGGGATAAAACAAGCATCTCCATAACATAGCATAAATTAAAAAAAAAGATTATTGCACATGAAAATGAAAATTTATTATGTACAACTTTCTATTCCTTTTAAATATATAACAAAGTTATAATGTAAATTTTTTTTTCCTTTTTTTCTTTCCTCTCACCCTCCCCAATCTGGGAAGATGTCAGAGTAGGGCAGAAATTTCCATCCTCTCCAAATTCAGCCTCCACAGACAAAACATTGCAACAAAATGAACAGAGAGCAGCAAAAATAAAGGGGTTCCTGTTTTCAAAGAATATGCCATCTAGTAGAGGATTATAAATGATACGAGTAAATAGATTTAATACAATGTGGTAGGTACATTACAGTGAGCAAACAGAAAGGTATGAGGAATTCTGAGGTGGATAGGTCATTTCTCCCTGAGATGCTCAAGGGAAGGCATCATACCAGCACCTGAGCTGAGTTTTGAAAGAAGGGAGAGATGTTGAAAAGTGAAGATGTCGAAGGTACCTCTTCTTGGCATAGAGGATGGTATGTGAAAAGGCAGGGAGGCAGAAGAGGCCAGGGAGAGATCTGGGAATGATGAAGAATTCAGCTTGGCTGGAACCTAGAGCATGTGAAGGAGAATAGTGTGAAACATGAGTGGAAAGGTAGGGGGAAGAGCAGATTGTAGAATGCTTTGAATGCCAAGCTAAGAAGGAAGAATGTTGCAAAGGAGGGATAACTGGATTTGGGAGTTAGAGAAACAAAGTCCAAATTTTATCTCTACCACTTACTGTTTGTATGACCTTGGATGAGTCACTAAGCTTCTTGGAAAATTTTTTAAGTGTGGAATAAAAAGAGGTTGTCTTTCTGATTACTCAAGTTAGAACTGAAAAGAGAAAAAGGTGGGGTGGAATTTGGACTTGAAGAGAAAGAGGACAAGGTCTAGAATGGTAGAAGTTTGTTAGGCAGTAAGTCAGAGATTTAAATGGGTCCTGTTTGTTGAAGTTAGCTAGCATACATTTCTAGTGGAGTAAGTCAAGCCAGTTTCCTTACATTTTTTCTTTTATATTTATTTATTTTTTTAAGCAATCGGGGTTAAGTAACTTGCTCAAGGTTACATGGTCAGTTATTTCTGGGTGTGGTGCTAAGTATCTGAGACTGGGATTCGATCCCCAGGTCATCCCGACACTGGAGCCGGTGCTCTTACTCGCTGAGCCACCTGGACTTCCTGGACCACCTGGACACCTTCCTTACATTTTTCAACAGTGTGAGGTGGTTTGATGGTAGGAGCAGATTAGGTAAAGAATGGAGGCTACTCAGGGTGGTGGAGTATTGGGAATTCAAAGATGCCTTCTTGAAATGGCTGGTTATAAGGGAAAAATTACGGAGGAAGGAAAGTAAAGCAATCATAGATAATTGTGGTTTGTCTTTTGGTGTTGAAGAGGACCACAACATCAGGAAGATAACGTGACTTTCAATTGAATTTGATTTGAGGGAGGGAGGGCTATGCAAAGTCACCAGTCTCCCTTTCACTTCCACGGTTATCTGGGTCCAGTTGTCCGACAATCGTCAGGATGACTGGAGATGCCCCACAGTAAGAGATAATAGATTGAGAGAGGAGGAAGAAAAATGGTACAAGTGGTCACATAGAGGGGAAGAGTGATTTCAGGAGGAGTGAGTCATGGTAAAAGGTGGAAGGACAGGGAAAAGATTGGAGAGGGGATTTCAAGGTTCAGAAACTTGGATCTTGAAGTTTCCAGTGAAAAGTGAGGTGTAAGGAAGTTATAGCCCTGGTATGAAACTGAGGCAGATTAGAGTTAGGATTTTAGAGCTGAAAGGTACTACAGAATTCTTCAAGACCAAATCTTCATTTTAGAGATGAGGATATGGAGACCCAAAGTGATCCTGCAGTCACATAGGGAGTAAATATTTAAACCAGGATTCATACATAGCCCTTTTAATTCCACATCCAATATTTGTCCACTGCATTATGACATCTCCTTATGTCCTTATGACAAGTCATAAGAAATTAGAAAGCAAAAATCCCTAAGAGATTCGGGTGCTAAACAGGTCATAAAAAAAACAAGTATTGAAGTTTCTAAGGAAGGAGGAAGAGATAAGATGGGGAGGAGTCTGATAATGCAGGTAACTGTCATAATTGAATGGGGGAAGACATTTATTAAAGGGATTGGGAGAGGATGGTTTAGTCAGATAGCCTAATTAGAGGACAGATTGTGGAATGATGGTAGCAAAGCAATGGCCTGTAAATGGAAGTGGGACTAATGAACAGGTCACCGCCTTCTCTTTCTTGGCTCTCTGAGTTAAAAGAATAATCAGGATAGGAAGTCAAGGAATGTGGGATCCTCAAAGAAAAACCAAGTTTCAGGTAGTGGCAGCAAGTAAAAGGAGCATAAATGGCACTGGACCTGTAATGTGGAAGGCACTTAATAAATGTTGATTGATTGAAAAAAAGAAATCATTAATGAAAAGATTATTTTCAATAGAGCAATGATTCAAAGGGACTAATGGAAGATAGAGGTAGCAGATGACAGGAACTGAGTAGGGGTAGAGCTGAACAAGATTTGGGCCACAGATATAAAAGCTAGCTTGCATTTATTTATATGCAGGGGACTGTTAGAACCAGGAGAACTGGTTGTTAAATTTTCAACCAGAGCCTTTATACCTCAGAAATCAACAACTACTACAAATCTGGGTGTGACTTAGGTTGTATAGATTGTCTAGACTCGTTCAGTTTTTCAGTCATGTCTGACTCTTCATGAAGATTTTCAGGTTTTCTTGGCAAAGATGCTGGAGTGGTTTACCTTTCCTTCTCCAGTGGCATAAGGCAAACAGGGAATAAATGACTTGCTCAGAGTCACACAGCTATTATGTGTCTGATTCTGGATTTGAACTCAGGTCTTCTTGATTTCACTCTATCCACTGAGCTGTCAAACTGCCAGCAAGGCAAACAAAGGTTAAGTTTCTTTCCAAAGGTCACAGAGATAGTACATGTCTGAGGTCAGATGTGAACTCAGGTCTTCCTGACTTCAGGTCCCACACTATCACATTGAGCCATCTAGCTGCCTCCTCTAGACTTAAGAAAGTATAAATAATACAGATCAAATTCAAAAGTGTGTATGTATACATTTTCCCCCTGAGAGCCCAGTTGTTAACATATTTACCAGCATACCTCTAAATTGCTCCAAAATCTGCTGGAACTCAACTGGAGAGCAACAGAAGCTTCAGCTAGTGAAGTCTTCACCAGAAGTAAGGCCTGGTAACAGAAGACTAATAGCAATGACAATAACAAGCCTAATAGTAATAGTAACAACAACTGTCATTTACATAGAGTTTTAAGGTTTACAAAGCACTTTACATCCATTATCTCATTTGATCCTTACAGTAACCCTTTGAGGTGGGTACTATAATTATCCCTATTTTATAGATGAGGAAACTGAGTCTCAGAGAAGTTAAAATGCTTATCTAGGATCACATGCCTTTAAATATTTAGGGTGGAAGGATTCAAGTCCCAAATCCTGTTCTCTGTCTACCACATCATATTGCTTCTCTACAAGAAAAGGAATTTGCATCAGAAGGATTGGGGTTCTGGATGAGAGCACTTGGAAATTTTGGGAGTAGGGGCTTAGGAGGTAAACTGGGCTTGAGCACCTTATAATGACATTACTTCCCCACTCCTCTCCCCAAAAGTTCTCTACTTTATATTATAAATGTACCATGGCTCATGAACATTTTTGACTCATACTCTACAGACGGTGAATGTGAGCTGCTTTATCATTGATGAAGTGTGAATGAGATGCTGTGTATTAATACAAACAGAGGCTCCCTCTGGGTATTATACATTTATCAGATAAAGCATCTGAATATGAAAATAGGAAAACAACTAATGAGCACAAAATGAATATTGTTAGCCAAATTAATGCTGTCATCTTCCCCCAGTGTAGCTCCCAAACAAAATGGTCCAATAGCTAAAATAGAACAAGCTGGGAACACTCCGTCCCACAGTGTTGAGGATTTGAAACACAGAGATTTTTTTTCCCAATGTGTGAAACTCATCAAGTGTCAGTGGTTAATGAATAGACCCATGAAGGGGTCTCAGAAGCAATCCAGCCATGTCCTTTCCTGGATTCCTCATAAAATTAGAGCACTTATCATTTATTACTTTTTTTTAATAACAAGAACAAAATGAGACTATATTTTAGAATCTGGCCTTCCTCCATTTTGTCTTTCTGCCCACCCACTTCCACCACCATTTTTGTAGCCCCCACCTTCCCTTCCCTTAAAGAGCACCGAAATACTTCAATATTTGTTCTGTTTTATATGACTGGACAAAACAAAGACATCAATTGTTTAGCATCTTTGTTTGTTGAAACCAAAAAGGGCCCAAGAGAGCAGTTGGATGATAAGTTTGCGAACACTCATTTTCTTTCTGTGTCTCTTTTTGAATTGTCCATATTTTATACACCATATTTTAGGTTGATCTTCCAAAATGAGCAGTCCCACCAACAATAGCTGGTGCATCCCAATTTGAGTCTGTATTTTCCCTTATTCAGATGTATTTAGTTGTCACACTGTCTTTGTTTAAAGCTAAATGCATTAATAATGTTCATCTGTTATCAAATGGACACAATCACCAGGGACTGAAAACTTTGTGGGGAGGTCATTGAATCTGTCTTGGATCTGAAGGGAGAGTCACACTAAAACTTTTTCAGGTATACCTCCAAAGCAGAAGATTACATGACTTCAGTGGGATTTTTTGCTCAGTTGGTTCAGTTGTGTCCTACTGTTTATGACCCCATTTGAAGTTTTCTTGTCAAAAATACTGCAGTGGTTTGCCATTTCCTTCTTCAGTTAATTTTTAAAGGTAAGGAAACCAAGGAAAACAGGGTTAAGTGACTTACCCAGGGTCACATAACTAGTAAGTATTAGAGGCCAGATTTGAACTCAGGAAGGTGACTCTTCCTGACTCCAGGCCCAGTACTCTATCCACTGTGCTATCTAGCTGCCTCAGTGGGCAACCCTTTCCAAAATATAACAATCTTTAAAGTGTGAGGAAGAGAGGCAGTGGGGTGTAGTGGATAGAGACAAGCCTTGGAGTCAGGGAGACCTGTCTTGAAGTCTGCCTCTGCCATATACTTGCTAGGTGATCCTGAGCATGTTAATTAGCCTCTCAGTACCCCACCCAACTCTTTAAAGGCATCAGTTTTCAGGGATGCATCACCACAGTTTTCATAGTTTTCCACATTCATGAAAATAAATATAGAGGACCAGACCAATTTATTTTTTAAGCAAGGAAATTATCCCTTAGGTTTGTTAATTTCCTGTATATGGTATTTTCCTGCATATTTCTTACTATAGGTCTATTTTTCCTTATTCAGGTGTATTTGATAACCAAAATGATAATCAGCCTCAGTATAGAAACCCTTCATATATATGAAGAGCATCCCATTGCCCATTTGCTTTCAGGGTTTCAATAATCCCAGTCAATATTCTTCTTCCTGCTTCTTTTTAATTAAGTTCAATTTTACCAGCCTTTATTAAACAATTGCCCTGTGCTGAATGCCATATTAAGCTATGGGGCTACAGTGAGAAATGCTTAAAAAAACAGCCCTTGTCCTGAAGGAACTTCTATTCCATTGAGCAAGTTTACAGTCTGCTAGAATGTTAACTCCTTTTAAGCATATTTTTTCCAGTGACACTTTGATGGATGCTCTGAGGAGAGAACTAGTGGTGGGTGCTGGGATATTTCAGTGTGATGAGTGCTGCATGAATCACAGATGGAGACATGGCCCTGCCTAATAGCCACACAACCTCCACAAGAGATGAAAAACTAGTGCGTGCACACACGCACACACATACACACATGCACACACACAGCTATGAAGGTAGAAAACCCCCAGAGGTGGAAAGTTACCAGCTGTCAATTTCACCTCTTTTTTTTTCCCTTTCCTTCTTTCCCATCTGCTTCCCCTCTTCATTCCAAGAGGGCAGAGGAAGGCTCTGGAGGTGGTGGCACATCATTTTTAGTGCCCCTGAGTGAATAGACATCTGGTGATTTTCATTCTGGCTCATGTACCAATCTCAGAGCTCCTTCCTCCATGCATAAGGGAATAAGACAGTGATAACTCATATTTATGTAGTGCTGGAAGGTTGGCAGCACATTTTTCCTCACGCAACCTGATGAGGGATCCCTGGAAGGACTGCTGGGACAGACCTGCCTGAAAGGAGGCTTTGGAGCCACTCCATCTATGGAACCAGTCTGTGCTAAGGAATAAGCAGAGTAAGAAGAAAATAATCTGCTCCCTTCCCCTAGCCTTGATGGGGAGGGGTAGTTATTATAGCAATGACAGTGTGGTAGAACTGGAAGGAAACTTAGTTAGCCTGCAGTCCCATTCCTTCATTTTACATGTGAGGAAACTGAAGACCAGAGAAGTTAAATGACTTGTTCAAAGTGTCACTTGTATCCTACATACCAAATCTAGCACCCAAACCCAGATCTTCTGTCTCCAGAGTCAGGGTTCTGTGGATTATACCAAAGAATGACCATCAGGTTACCCTCCTTGACTTAAAAAATGCTTTTATTGATTTTTATGTTTCTTATATCATTATACTTATCCCAAGTACCCCTCTTCCTCCCCTTCCCAGAGAGTTATCCATTATAACAAAAAGTATTTTTCAAAAGGAAAAAATACTAGCACAACTGATCAATACATTAAAAAAGTCTGAAGCCATGTACAATGGTGTTACCCCTGGGACTTTTCTACATTCCAGTACTGCTTGATCTTTAAAATTTTATTACATTTACTTTTTACTTTTTGGTGCATATTTCCTAATACGTATTCGTAGGTATTTCCTAATAGGTATTCATAATATTTTTTTATTGTTGTACAGTTGTTTCAGTCATATCAGACTCTTCATGACCTCATTTGGGGTTTTCTAGGCAAAGATAATGGAATAGTTTGCAATTTCCTCCTCCAGCTCCTTTTACAAATGAGGAAACTGAGCAAAAAGAGTTAAGTGACTTGGCCAGGGTCACACAGCTGGTAAGTGTCTGAGGCTGGATTTGAACTTAGATCTTCCTTCCTCTAGGCCCAGCTCTCTATCCACTGTGCCACCTAGCTATCTCTCTGCTTTCCATTTATAGTGTTGCAACATTTATGTATATTGTTTTCTTGGCTCTGCTTATTTCAGTCTGGACCAGTTCATAGAGATTTTTTCATGATTCTCTGTATTCATCACATATATTTTTTCTTGCAGCCCAATAACATTCCATTATGTTCAAGTACCACAATTTGTTTCATCATTCCCCAATCAACGGGTACCTATATTGTTTCTAATTCTTTGCTATCACAAAAAGTGCTGCTATAAATATTTTGGTATATATAAGGACTTCTTACCAATGACTTTCTTGGCATATAAACCCAGTAATGGATTCTCTGGTTCACATGGACATTTTTGTAACTTTATTTTTATAATTCCAAATTGCTTTACAAAATGTTTGTACCATTTCATATCTCTACCAGCAATGTATGTGTGCCTGTTATTCCACAATTCCTCCATCATTGTTCATTTCCATTTATTTCATATTTGCTAATTTGTAGGGTGGGAGGTGAAACATAGGATTGTTTTGATTTGCACTTGTGATTTAGAGTATTCTTTTTTTTTAAATTTTTTTAAAGCAATCAGGGTTAAGTAACTTGCTCAAGGTCACATGACCAGTTATTTCTGGGTGTGGTGCTAAGTATCTGAGCCCAGATTTGATCCTGACACTGGGGCTGGTGCTCTTACTTGCTGAGCCACCTGGCCGCCCCTAAGCAATTGGGGTTAAGTAACTTGCTCAAGGTTACACAGCCAGGTGTTTCTGGGTGGGTGCTAAGTGTCTGAGCCCGGATTCAATCCCCAGGTCATCCCGACACTGGAGCCAGTGCTCTTACTCACTGTGCTACCTGGACACCCCTAGAGTATTCTTTAATGTGGTTTTGAATACTTTATAATTCTTTAGACAACTGTTGTTCATATCTTTTGACTACTTACCTATTGAAGAATGTTTATTAATTATATATAAATGTATGTATTTTTATATACACACACATATATGTGTGTGTTTATATACATATATATTTATCTTATTTACATATCTTGGATACCAAAGATCAGAGAAATTTGATAGAAAGATGTTTTTCCCCATTTGACCTTCCTGATTTTTAATGGAAATAATAACTCTCAGAGCTGTAACTAAGATCCCTGACACATGAGGTCAAATGCAGTTGAAGGGGTGACTATTTAACACTTGGTCATTCCTCCTGAGAATAGTTGAAGTAGACCAGAGATAGAGGTCATGAGAATTAAAGAGGATGGAGAATTAGAAGGCTAATGTTATTCAAAGAAGGGGTTGCGGTGGACAAGAATTCTATGAATCAAATATTATACTTATTTAAGGAGAAGAAAGCATGGCCTGAGAGTCCACAGATAATAGTAAAATCTATGGTCAGGATGGCACTCTCTTTACAGGATGAGAGCTGTTGAGTCAGTCCATCAGAGGAAAACTTTGAAAGTCACTGTGGGAAGCAAATGGTAGGTCAACTCTTCTGCTTGGCTCTGAGGTTCAGGGATTTTAAGAGGAGAAGTCAGACTCAGAAAGGATATCTTTAAGGAGAAGTCTGAGTGTCAGAGAACTCCAAAAGTTGAAATTAATGTGATTAAAAAGAGATTAAGGACGAAGGGGAGTTTGTTAACAGCATAGGAAGATTCAGAGGGCTCAGTAGAAAGAAAAAGCAAAGGAGGTCTCAGAGTAGGGAGGGCTAGGGCTCAGCAAGACAGGAAAAGAGATAACAGGGGCTGAGATGAGGAGGGAGGAGAAGGAGTTTTCTTCTATGCCAGAGTTTATTAACTTGAAATAGGTAGATAGATAGATAGATAGATAGATAGATAGATAGATAGATAGATAGATAGATAGAGATAAAATAGATATAGACATAGAAGATAAATATATTTCAATATAATTGATCACCATTGTAATTCTTTGCACTACATAAATGCTATTATTATTGTTATTTCAATATATTTTATTTTAGTAATTTAAAAACATCATTCTGTGGTAGAGTCCCTGGGCTTCACCAGACCGTCACATGGGTCCATGACACAAAAGAGATTCAGAACGCCCAGGCTAGGCAGAAGGAGGCTATTCTAAATCAAAGGAATTGGAGGCCCAGGAGACAGGAATTTGCTCGCCATAGTACATGGAGATACCAAGAAGAGACAACCTAAATTAGCTCCAAGGTTTTCAGTAGGATAGTGTGCAAATGTCAGCACATTCTGGTTCTGAGGTGGAGCCCCTCAGTTGATTAGAGTGTAAGGTGGGGTGATTGGATTCCTTGTTTGACAGGAAACATCAGCTATAATCATAATCATAGATAAACATTTATTGAGTGCTTACCCTGTGCTGGGTGCCAGGACTGCTGCTAGGCAGACTAAAGGAAGAGGTGTGAGCCATAGTCTCTAACTTGAGAAAATTTACTGTAGAGGAGGGGAGGGACTGGTTCTTGGAACCTTGTGTTGTGGCCTCAGTTTCCAATCCAAGTCGTAATAGGGAAAGCAGATATGACCCAATGGGAAGGGGCCTCTGAGAGAGGGGATGTAAAAGTATGGGACTGTGGTGGGATGGCAGCTAAAACTGAGGACTGGTCTAGTCTGAAGATATATGTGGGAGGAGGGACAGGAAGGCAAGGTGGGGGGGGGGGGAGATGCATGTTCCCTCTCCCTAACTACTGTCCACTTGGTCCATTAGCCCCTTGAGAGACTTTAACCATATACTGTTGTCTTATGCCTGAGAGAAATTTTTTGAGCAGGGGCCCTTTCTAGATCATCTTAAGAGACCCATTCACCCAATACCTTAAAATTTTCAGGAAAGCTCAGAGTCAGACTCCTCTCCCTCCTATACCTCGTTTACAACCTGCCTAGGAAACCAATCTATGAAAAATGTGATGTATGCAATAGGAGACATATGATCCATCCTCCTAATTTCACACTGATCCCAAAATGGCAGCAGCTGTGTGATTCAGTCTTCTCCATCTCACAGAAAACAGGACTGCTATTTCAATGTTCAGGCCATTCCAAATTGGTCCTGTGTCGACTGCAAACAGAATGTCTTTTTTTTTCCATGCACTATTCCAGGTCTACCTTTTTTATTGCATAAAACATTTACTTTTCCCCCAAAATATGTGCAAAAAGAAACAGGCCATGCCACAGCTAGGAGGCAAGGGCAATATGTTTAGAAATCATGTAGAGAAGAGGTTTGCTTCTGTTCCCAGTCCCAGTTAAGTCAGGTAAGCATATTGTACTCATCCTGTCTGCATGGATCCTGTCTCTGATGTTAATCAGTCTCCTTACTTTACCCCTGTCCTTTGCATTATCTGCATACTCATTTGATCTCTATGGTTACAGGCAATCTGCTATGGGTAGGATCTCCAGCCACTGTGAATGATAGGGCTTCTTTGGTGCTTAGGTAAATCGCTTTTTCTTCTGTAAGAGAGAACTGTCACCTGTAATGACCTGCAATGAAATCATGACCTAAATCAAACTATTGCTTCCTGAATTGGTGTCGATTTGTCTAGGCAGAAATGTATATGTTTCCTCATTTTCCAAGAGAAATCCTTTGCTTTTCTCTATGACTTTAATCTAAGAGAAGTAAATGAGAGGAGGGAGGAAAATGATTCCCACATGATACTTCCAGGTAATTATCTTGGGTTTCCCTTAAATTATAATGATAAAGAGTTCCCTAATCCATAGCCAAATTCCCCCTTCAGCATTTTCTGGGACACAGAGTGGCATTTGGGGCAGACCCCTGGACTCTTGGAGTCAGAAAACATGGATGATTAGCTTGGGATCCAGGATTAGATTTTTAATTAATTTGATAAGTGTATTTCTTTTTTATTGTTAATTAATATATTTTTTAGTTTTCAGCATTCATTTCCACAAGATTTTGAGTTTCAAAATTTACTCCCCATCTCTCCTATCCCCCCACCCAAAGATGACATGCATTCTGATTACCCCTCCCCCCAGTCTTCCCTCTTTTCTATTGCTCCCCCTTCTCCCCTTCCCACTTACTTTATTGTAGGGCAAGATTTTAAAAATGAATTTGTGTAGCTCTTTTAGGAAAACACTTGCCCTTCCTTTAACCATAGGACAAGCAATAAACCTCCCAAATAAGAAAAAAAAACTTTTCTGCCTTTTTTTAAGTTTTAAAGACTATCTTTTCCTTTTCAGGGTCTCAAGTAGATCCTTCATATATAGTAGGAGACAGTTCTCCCCAAGCAATAATATTATTATACTATAAAGCAGGATCCGTCAAGATAGCTAACAACTTCAGGCTTACTTTTCTTTGGAATCAACTTCCTGGTGCCTGAACATGGGTCTACATGAATAATCTCAGTCTAGGTTAGGGAATGCTTCCCATAATACCTCCTAATTTCCCTTTCTGGATATTAAACTGTAACTGTCAATCATTTATATGTGTTTGCCCAATCACTACCAAACAACTCAGGTTCAAGATTTTCCCATTTTTCAACTCTAAATATCCTCTACATGCCTGTGTAGATGAGTACTCAGAGAAAAAGGTATAAAGATGAAGTTAAGTCTAGGATACAAGTTCATCATCTTTTCTCTCTGCCTAACTACAGTATTGTTTATATATATATATATATATATATATATATATATATATACATGGCCAGTCAAAGCCTGAAGTGTTTTCAGGCTTACTCATATAATTCCAATAAACTTGTGGGCCAAGAGCTACATTATTGTTATTATTATTATTATTATTTGGATTTCATTAATATAAGGAACTCACAATGAAGAATTCCTCTACGAATTAAGATTGGTACCTGCTCTACAAATTACAATCTCAAAGAACATCACTGAGAAAAATTAGCTCTTGTCCAGGACCACATAGCCAGTGTGGCAGGGGCAAGACTTGGACCCAGATCTTCTGGAATCTAAAGGCCAACTGTCTATCCATTACATGATGCTATTACTTAGCTGGCAGCAAGGTGGTGAAGTGGATAGAGTGCTGGGTCTGGAGTCAGGAAGACTCATCTTCCCGAGTTCAGATCCAGTCTCAGACACTTGGTAGCTGTATGCCCCTAGGCAAGTCACTTACCCCTCTTTGCCTCAGTTTCCTCATCTGTAAAATGAACTGGAGAAGGAAATGGAAAACATCTCCACTATCTTCACCAAGAAAACCCCAAATGGTGTCATGAAGAATCAGATACAACTGAACAAACCACTTAGCTAAGGTCATTATTATCCCCATTTTACAGATGAGATAACTGAGTCCCAGAGACGTTAAATGATTTGCCCAGTGTCTAGATACATGAAACAATCTTTCATCCCAGATCTTCCAAGTTCAGTGCTCCACATACTACACTACCTGACTGCCTAAAAGTAGTATTACTTATTTCCATTTTAGAGTTGAAAAAAACTAAAGGTCCAAGAATTTAGATGATTTGCCTCCCATCAAATGGCTAGTAAGATACAGAGTTGAGATTCTAATCTAGGCATTCTTAACTCTTGTTCCACGGATTCCTTTGGCAGAATTAGCCTAGGGGCTTGTTATCAGAATATGATAAAATACATAGGACTACAAAGGAAATGAATTGCATTGAAATACACTTATAGAGGGAGGAGAACCAAGATAGCAGAATAAAAGCAGGGATATACTTGAACTGTCTCCCAAACCCCTGCAAATACCTGTAAAAAATTATTGTGAACAAATTCTAGAGCTACAGAACCCACAAAATGAAAAAGTGGAATAAATATCCAGCCCAAGGCAGCCTGGAAAGTCAACAGGAAGGGTCTATCATACCAGATTGGGAGTAGAGGACAGTCCAGCATGGAATTGCACCAGCACAGACAGGACTGGACCAGGCCTCAGGGGACTGAATCACGGGCAGCTGTGACAGTTTCCAGACTTCTCAACCCACAAATGCTAAAGACAACATAGAAGGTCAGTGGGAAAACTCTGTGGGACCTAGGTGAGAGAGAAGCATGGTCCACCTCAGCCCCAGGGTGGCAGAGGTGGCAGTAGGGGCAGCAGCAGCAGCAACAACAACAGTAGTTGCTGCTAGAGCTCTGGGCCCACAGATGGTGGGGGATTGAGCTGCTGATCAGAGGGGGATTTCAGGGATCTCTTTGCTGGCACTGAGGCAGGATTCTCTTGCTTTGCCCTGCTTGGATATGGGCCACAGTCCTGGATGGAGGTCCTGGGGTGAGGAGCGCTGGTGTGGTGAAGCTTGTGGTGCAATGGAGAGGGAACCCTCCTCACAGTTCTAAGGCAGAAAAGTGTGCCTGGGGTCACTCAGAGACCAGAGCACAGACCTTAGTTGTCCCTCCATTCATGCTCCCTGGTCATACATATGTGTGTTCCTCTACATGTGTACCTTGGTCACTTGTGTCTCCTACACATATGTCCTTCAATGTATGTGCCCTGGCCATGCATGTTCCCAAATGAATGCCTTTCCATGTGTATTTTCTATATGTGGCCACTGTTTATGCTAATGACTATTTTTAGAGAGGTTGTACCTTAGACCCACATCGGAAATGTTATATATTTAACCTTTTATTTTTAATTTTGTTAAATGTCCTTGCTTAATGTCCATTTTGTTAAATGAACCTGTTTTAAACTATGTAAATTTTTCTGACTATTGAAGGTAAACATATCAGTAGGGGCTTATGAAGCATGGTTTTGATGGCTGTAGATGGAAGGAAAATATTGAACCTATGATAACCTTCTCTGAGGTACCCATCCCATGAATTAGGAGATTCTTCTACCCAGCAATACATTAAGATCATATTTCATTATACCATACTGTCTCAGAGACTCAGATGGTATAGAGGTCTGGGGTATACATTCGAAACTCTTTTCATCTCGATTGGTTTATATATCTCCATCCAAGAAATATGCAAAAGTTTTGAATGCTACTGCCACCCAACATCTTGAACCAGACTTCCACTTTCAATAATGCAACAACAGAGCAAAGAAAAACAAAAAGAAACTCTCAAATGAGTAATTTTTTCTCAAAGACTTTTGTAAATCCTGGAGTCATGATTCTAATATGAGAATTGAAGATGCTCCTAGAATTTTGGTATAATTGGAAAAGTACTGCGGTTATTACAGGAAGAAGACTTAGTTTTGAATCTTGACTCTTTTACAATTTGAACCACCTTGGTCAGTTTACATCTGATAGAGATGAGGAAGGAGGAGGCATGTCAGATGGAGAATAACGGGACAAAGGTACAGAGATGGGAGACAGTGGCAGCATTTAGAGAGTATAGGTGTTCAATTTAATTGGAGTGTAGATGACATTAAGGGAAATAGAGTGGGATAAAGCTGGAAACATTGGAGTCAGATTGTGGATGACATGAAAAATGAATTAACTAATTAAAGCAATAACCTGCCAACAATGACCAAGTCAGATTTCAGCTCTCAAAGAATCCAAATGAAAAACTTTATTTCTTTGACATTGTTTAATACAGAAAACTTAAAAAAAAACTATTTGCCAAAAGTTTTACTCCACAACAGGGTTTTGCACATTGTTAGAGTTCCTTTTATATTGTATAATCCCAGGAGACACATACTTAACTGCCTGTAAGAGTTATAGACAGACCATAAATGGATTTCTTCAAATTGTAGAGAAAAGGAAACAACCACGAGCCTACCAAAAATGTTCTCCACCACTTTATTTCTTGGGAAATCTCAAGATGCTTCTGAATCCATAAACATCAATTGAAACTGATAATTCAGTGAAGCTGCCCACATACATTTATGTTAAAGTGTCTTCCTTAGATGGAGAAATCACTGAGATAATGTTTATTCCTGAAATAGAGAGCTAAAAAAATCCTTGAATTCCCTTCTACTCTTCAGTAGTGATAGCTACACACTTACAAAAATAATGAAAGCTCACATTTATATAGCACTTTAAGGTTTGGAAAGAACTTTATGTACATATATATATATATATATACATATATATATATAATTTCACAACAATTCTCTATTATTGTTGTTCAGTCATTTCAGCTGTCTGAATCTTTGTGACTTCACTTGGAGTTTTCTTGGCAAAGATCATGGAATAGTTTGCCATTTCATTCTCCAGCTCATTTTACAGATGAGGAAACTCAGGCCAACAGGGTAAAGGGATTTGCCCAGCGTTACACAGTTAGTATCTCAGGTCAGATATGAACTCAGGAAGAGGAGTTTTCCTGACTCTGTTCCCTGGGTCACCTAGCTGCCCCTAGGTAGGTGCTATTATCCCTTACCAATTATCCTTTTACCGTTAGGAAACCAAGGTTCAGAGAGGCTAAATAATTTTTCTAGGGTTGCACAGCCTGTAAAAGGGTTTGAACTCAAGTGTTTCTGTCTTTTTATCCAGCACTCTTTTCTCTTAACTTGCGACCAATATCAGTGTGCCAGACACCAGATTAGATGAAACAAGACACTGAACCAGACACACAGTAAACGTTGATCAAGTGTCTATTATACATCCAGAACAATGTCAAGCACTGAGGATCCAAAGGAAGATAAAAGACAGTTCCTTCTCTCAAAAAGCTTATGGTCTTTTGGGGGAGGAAACATGCAAACAACTCTGTCCAAACAAACATAAATGGGAGATAATCAACAGAGGAAGAATTGGGAGAAACTTCCTGTAGAGGGTGGGATTTGGGCTAGAACCTGATGTATGTGTGAAAAATATTTTTTCAAAAGGGAAAATTCTCAGAGAGCTCTTAAGCTTTTAAGGACCAGACCAGACCAGACAGACAAATTCTAGAACATTATGTTTCTAACACCAGCAATTTAAGTGCCAGCAAATGCAGGTCTAATCAGCTAGAGACAAGGAATACAAAACTCAGTACCCCCGATCCATTTGAATTTGTTATGGAATATGATGTTTATATGAATGTTATTACAGAATATAAACTATGATTTAGGTGACTAGTGCCTCAAAGTGGTGGGTTGAGGGGAAAGTGATTACCCTTAAGGAACCTGATAGTTCTCACTGCCAGTAACTTCCTGATCTCATATTACAAAGGAATAAGGGATTAGAGTCTGTTATGCTAAAAAGAAAATAAACATTCTATGCCATCATCCCTGAAGATGACAACAGGAAAAGAGAAGCAGCAAAATGAAGACATAAAAAAATAAAAAATGATAATCATATCACAAATTGCAGACTGCACTCAGTGAGAAACAATACAAGTAAGAAAGTAAAGATTTTTGATCAGTTCCTAATTATCAAGATCCCTTTTGACTACCATTGCTTTCCATCTCAGCATCTTAGTTTTCTGTAATTGAGTGGGAAGAAAGATGCAGTGTGGGATGTTTGGCAAAAGGGTGTGGGGAGTCATGAACTACCTTTTTTATGCTTCATTTTGCTCCTATGTCAAATGAAAAGGTGGGACCAGATGAGGTCTAAGGTGCATTTCTTCTAGCCCTAAACTTCTATGAAACTCTGTGTTCTTACGTAGCAGCTAGCTGGCACAATGGACAGAGCATTGACTTGAGTCAGGAAGATCCGAGTTCAAAATGGCCTCAGACACTGGCTGTGTGACCCTAGACAAGTCACTTACCCTCCATCTGCCTCAGTTTCTACACTAAAATGGGGATGATAACAGAATCTATCTCCCAGGTTTGTTGTGATGGTCAAATGAAATAGTATTTGTAAGGTCCTTAGGACAATAGCTGGTGCTTAGTAAATGTTTTCTCTTTTTCCTTATACTTGTAGGTCAAGAACCAGTTTTGTATATTGGTTCTAAAATAAATAATGTAGTAAATAAATATTTGCTGAATTGAATTTTAAACGACTACTCCAAAGTCCTCACAGAGTGTTATGAATCTCAGAGCTGCCCAATAAATAGTAATAAGTTTTGTCTTTGCAGTGGTTCTGAATTCAAATTTTATCTCTGACACTTACTAGAAGTGTGACCTTGAAGAAGTCACTTAACATCCTTGAGCCTCAATTTCCTCATCCATAAATGGAATGTTTTCACTAAGTCTTTGCTAAGGTTCCTTCTGGTAGAGTGGAAAGTGTGCTAGATTTGGATTTGGAGTCAGAGGACCTGGGTTTGAATCCTGTCTCTGGCGTTTGTTAGCTGTGTAACTTTTGGTAAGTCACTTGATCTCTCTATACCTCTGGTTCTTTACTTATAAAATGAGAAAAATGGGCTAGAAGAACTCTAGGGGCCTTCCTAGCTCTAAATCTTACTCTATGACCTTTGTATTATCATTATTTTGATTCAACCTGTGATTTCTCCAGTTTAGGGATCTACTTAAATGAAAAGCCTTCCTTTCTGTTGTTGAGGAACTCTGCCCGCTAATGCAGAGTAGCATCTTCTCTGAACCTTAAAATCTTAGTGAATTTTCTGGGGACACCGAGAAATTCAATGATTTGCCCAGGATCACATGGCTAATATGTGTCAAGGGAAAGAAGTGAACCCAGCTCTGCCTGACTCTGAGACCAACCCTCTCACACCATACTGCCTCTCATAATCTTATGACTTATGATTTTTATCAAGGCCTGTTCAAAAAAAAAATCTAGAAGTAGGACATTGGGAGAAATCAGGTAGATCCTCTATGGAGGGTTTATGAGGGGACAGAAACAAGAAATACACAGGTTTAGGAGGTTTGACTTAGTGACAAGATGCAGGGATGGGGAGGGTATTTTCACATTGATGGTATCATGGATCCATTGGATGATATAAATGATGAAATGGAATTATGCCTAGCTTCCATTTTACCTAATATCCAAGCCATTGACCCTCAGGGAAGACCCATCAACTCAGAAAATATAAGAAAGTTGCTTCATTTAAGGAACTAGCTAGACTATATTTTAAGTTTCTTGTTGTTTGGTTGTTTGTTTGTTTGTTTGTTTTTTGGAGTGGGGAAGGCAGGGCAATTGGGGTTAAGTGACTTGCCTAAGGTCACATGGCCAGTTAAGTGTCTGAGGCCAAACTTGAACTCAGGTCCTCCTGACTCCAGGGCTAGCACTCTATTCACTGTGCCACCTAGCTGCCCCCATTTTAAGTTTCTTATGGGCAGATATTATACCTTCTTTTTATACCCTACAGCAGAGGTGTACCCATACCAAAGGAATAGGGAAAGAGAATAGAACTGCAATTTTACTGGTATAAGGAACTTCTGGAGAAGGAAATTCCTTCTATCAATGTAGGTGGCCACCTTCTCAGTGACTCATAGTCTTAGCTGCTTAAAGCACTGATAGATTAAGTGACATTCAGCCACACATGGGCCTTGGCTCCTAGGTCAGTTCTCTATCAAGCATGCCATCTACCAAGGACTCAATAAATACCTGAGCACAAGAGAAAATGAGGCCCTACAAGGTTTTTATTCCCTATGTGTCAGGATAGATTAGTACTATAGGAATTCTGGTATCATGTAGATCAATCCAAATGCTCATTGCAATTTACAATTCAACTTATGTACTTATTGTAGATTATTATGTATGATGGATGTGTGTGTGTAGTGTTAATGGCATAGGAAGATCTCCCCCCCACACACAATAATAGGCCTATGTGACCTAGTTTGAGCTCTGGCCCTGATCACATGGAGCCTGAGTCACATGGAGCTCAGAGTGGTAGAAGTTTAACCAACAGAGCAGAGAGAGAGAAGCAAGCATGAGTGGGCTGAGGGAGGAACTTGCCTAGGGGAACTTTTTTGTGGGGAGGCCTAACAGAAAGAAGGTTTAATATGTTGGTACTTCCTGGATTAGTGATGAGTACCTTGTTAAATCTCACCTCCTGGTATTCTAATGATGTTCCAAATAAATATTTTAGTTTTGCCTTTGAGGAAGAGAGTTTAATATATTTTGTAAATCTACCCTGGAAATACACATGCATATTCATAGTGGCTGCTATGGGTATCCCATTGGCCTTACAATGTGTGTGCATATTTTCCAACTAGGTAGACATCATCCCTTATCCAAACTTCATGTATCCCTTGGTGCTCTGCATAAAGTGGATACTTTGTAAAGATTTTTTTAAAATTTATTTGAATCTAAAAGCTAGAAGAAATTGTAAAGAACATTGAGTCCAACTCCTTCACTCTATAGGTGAAACCTGGAAGATGAGTCGCTCAAGATCATTTAGTGACAAGATCATTAGTGACAAAACCAGGAAAGGTTTCCTGAATTCCCCATGCTGTCTTATCCATTGGTAAAATGCCCCCTTCCCCACCTACAATGCCAACAGCTATTTTTTCTTTTAAGAATTGTTGTCATCTATTTATTCTATCCACTAGCTCTCTTTTCCTTCTGTAATAGACATCTAGGGAGGAAGAGTTGATTTTTCAATACCTATAGGTATTTGTTAAGTAATCTAAGCAAGAGCTTTACCTAGGGTAGGGCCATTAAACCGCTGACCCAGGGTGACAAATTTATAGGGCACTAACTTCACCATCTAAGGAGTGTTTCTTCCTCCATTATTGCCAGTACCTCTCAAGTGTCCCAGCACTCTTTTCTCCTGTAGTGGTGTGACTGACATGGGAGCCTTCCTTAAATGGAGGTACTGAGAGGAGCCATCCAACTAAAAGGAAGGGCTGCAGACACTCACTCACACTTTTGGCTATGCCCTACACTGCTTGAGATCCAGGGCATGAGGTACATTGTCATTTAGGACAACAGTTACTTTGTAACATTAATGAAAAATTTGTCCTTGACAATCCTTCTCTTTTTTTCTCAAATGGGTGTATGTCAGAGGTTGTGGGACCCTTGCTGGTCACTGGTCATAGTACCCTGACAGTACATTAATGGTAGGTTCTTAAAAGTTGTTTGAAAATGAATTGATGAATACATCAGCTAGTGTTTTGCATGATTCTTATGTGGTACATCTCAAAGGACAGTATTTTTCAGTGCTACTGTGAACTCAGTGCTTGGAAATTTGCCCTATAATTAATTTTACATGAAATCATGCATTCTGTCATCATCCCAAGTGTCAATTTTAAGACTGTCAGACATTTAGAACCAAATTCTGTCCTCAGATGCTCATAGATTATTTCCATCTGGCCTTTAAAATTTTATGACTGTAGGTGAACAGCCAGACAGAATTAGAAAGATATACATTTCAGTTAAAGGTTTTAAGTTTTTCACCAAACTTTAGGTTGGGAAAGAGAATGCTTGGAATGATGCTTTAGGATTTGTAAAAAAATGTGTCTGATCTCTTGCTATCAAATTTCCCTTCCTGGGGGAGCTTAGACTTAAACTGAAATGGAGGGATCTATCCAACTAGAAAATTAGCACTTTGGGGAAAATGTCTCCCCTTGCTATTTTGCTTATAAATATACATTGCTCAGTGGGACATAACCATGAAGCTGCTGCTACTGAAGGCTCTTGGTAGGAGTCTGTACTCTAGTCCTGTAAGTTACAGTGAAAGGTGGAGATGATTGGTTTTCTTTCTGCCCAGTTTCAAAGCCTTTGATAACTAGAGTGAAAATAGTTGACTGGTCTTATAAAGTCTTTCTTCCCCTCCTCACCTCTATCCCCAAGTATGTTCCCTGTTCCAACAATCTGATTCAACAACTTATTATTGTGGGTTTATTACATAAAATATGAAGAGTGAAGATAATGAAGAGTGAAGATAATATATATATATATACATACATACATATATATATGTATATATATATATATATATATCTCTTAGAGGTTCTCTAACGTAGTCATTCTTAGCCTCTGGTACATGAACTTGTTTTTTAAAAAATATAATATGTTAATAAATGCATTTCAATGTAATCGGTTACCTTAATAATCTTTGGTATTTTATTTTGTAAAAATATTAAGAGAAGGGTTCTATAGGCTTCACCCATGATACAGAAAAGTTTAAGAACCCCTGCTCTAAGTGTTATCCACTAAATTGCAGACAGATCATGACCTGTCTTCATGGAGGAAGTTACTGGATTGATAATTAACTGAAAAGGACATAGAAAGGAAGTCTCAACATCAAGACACAGGATTGATAAACATAATAATAAATACAATATTTTACATATATATGTATATACACATTTGTGTCTAATAGTAGCCATGGCAGAGGGAGAAAGAAGAAGAAAAAGGGGAAAACATTTACAAGGTAACTTTATTATACATTTAAAAGGAATAGCAAGTTGTACATAATAAATTTGTAGTTTCATGTGCAATCACCTTTTTTTAAATTATATTATGTTATGTGAATGCTTGTTTTATTCCATAAATTAAAAAGAAAGAAAGTCCCATGGTTCTTGATGTATATGAAACAGTTCTGAAGAATGGGTTAGTTACTAGGGTCTCTCTGTAAGTCATCTTTGACCAATGGAGAAGACTTAGGATAGTCTTCTAGTGATTGTTGCTGATGCATTTCTTCGTGTCCCCTTCTCTCCAGAATCCTCCAGAGATTGCTACAACCTTTGAGCTTCCTTTCCTCCTAAAATCAAGTGTTCTGTCTCAAAGAACTAAGAAAAAGAAGACTCCATTTAGTAAGAGAGGCAGCATTGTACAATGGAAAGAACGTTGGGTTCTGGTCAAGTTGACTGCACTGAAATCCTAACTGCTCGATACAACCTGTATGACCTTGGGCTAATTATCCCACAGTTTCTTTACCTCTAAAATGGGAAATAGGGGTGGAATACATCTAGAACCACTTCAAGTATCTTTGCCAAGAAAACCCCAAAATAGGTCATGAAGAGTTGGACGTGACTGAAAATGACTAACCAGAGGGGTGGTATACACTGTCACCTCTGAGGCCCCTTTCATTGTAAATCTCACATCCCACTGCATTTTTATATAAAATAATGGTGTGAAGCAAACAACTACACAAAGTCCAGGTAAAGTTTACATTCCACAGGGATAAGCAGGAAGAAGCAATCAGTTTGCTCTGTAATCTTGCCAAGTCAATGCTGAGGGCTGAGGAAGAAGAGAGAGAGGGGCAATTACTCCATGAACTCTTGGTGATAAAAAGCAGGTTAAAAATTATACTGGTAAGACAGTACCTGCAGCCATTTCAGACAGTGTCCCAATTTTGATGTGCTATAATAATTTTATTAAATTGAAATGTATAAATATAATCTGGAAGACTATATTCAGTATAAACTCCTTCCAGTAATTTTTTTAGGATTTTAATGTCATCGAGAGTGACTTTTTTCATTCATCTGAAGCACAATGAAATAATTTCATTTACACATAAATTAAATTAAAGTCAGTGATGTATCAATTACTATTTAAAATAGAAAAAAACATTTCCAGAGACTTTGGAAAGCCAGTGTTCTGAAATGCACTTACTCTTAATTAGGGGTCAGTCAAGATCCTTTCTGTAGTTGTTGAAGTTTCCAGGGGTGGCGGCAACCAATTGCAGCAATTTCAACTTTGGACTGTTTCATGTATGAGTAGAAGTCTAGGCCTCTAAACCTCATTTCTGGAAGTGGGGATGCACAGGAATCCTCAAATCCCATTGCTGTATTAGACGTGACAGGATGGTGGTGGTGTGGTAGAATGTCCCTCTCTTGCACTCCTGTTCTCATGTCTCAGCATGCTAAGCCCCATGGGTGAATTATCCTATTTAGGGACTATTAGAGTGGTACATTGTTGATATGGAGAGCAAATGCCAGGCTTGGAATCAGAACGACCTAGGTTCAAATGTCATATCTTCCATTTACTAATTTTATGATCATAGGAAAGAGTCAACCTCACTGAACCTATTTCTCCTTCTGTAAAATGAAGATAATCTTATGTGTAGCCCTGGATGGTCTGTTGGGAGGTTTAAATCAGATAATGCATATATGGTGTTTTGCAAAAAACTTAGGAGGGTCAAAACTTAGGATATCATTGATACAAGGACCTCTGAGTTAGCTTTTCATGCCAAAGCAAGTTATCACCTGCTCTGCCATTTATATCTCAGAGAGTTACCTGGGGCCACTGCCCTATGTCACGCACTCTATATGGATCGGAGGTGAAACTTGACCAAATCTTCTCAACTCCAAGGCCAAATCTCTATTCACTATAACATGATCTATCTTTTGCAGACTTGAAGTTATACTACAAATTTTTAGCATTGTTGCTATTGTTGTTGTTTTGTTAGCTATAGTTAGGAAAAGGAATTCAAATCCTTCCTAAGAAACGTATTAGCTGTGTGACTCTGGACAAGTAACTTAACCTTTCCCAGTCTCCGTTTTCTCATCTATAAAATGAAGAAGTTGACTAGATAGATTCTAAGGGCCCTTCCAGCTCTAAATCTGTGATCCCATTATCAAGTTTGAAATGGTAAGAAATCTATATCCTGCCCTGGTCAAGTCCAGCCTAGCCATTCACTACATTAGAAAGATATACTTTTTGGTGAAGTATAAAAAGGACCTATTAAGAATGCCATGGAGAATAGTCCATCAGCAATGCTTACAGTAGCCATATTTTACATAAAACACTATATTTGGCACAGTTCTAGGTAGGATGTAGGAGAGAGAACCCCTTAAAAAAAACCCAAGATTATATATAAAGATGCATACAACAAAAACCACAATAGCTACATAGATAAATATTCTTTCTGGGCCTTCCTTTGCCTTCTACTGCCCACCCTTGTTCTAATCTCTATGGGAAGGGACAAAAGACAAGTGAAGCTTTTTTGTCCTCTGCTAAAATGAGGTTGGCTGTTTCTTCACCAGTTTGCCAAGAGACAAAGAGGCACCTGCCTCCATTCACCTTCCATTTCTACTTATCTGAACAAAGGAAACCTAGAGAGATTCAAGGCCTTTTTCACAAGTGTGTTTGCTATACAAGAATAGCACCTTCCTCACAAGGTTGTTGTGAGGATCAAATGAGATTATCTATCCCCATCTCTACAACTATCATTCTGTCTGTCTGTCTATCTATCTATCTATCTATCTATCTATCTATCTATCTATCTATCTATCATCTCTCTATCTCTCTATGTCTGCCTATCTATATGTCTGACTATCTATCTGTCTGTCTGTCTGTGTCTACCTGTTCATGTCTGTTTGTCCGTCTGCCTGTCCATCCATCCGTCTGTCTGTATCATTTCTGTCTATTTCTTATGAGCTTTTCTGCCTCCTATTGAAGTCATGTTCCCCCTTGACTTGATTGAAATTTCATCAACCTCACGAATTCTTAGTTATAGCTCAAACAGATCAGGAGGGGGAAAAAGAGACCTGGTTTAAGACATAATCTGAAGGAGCAAACAGTATTGTGGTAAAGCATTTCAGATGCAACCAGTCCAGCCAGTTATTACTGCTCGGTCATTTTTTCAATAGTGTCCAATTCTTCATGACCCCATTTGGGTTTGTTTTGTTTTTTGGCAAAGTTACTGGAGTGGTTGCCATTTCCTTTTCCAGCTCATTTTACAGATTAGGAAACTGAGGCAAAACAGGGTTAGGTGATTTGTCTAGGGTTACCCAGTGAGGAAGTGTTTGAGGCCAGATTTGAACCCAGGAAGATAAGCTTAACTACAGGCCCAGACATCTATCCACTGTGCTACCTAGCTGCCTGTTAGCGAGTTAGCCCAGAACAGCAAGGTCTGGAGGTGAGGAAGGTGGGAAGGGATCCAAGTGGGCAGTGAGGGTGGGCAGAGTTCTTTACCAGGAGGGTGGGAGGGAGAAGCATGAGGGCTGGTGGTTGGATGAACATAAAATCCTGAGGTAGTGACTGCATGTTAGCATATGCTTCCTCTTTACTCAAGTCTCCATGCTATGAAAGGGCCCAGACATCAAGAACAGCTTGGCTGAAAGATTTTTTTCTTCCCTTGACCCTCTACCTACAACTAGTAATACAATCTTCCACTTTAGTTGAAATGTCCTACAAATAAGAAGGCTAACCTCAGAAAGGCCCTCCATGTACGTCTATACCATTCCCCACCTCCCCAGCCTATCCTGCTATTATGTCCCCAGTTAATCCAATAAGCCTCAGCTCCCATGGATAAGTTGCAATTTCCAGTACTCATGGATAAAATTCCCCCTTCTAGTAGCCTAAACTGAAACCAAGATCTTTGTGTAAGTTATGGCTGATAAGCAAATTCAAGAAAAATAAGATGGCAGAAGATTCTGGCACTACCAGTTAAAATATCATTATCAGGCCTTATTGATTTTAGTAATCCAAATGGTTTATGGTATAAAATTTCAAAAAACAGGAAAGTATATGTGATAGGATTACTATCTACTTTTCTTTTCTCTCCATCCCACTCCACAAAAGTAGTTAGGCTAGTTTGGGGTGTGTTTGTGTGTGTGTGTGTGTGCATGTGTGCTTATGTTTTGGTTTTCCTGAAAGGTGAGGTGACTTCATTAGTCCAGGGGCTTAGGGTGCAAGCTAAGCCTTTCTTGACGCACTTTCCTGACCTTATTGACATGGATTCCTGATTGAGTAGAACCATAAATAAGTAGAGGTAGGGCCCTTAAGACTTGGCAGATATCTCAAGGACACCAGAGTCACCACACCTTGCTCAGCTAGTCAGATGATATTCTTTTCTTTTCTTTTCTTTTCTCTTCTCTTCTCTTCTTTTCCTTTCCTTTCCTTTCTTTTCTTTTCCTTCCTTTTCTTTTCTCTTCTTTTATATTTTCTTATAATATTTTATTTCTCCCTGGTTACTTGTGAAAATGATTTTTAATATCTGGGGGGGGTTAAGTTTTGAATTCCAAATTCTATCACTCTGTCCTTCCCTTACTCCCTCTCTGAGACATTAAGCAATCTGATATAGGTATACATGTGCAATCATGTAAAATATTTCAATATTAGTCATTTTGTGAAAAAAAAGAAAAAAAAAGAGAGAAAGAAAGAAAGAGGAAGGGAGGAAGAAGGAAATGAGGGAAGGATGGAAAGAAGAAATAAAGTGAAAAATAGTATGTTTCAATCTTTATTCGAATGGCTGTACTTTATTCAGTTCTTTCTCTGGATTTTTCATCATGAGTCTTTTGGGATCATCTTGGATCATTGTATTGCTGAGAATAGCTAAACCATTCATAGTAGTTCATTGTACAAAATTGCTGTTATTGTGTATAATGTTTTCTTGGTTCTGCTCACTTCACTCTGTATCAGTTTAATAAATCTTTCCAGGTTTTTTTCTTAAATCATCCTAATTAGATGATTTTTCCATTTTAAGAAGAGAAGGAGCTGCCCATAGTATCCTAAGTTAAGTTCCATAATATTCTAAATGCCATAGTATCCTTGCTGAAAATCCTTTCTATGGCTAATTAAATCTCTTTTTAACTTTTGAATAAGCTAGGAATATCTCACTTATTTCCTTCTAATATCAAACCTAAAGTAACAGGGAGCCTGCTTGAGTCAGGTCAGCTCAAAAATAGATTCAGAGTAGAGGTTAAGTAGCAATGGTGACTAAGAGGACCAAACATAACCTGCAAGTGGTATAGTTTATTTCTGATGGTACCATAACCCTAGGGCAGCTAGATAGTACAGTTCATAAAGCACTAGGTCTGAAGTGAGGAAGATCTGAAACAGTAAACCTGGCCTCTGACACTTACTAGCTGTGTGACCCTGGGCAAGTCACTTAACCTGTATTTACCTCAATATTTCATCTGTAAAATGGGGCCACATTGGAGAAGGAAATGGCAAACCACTCCAGTATCTTTGCCAATAAAGACTTAGTATAAGGGGCCACAAAGAATCAGACATGATTAAGTAACCAAACAACACTAACCACAGCCCTACATTACACGTAGGAAGAAGTGGGCAAAAATTAATTTAGTGGGCAAAAAACCCAAAAGCTCAACTTCCTCCATAGTGTCAGACATCATTAGCTTGCTGGGAATAATTCATCCCCTCTTCAGCAGTGCCAGAAGCAACAGCTAGGTCAGAGCACAGAGAAAAGATCACATGCCCCCTAACTATGTCCATCCATGAGTTGAATTTTAGTGAAAATATTAGTGTGCTGCCTTCCATTTCAGTACTTGAGACTGGTTATTCAGAATGACTTGATGTGCTTGCTTTTCACTGAATTACTTCTTCTTATAATGTGGAGTAGTTTTAGTCTTTTATTTGAGTAAGGTGAATAGGTTAATATTTATTCTTCATCTAATCTTTTATATTAAGTGAATAAGATTCTTAGCTGGATCAAGGATGTTCTTAGCTTCCTATTTTTAGATTGTTTATATGTAGACTGATAGGACCTTGGCAATCACCCGGTCTGATTTCTTGTTTTCCAGAGGAGGAAATGGAGTCTCAGAAAGGTTAGCAATTTGCCCAAGATCACACAGCAAGAAAAGGGCTAGAGGAAAGACTAGACTATGGGTCTCCAAACTCTTATACCAGTGCATTTTCATTCTGCCTCTATCATAGTAATGGTATTTATTAGAGACACCAGCTGTCTCTACATAATGCTTTCCTGGTATATTTCTTATATGGCATTACCTCCTATGATGACCCTTAAGCTAAAAAATGACAAATGAGATGACTTATAAAACCTCCACCCCAGCAAGTGCACCATGGGCTGGAGATATTATGGGTCATCTTATTTGCCATTTTTCAGCCTAAGGGTCATTGTAGGCAGTGATGTCATATAAGATGACCCATACAACTTCTACCCCCGAGTGTGATAATATGTATACTTACTAGAGGAAGCAAGACGGTTAGGTGGCACAGTGAATAGAGCGCCCTGTGTGTAGTCAGGAAGACTCATCTTCATGAGTTCAAAACTGACCTCAGATATTTACTAGTTTTGTGACCCTGGGCAAGTCATTTAACCCTGTTTGCCTCAGTTTCCTCATCTGTAAAATGATCTGGAGAAAGAAATTGCAAACCATTCCAGTATTTTTTCCAAGAAACCCCTGAATGGGTTCATGAAGAGCCAGACATAACTGTAAACAACTGAACAGCAGCCCTTAAAGAAGCAGAAAAAACAAGGATTGAGTAATAATTTATGTACTCAAAACAGGGCCAGGATTTCAATGTTGCCTCTCATCTCCTAAGAATCAAGTAGAAATTAATAAGGCTCTCTTTCTCTGGCTCTGGAGTTAGAATATTTCTGTTCAGATCCTGGTTCTCTCAGATATGACATGGGTGCCTTTGAGCAAGTCACCTGAACCACTCTGGGTTAAGGTGGGATTTGCCTCTGAGGTCCCTTCCAGATTTATATCCTTCCCATTTCCATCTAACTTTGGAAGTCTGATGTCCTTTTCAAGGGTGGAATTTTCCAACTGGTCAGGAATGATTAGAGAAATGGATCTAGTTTCTGTCGGATTACAAGGGCCTTCAGGGGAACACAATCCAACACTGAGCAGTGAGTGACAGAAATTTGACTACTTTGTGAACCATTTTTGAAAGCCTCTCTTTCTGTTCCATCCCCCCAAATTGCAAAAGCAAATTACAGTGACTCTGGAAAGCACCTTTTTTTGGGAAAATATCATGTCTCTGCCAGGAATATAACAATCAACAGAGCAAAGGGGGTTCAAACACACTAAAGTATTATTCTTCCTAATTGCCTGGTTTGGGGAATAATAATAATTAGATAACCTAAACTGCACCATTGGCTTTTTGAGTAAAGCTTAAATTGATTATTTGTATATTTTTAAATTGCCATAGTTATTGTCTCCTTTTCCTGAAGGCCTGCTCGGTGCCTAGCAACTGCCAGCTATCCAGTGCTACTCTTTTAACCAATGGAGCTGGGGAATGGAGGGGGAGAGGGAGAGAGAGAGGGAGAAGAGGAGGGGCATGGAAGGGAAAAAGGGAAGGAGAACAAACACAGAGGTGGGGGAGGGAGAGTGAGAAAAGAAAAGATCATACAGACTGTTCTTAGGACTAATTTATTTCATAAAGCGATAAAAATGGCCCAGGATTAACCACTTTGTATACTGTAAACTCACTGAGAAAGAGCTCAGGAGAATTAATATTTTTTGATAGTTACATTTTTCCCCCATTTGCTAGCACCTGATCCAATGGTCAGAGGACCCATGCTTGATTTCCCTAATTGATTTATGAGTTTTCAACACCTCCACTGGAAAAGGAGGGAAAAATGAATGAAAAAAACCATAGAATTAGGTTACTTGTAGTGGAAAGAACATTGGATTTTGAGCCAGAAATGCTGAATTCAAGTCCTGATGCTATAGTAGTTATTGCCAAATTCTGTTTTGGGCAAGTCATTTTTACTCTCTTGGCCTCAGTTTCCTCATCTGAAAAAATGGCGAAGTTGATTTAGATGACCTTGGAGGTGAGGTCCCTTTCATCTCTAAATAGAGGGTCCTGTGGCTAGCAAACCTTTTAGGTATTTTCCATTGCTTTAATCCTGTGATAATTCTGGCTCTGACATTTGTTATATAAACCTGGGAAACGCACAAGCCCTTTAGAGTTATCAGTTATTTCACTTGTAAAATTAGATTGAATTTGATTAAAATTAGATTGAATCTCTAAGACCCATTCCAATCCCACATTTTATGATTCTATAATCCCAAGAAGCACTGGAATCATCAAAAGAGACAGACTTGTTTCTATACTAATAATCAGTGCTAATGATATCAAAGACCCAGAAATATGTATGGAAAAATTATTTCATTTACTTTTCATGATTGAGTTGATTCTTTTCTTCAACTACCCAAGAGAAAAAAAAAAAACTAAAAATGATGGTGTAATTTAACAGTAACTCTATATCAACTTTCTCCAGTAAGTTAGTATTATGAATATAATAATAACAATAGTACTCTGTCTCCCACAACAAGTAGGATTTTCATGGCCTATTCATTAGTTTGGGACCAGATTCTCTCCGAGTGAGGATGGGTCTCCTGGTCACATCCTTTCTGTCCTCAGTAATCCAATCTGTTAGATCATAAAAAGTGTTATCCCAACTCCATTAGCTGTGATTAGAACTCAAACCCAGGTATTTCACAACTCAGTTAAGAGCACTACATTATAGGATCATGAATTTGGATCTGGAAGGGACCTTGGAGGCCATTGAGTACAACCCTCCAATTTTACAGGTGAAACAAATGAAGCTGAGAGAGGCTATGACTTGCCCAGCGTAACACAGTAAGTATATGAAACAGGATTTGAATTCAGGTTTTCCTTACTCTAAGCCCACTTTATCACATAGATGAATATAAATTAAATATTACTGTTTATATTAACACACTGGAAATAGTCTTGATAGAAGGCAAGAAACATGAAAGTATTTGTTAGCAGAAAACTTTCATGGGCTCTGTGTGTGTGTGTGCGTGTGTGTGGCTGCTGCCCATGCTACAGTTTTTTTGGAGCCACAGGTGAGAGCTGATATCCAGGTAGATACCAAAGGTAGATGAACAGCCCTGAAAAGGGTTCGGCAAGCCCTTACACCAGAGTTTGTTGTCCTGATCACCCCATGTTATTATCTGAGCATCCCACGTACCTCAACAAGCTAAATCAGGTTGAGGGTAACTGTCAGGCCTCAAACCTGTCAGTGAGTTAGAGGGATATCTACCCCAAGCATGATGAAGACTTCCTCTTTCCCTTGTCCTCCTCAAAATGGGCAGATGAGAACAATTTGTTCCAATGGCCAGGAAGGCAGCTGCCAGCTGAAGCAGGTGATGTAGAGTGCTTAGAGCTTTGTCAGACACTGAAGATGCCAAGGTCATCCCCTACATCCTGGGCCATTGCCAGTCAGATTGACTTTTGTCCTGCCACTGGACTTCAATGACTCTGGAAGAGAGAGGTTGATGACTTTGTGTAACTCTACCTCATTTAAATCCAATTTACTTGAAAGTCAAGATATGTGGTGTCATTGGTCCTCTTCAAACATGAAGGGTCAACAACAATAGCAACATCCTTCTGGTCAGGAAGAAGTTCTTAAAAGAGGGTTGTGCCAAAACCCAAGCCCATATTGCATAGTCAAATACAACATTTCTCCCAGAGCTAATCCCCTGTTCAGCCTCAGGGGATGGTTTAAGGTTGGGGTTTAAGACTTAACTATCAATTTTTATGACCCATGCAAGCAACTAGATGAAGTGGATGGTTTTGAGTCAGAATTGTGCTAGAATCACCTCAAAACCATATCTCAAATACTGATTCTTAAATCTTCAATGTATGCATTTACACTAGAAATCAGGAAATGTTTCAGATCAGAGCTTTATTTATTGTTTTGTTGATTGTCTAGACTTAAGAAAGTGATAGGAGGGAAAATGTTAATGCAGATTAAACAGTGTCAGGTATACTTTTTGGGGAGGACAAGGGTGAACTGCTTGTTAAACATTTATCAGCACAATACTGGCTGGAAGGCTAGGGAAGAGCTCATCTGGGTTACACCTGCCAGTGTACCATCTGGTAGCTTCTTGCTTTAATTAATTATTCTTGCTAACTGGGTGCTAAGCTCAGTTATTTTAATGCTGCTGAATAATGACAACAGCTATCAGTACTCTGAGACAGAGCCATGGTCACCCTACCCTAGTTAAGTCTTTGGCTGCTGTTTAAAGTTCACCATTGCACAGACTGAGGCTTTTCAAGATGGGGAGAAGGGAAAGGATACAACTAGAAGGTTCTCACTCAGGAAGAAGTGCTGAATATATCACTTAGAGACACAGAGTGCTGAGCAGAGGAAGATTAAACATGAGATGAGGTCCAAGACAGATGAGATTGACCACAGGAAGAATAGAGTTCCTGAAGCAGGTGAAAGATGTGTTCTAGGATCAGGCAGAAGTGTTGATTAACAGGATAATGAAGGATGTGTGTGTGTTGGGGGAGGGATTACAAGCCTAGCCAAGAATTTTATGCACTTGTCATTTTGTGGATAATTTTGTGTCTTGTTTCTGGGTATGTGAAATCAGACCTGCCTTCCATCTCCTCTCTCTGATAATTAATAATAATGGGGCAAACTATTTGTGAGTGGCAAGAGGAAGAAAGGTTCTTATTGTCTCTGTGAGGATGCTTCTGTCCTGTATGGTACAATGGACCTCTAGATGGGATTAGAGTCAGGAAGACCTGAGTACAAATTTGACCTCAGACACTTACTAGCTGAGTGACTCTGGGTAATATACTTAGCCTCTGTCTGCCTCTGTTTCCTCAACCATAAAATAGGGATAACAGCATTGCCTACCTATCTGTAATGGGAATGTAAATTTTTAAGATCTTCCCTGCCCCTAGGCTAAAGTGCACCTGGAGCCTGGGGTGGGAGGCTTGTTTTTCAGTACATACTTTTTGATTGGCCAGTGGGTCCAGAAGGTTGTTACATTCTCTGAGCCAGGAGCAGGCTATATAAACCCTGATCTGAGGCTTTGTTTTGGGGCTCACTTTGAGAAGTGTTCTGATTTGATTAGATGAGACTATAGGAAGCCATTGTTGAGAGCCCCCTGGCTTTGAAAAACCCAGATGTTGCTTTGGTATGGATGTAATGGTTGGACAGTTTGGAAATCTGTCTACTTGATCTGTTTCTCTGTCTTGATAATTCTGTCTGTATACTCTGAAGTTCAGGGTGCTGACTTTTTTCCCCCTGAACTAGGTAAATGATATATGTTTGATTGATTAAAGTAAGCTTGTTAACCCATTTTGAGTTGCTTTCCTTTATCAAAGCAGATCCAAGAACCTGTATTGGCAGCCACCCTGGGGACACCTGGGGTGCTTGCTGATACACTATCTTTACCAGGGCTGCTGTGAGTATCAAATAAGATCATATTTGTTAAGCACTTAAAACAGTGCCTAATATGTAGTACTTAATCAATGCTTGTTTTCTTCCTTCAGATTCATGATACATTGTCATCTCCATAAAACAATACAGACAAAAGCCCATCTATTTCTAGCTCAGAATTGGTGTTGAACTTAGGTGAAAACTAGGACAGCCTGAATCATCATTGACTTATAATAATAACTAGAATTCATATAATGCTTCAAGGTTTATAAAGCACTCTACACGTTAGCTCATATCACAACCTTTGAATATCACAACAACCCTGGGAGGTAGGTATTAATATTTATCCCCATGTAACAGATGGCAAAACAGAAAGATTTAGTGATTTGACCAACATCATACACTATAGTAAGTGCCTGAGGTAGAATTTGAACTCAGGTCTTCCTGGCTTAAAGTCCAATGTTTTATACTCGGTAGCATCTTAGTTGCATATTTGTGAGGGAATGGAATAGAGGAATACTCTTTTCATTTCTCTGCAGCTCAGGATAAACCATTGTTGGACATGGGATATAAAACTGTTATCACATTGAGACTAGAATGATATGGAAATTCCATGGTGGGGTGAGGATAGAAGGAGAGAAGAAAGCCATTTTATGTCAGTACTCATCTGAAATGACAAGAAGAATACTTCAATTTATCTTATTTCAAAAAGAAGGCAAGATCCTGCTATTTGCAGATAAGTGACATGGGAATACAATAAATGAAAAAGAATATTTCAATTGGCAGGCTTCAACATTATTTTGATATTTATAGAAGTCTAATGTTTTCAAATTGAAAACAGTCATGAATGGTTGAGTCATTCTTTTCCCATCCACTCCTGGCTTTTAAATATAATCATTTTTAATTGAAAACATGTAGGAAGGAATTTCCCTCATCTTTGAATGAACACAGTATGATTTATTACAAACTAGCCGTCTGTACAATGATGTATCTTAATTCAGTCCCTGATAAGATTATGTCTGCATTAACAAAACTGAGTCTAGATTCAGCTTTTCTCCTTTGGAAGTTATTACATCAATCAGCTACCATCAAAGGTTCAGGGAAAGGTCAGCTTAGTATCTTCTGTTTTTGTTATTCAAAAATCAAATCAGTCTGAGAAAATCTAATTTCTCAACAAGATTGTAATCTCCTTGAGAGCAAGGCCTGTGTCTTAAAAGTGTTTAGCTCTCATACCACTTATCACAGTGCTATGTGCATAGTAGGTACTCATAAATACTTGACTGTTAAAATCAATTGCTTTGGCTATGAAAGAGTTCAGAAGGAAATAGCAGTGACCCCAGAAGTTAAAGTCAAAAGAAACATGTCATGCCTCACAGAGTTGAGGGACTTTTCTTGTTTTCTCTTCTGGAGAAACCAGATAAGAAAGGTCCTACTGATTTCTTTAGTAGACATGTGAAGATCTATGTGACAGCAGATATTTTTATATCTGTAATACTTGTAATGGGAGTTACAAGACAGTTCTGCTAACCTGGGGTTAGGTTTGCTCTGTTGTTGGCTTCTGATCGCTGTTCTCTCTTTCTTGAATCCTCTCTTGGAGACATTAATGCAGTTCATGCCACTGAATTCATCACATGAGTTGAATTGTTAAAGAGGAAAAGCAAATTGCCAGACTGAGCTTGTGAAAAATGCTGAGAACAATGGAATTCCTTTTGAATTATATTCTGCATAAGAAAAATAAAAATGAGATAAGTCCAATGTTTGGGCATATGGTGTCATGTTTATCATAACCCAGAACCAGAGCTCAAGCTTGTAGGAACCAGATTCCATCTCAGGGATTTCTCAAATAGTCACTCTCTTTGGTTCATTCCCTCAGTCAGAGTTGCCTCTGAGAAAATCAGAATGGTGTTAGTCCAATGCAAGTATTATGGTTAACAATGCATCAACTACAGGACAGACTTTTTTTCCACCAGAATAAAATGAAAAAGATTCACACCTAGGAATAGGCAAGACAACTCTCCTAACTTCAATAATCTTCAGCTTCCCCAAGTAATTAAATAGTCCTCAGGACTTGAAGTACTACCCTATGGTATAGCTCTTTCCCCTCAAAGAGTAAACTATTTAGTATTTTCAGAGGGTTCTGCTTCTGATATTCAGTCTGAATAACTCAGTAGTGGTAATTAAATGCAAAATTCATGCTTACTCCTCCACATCATAGCTACTCCTCTTTGGCTGTAGAGTCTGCTTGGACCTAGAATTTATATGGTGGGCTCTAGAATGCCTTTGCTTGTCTTCCTGCTCTTCTCTCTAGGAAGCTCAGTCCTAAAATTCTTCAGCTTGTTTATAAACCCTTTTGTCATTCCCCTCCAGTTCTGTTGTCTCTGTGGTCACCCCTCTTCTTGGGCCATGTGGTTTCCTGGAGGGGTCAGTCTTCTTCTCCAAGAAGCTAAGTTTCAGTAGTTGTAGTTTTTTTCTGAGTTTTTCAACTCTAGTATTCTCTAGCCATCAAAAAAATCAGTCAGTCCTAAATTAACCCCAATATGATGTCAATGGACCAGTGAGGCCCCAGGAGGAGAATTTGCATATCACCAAGGAAATAACTTAAATGCCAGAAGAAAGATGAAATCTTTGGTAGAACCTTCACAGCTTGCCTGAAGATGAGTTGTCAATACCTTATTCTTTAACCTCAATAACCTAGTTACCAAGAAATAAACTTAATCATATTCTTCTTGTGCTTACTCTTCATATACTGGCAGACTAAAAGGAAAGAGCCAATAGAGACAAAGAGAGAAAAAATACAAGAGAGAGGGTATGGTTGGTGGAGCTAGGTAATCCAGGAAATGGGTGGGAATGAGATAAAAGGAACAGGTGGAAGAAATAGCCATGGAAAGAAAGAAATCTTTTCCACTGAGACTGGAAAGGAAGAGGAGGGAATGTAAGATAATAGATTTTTTTAGATAAGAGAGGCAAAATGTCATAATTTCAAAAATTTTTCATTGCAAGGGATTTCAGATGCCATCCAATCCAATTCATTTGTTTTAATCCTATCTCTCCAGGTTGCTACCCACATGGCAGGATTTTTGTGAGAATCACAACTTGTATATAGCACTAAGTACAATGTATGGCACATATTAGATACTATATAAATGTTTATTCCCTTCCTTTCCCCTTTTAAAAAAGAAAGAAATCTTAATAACTTGTCCAAGGGCACATAGGCAGTAAATATTGAGGGCAGGATTTGAACCCAAACACTTTGACTCCACAGCCAATGGGAATGGGTAGAGAGACAACCCTGAAGCCAGAAAGACCTGGGTTTAAATTTACCATCTGAAATATAGCGGCTATGGGACTTTGGTTAAGTCTCAACTTCTCTAGAGTGCTCTAGGCAACTCTAAGACTATAAATTGCAACAATAAATGGCAATCTGTATTGTTAGAAGGCATTTCTTCAGACAGGACTTCTGTACAACAATGAAATCACTGATCCCACCCTTGGGTCTCCCATAGTCTGTCCCCTGTAAACACAATAAAGAAGTCAGGAATCACTAAGCATCCATCTGGATGGCCACCTATCAGGGATATTGTAGACAGGAATTTCTGAATGGGGTGAAATGTCAGATGAGATGACCTATAAGGTTGCCTCCCACCCACAATATTATTTTCTGGAAAATTTATAAACTGTAAAGCACTTAGTAATATGATGCTGGTGATGAACAGCCTGGGGAAGATGACAGTGATGGTGACTTTGTGAACCATAGCAATGGAATTTTGTTCTTGAAGAGGTTCCAGATATTGGCTAATCTTTTTTCAGAATTACCCAGGTGGTCACAGCTGTTCTCATGCATTATTGAATGACTCAAGGGTTTTTCTTGAGGAAACTGCATTGTTCTAATCCATAAATAACACACAAAAATGTGGTGGAGAGAAAGGAACAGTTAATTAAATTATAAACTAAAACAACAAAGGAAAAAACAGAACCAACCAAAACTGGGTCCTTAAGCACTGCCTTCAAATCCTATTCATCTCTACATTGAGGTGGCTCAGTGGATAGAAAGAAAGAACTGAGTTTGAGTCCTACCTCAGACAATTACTAGATGTGTGCCTTGGGCAAGTCACTTAACCTCTGTCTCCTTCAGTTTCATTACCTGCATAATGGGAATAATAGCACTCACCTTCCAGAGTTGTTGTGAGGATCAAATTATATGATATTTATAAAGTTTTTTGCAAAGCTCTATATGAATGCTGACTGGCTATACTCTTAATATTGTCTCTTACCAACTCCCTGTAGGAACTCCCAGGGCCACTGTATAATATGACACAATACAATATACATTTATTTAAGGTCCAAAGACTCATAATAGATACCTTTATGGAGGAGCTTACATTCTAGCAGGAGGATACGACACCAACAGAGGTAAACTAAAATGTACAACAATGTGCACAAAGAACAAAGTCTAATATAAAATGACATCAGAGGGTGAAAATTGTTACAGACTGGAGGGCTTAGGGAAGGCAACATTTGAGCTAGGTTTTAAAGGCCTTAACTTTAGAAATTGTAAGGGACTTCAGAAGTCATCTAGTCCAATCCTCTCTTTGTAAAGATGAGGAAACTGAGGCCCGGAAAGAATTAAAGTCATTTAGCCAATATGATATAGCTAATAAGTAGCAGAGTTGGAATTTGGACTCAGGTTTACCTGATATCAAATCTAGCATTCTTTTTTAAAAATCAAATTATATTTTAATTCAATTATTAAGCATTTATTTTTTTCTCCCTCTATCCCCCACAAAAAAGAAAGAAAACTCTTGCAACAAATATGCATAATCAAGTAAAACAAATTTCTGTATTGTTCATGTCAAAAATGTATTTTAGTCTAGAACGTCCTTGTCAGGAAGGGGGTAACAATACACACACACACACACACACACACATACACACATAATTTCCTTCCCTCACCTCCATTACATGTTAAAACAATTTTTAACATTTTTTTTTTAGTTTTGAATTCCTCTCTCCTCTTCCCTATCCCTGGGTCAGTAAGTAATCAGATATAGGTTATACATTTGCAGTCATGTAAAACATTTCCATATTAGTCATTTTGTACAAGAAAACTCAAAGGAAAAATAATAAAAGAAAGAAAGTGAAAGATGCTTCAGTCTGTATTCAAATAGTATCAGTTCTTTCTCTAGAGGTAGATAGCATGTTTCATCATTAGTCCTTTGGTATTGTCTTGGATCACTGTATTACTGAGAATAGCTGTCATTCACAATTCTTTATTGAAAAATATTGCTATTATTGTGTATACCATTCTCCTGGTTCTGTTCACTTCACTTTGCATCAGTTTGTGTAAGTCTTTACAGGTTTTTCTGAAATCAAACTGTTTGTTATTTCTTATAGCACAATAATATTCCACTACAATCATATACCAAAGCTTGTTCAGATATTCCCCAATTGATGGGCATCCCTATGATTTCCAATTGTTAGCCACCACAAAAAGAGCTACTATACTTTTTTTTTTTTACAAATAGGTCCTCTCACCCCACCCCCTTTTATGTCTTTGTGATATAGACCTAACAGTGGTATTGCTATATCAAAGGGTATGCACAGTTTTATAGCCCTTTGGGCATAGCTAGGATTAGCATTCTTTATCATTGGTCTTCTGGAATCATGGTTGATTGGAGTTCTTAAGTCTTTTAAAGTTGCTTATTTTTGCAATGTTCCTATTATATGACTTGTTCTGTTTCTGCTCTCTTCACTCTGAGTTAGTTCATGCCAGTCTTTTCAGGTTTCTCTGAACCTGTCCCTTTTGTCATTTGTTACATCACAGTAACAGTCACCATTCTTTCCATATGGGTGAGATCTTCTTAAGTGATTACCCCTTGTCCCCATTCTGCTCAGCAGGTTGACCAGGCCTCCTTTTTTTACTCAAAAAATTATGGCGATACCACTCCTTTATTCATCCAAACTTTTGTATCTTCCCATATTCTTTCCTCATTACCTCTAGCTATGGAGGAAAAGTTTTCCTTTCTTCTTAGCCAAAGCCAACTCTGGCATTTGTGTCATTGTTCCGATTATCTCTGTTAAAATATAAGCTCCTAGAGGGCAGGGACTGTTTCAACTTTATCTTTTTTATCTTCAATACTAGCACAGTTCAAAGGGAAACAGAGAACTGGCAAAGAATTTCTACAACTAGTGTCTCTGATAAAGATCTCATTTCTAAAATATACAGAGAACTGAGTCAAATTTACAAGAATCCAAGTCATTCCCCAATTGATAAATTGTCCAAGGATATGAACAGGCAATTTTCAGAGGAAGAAATTAAAGCTACCTATAGTCATATGATAAAGTGCTCTAAATCACTGTTGATTAGAGAGATTCAAATCAAAACAATTCTGAGGTACCACATCATACCTATCAGATTGGCTAACATGACAAAACATGAAAATGATAAGTGTTGGAGAGTATGTGGGAAAGTTTGAACACTGATTCGTTGTTGGTGGAGCTGTGAGCTAATCCAACCATTCTGGAGAGCAATTTGGAACTATGCCCAAAGGGCTATAAAAATGTGTACACCCTTTGACCTAGCAATACCGCTTCTAGGACTGTATCCCAAATAAATCATAAAAATGGAAAAAGGACCCACTTGTACAAAAAATATTTGTAGCAGCTCTTTTTTTGGTGGCCAAGAACCAGAAGTTGAGGGGATACCCATCAATGGGGAAATGGCTGAACAAGTTGTGGTATATGAATGTAATGGAATACTATCATACTATAAAAAATGATGGACAAGTAGACTTCAGAAAATCCTGGAAAGGCTTATATGAATTGATGCTGAGTGAAGTTATCAGAACCAGGAGAACATTGTTCACAGAGATAGTCATAGTGTGTGATGACTGATTTTGATAGACTTAGCCCTTCTCAGCAATGCAAGGATCTAAAACCAAAGGACTTAGGTTGGAAAATTCCATCCACATCCAGAGAAAGAACAATAGAGTCAGAATGCAGAATGAAGCAGACTATTTTCTTTTACATTTTGTTTTTTGTTTCTCATGGTCTCTTCCATCCATTAAAATTCTTCTATGCAACATGACTAATGTGAAAATGTGTTTAATAGGAATGTATGTGTAGAACCATATCATATTGCATGCCCTCTTTGGGGGAGGAAAAGGGGAGGGCAGGGGAGAAAATTTAAAACTTATGGAAGTGAATGTTGAAAACTAAAAATTAGTGAGATAATAATTGTTTAAAAAAATATTAGCACAGTGCCTGGAACATAGTAGGCACTTAATAAGTGCTTGTTAATTGGTTGGTGATTTCCTCCCACTTCCTCCCTGATCTTGTTCCATAAAGTATACCCTCTGTTCTGTATCTTCTCTCCAGTACCTTCAGTTTTTTTCCACTACACATAAACATGATAAAATCTCCCTTAGCATAAAACAAAAACTTTCCCCCAACTCTGATTTTCCCTAAAGATACCTATTCTTCCTTTTTACTGCCAAGCTTCTAGAAAGAGTAATCTTAACTCCTCCCAGTCTGGCTATTGTCCATATGAGATGCAGTTTTTGCAGAGAGGTGGGTCCTGACTATAAAAACTCTAAAAATTCAGTGACTCTAAAATTATTTCTAATAGTTTTAATAATTCTAATTGTAATAATAATATTCTATATAATACTATTTTAATAATAACAATTCTAAAACCTTTATTTGATAAGAATGAATTTTGTTGTTTGCAAAACCTACCATCTCACAATTGCAATAAGAAAGAGCATACTTGATGGGGGCTAGGGGAAGGGAAGATTTAGACTAATCCAATATCTCATTAAATGTCTAAAAGGTACATTTAAAAATGTACTAATAAAGAGATTCAATTTGGGTAGATGTAATGTAATGCCAAGCAAAGGCAACTTCCCAAGGTTCAAAATACCAACATAGGTGCTCTCCATTTTATTCAATGACAAACCAAGAACAGAGAAGATCAAAACATGACATCATTCAAAATACAGCTTTTACTAAGTGTGATTAAATAATCTCCAAGTACTACCCCACCCCAGGACCTTCCATTCATTCAATCAATTACAAAGTCCCTGTTCTAAATACTACTCCACCCCTAGGCTGTACCTTCATTTGGTCCATCACAAAGCCCCTCTTCTCAAATGGAGATTAGTTTCCAAACATAAGTAAAGTACATTCATTTGTTCAACCATAGAACACAAAAAGGTCAAAAGTTCCCCACCCCTGGATCACAATTGAATCTTCCCCAGAGTTACAATCAAGTTTAAGCACAGCACTTAATACCCAAATGGAGGTCTTTTCTTCATCTTGACAGAAGGCAAGTTCTCAGCAATCTTAGTTCCTGGGGAGACAAGGCTTAGCAAGGCCACAAGATACATTGCCAGTCTCTTCATTAATTCATCCTCTGTCTGCAGAACAGTCCTAGAACCCCTGAAAACATTAGCAAAACCCTCTCCCAGGATTTCTGTAAACATACAACAAGAAAATCCTTCTTCAGGGCTTCTGAACCAACAGAAAGGTTCCCAGACCCCTGCCACAACAGCACTGTCCTTCACCAGTGGACAGTATTCACTCTCTGTCTGCAGGACAGTCTCAGTAGCTCTGAACCAACAGAAAGGTTCCCAGACCCCTGCAACAACAGCACTGTCCTTCACCAGTGGACAGTATTCACTCTCTGTCTGCAGGACAGTCTCAGGAGCTCTTAGCCAATAGCCAGGTTCCAGGACTTCTTCAACAACAGGACTGTCTTTCACCAGTGGACAAATCTGGCAAAACAACATCAAAACAGACAGACAAAGTACCAGCAAAACAGCCATGTCTCCTCAGTCCTTGGCAGCTCCAGGGGCAGGTCTCAAAAGTCCAGGGCAATTCAAAGTGGCCCTCAGCAATCCTTCTCAGTCTCTCTCTCTGCCTCCACGTGGGTGCTGCTTCCAAAAAGTTCTTCTGCCTCTCTCCTGTGTCTCTCCAAATCTATGTCACCAGCTCCTCCCAGTTCAGGACTTTCTTTTCACATCAACAAGTCCATCCCACGGGTGGGATTAACAAGCTCTGGGTTTTAACACAATCAATTTGAAAACCAAGCAAATACAGGGGGATCTTTATATTCCATTACTATCACAGTAGATCAGGGTAGAAAGAATATTAAAATAAAGGAAATAATGGCACTTGATATCTTGTAAAATAGCAATGATCAGAGCCCTGGGATTTATCTTTCTTTTTATTTTTTTTAAAGCAATCAGGGTTAAGTAACTTGCTCAAGGCTACACGGTGTAGCAGCAAGCACCCCAGCATCCCTAGGGTGGCTGCCAACACAGGTTCTTATATCTGCTTTGTTAAAGGAAAGCAACTCAAAATGGGTTAACAAGCTTACTTTAATCAGTCAAATATGTATCATTTACCTAGTTCAGGGGAAAAAGGTCAGCACCCTGATCTTCAGAGTATACAGACAGAATTATCAAGACAGAGAAACAGATCACGTAGACAGATTTCCAAACTGTCCAACCATCACATCCATACCAAAGCAATATCTAGGTTTTTCAAAGCCAGGGGGCTCTCAACAACGGCTTTCCAGAGTCTCATCTGATCAAATCACAGAACACTTCTCAAAGTGAGCCCCAAAACAAAGCCTCAGATCAGGGTTTATGCAGCCTGCTCCTGGCTCAGAGGATGTAACAACCTTCTGGACCCACTGGCCAATCAAAAAGTATGTACTGAAAAACAAGCCTCCCACCCCAGGCTCCAGGTGCACTTTAGCCTAGGGGCAGGGAAGATCTTAAAAATTTACATTCCCATTACATTCAGCCCCAAGATCTTTCATGCCCATAGCATAGACAATTTACTTTTGAATTAGCATTAACAATCATAGGTCACATTTTCAAGATATAGAACTAAAGTTACCAAAGTGGCCACTGGGCCTTAAACAAACACAAAGTACATTGCCTTATCACCTCAGTTCAAAACAAGAGTCCAAATAAAGTTCTCTTGGGCAGAGGGGGGTGTCCTTCCCCTCACACAGTTCCAGCCCCTGCTTCCAAATACAAAGAGGGGGCTGGGCAACAAAACCAATAAGGTGGGGTCCTTGGGGGTCCAAAGCACTTCATCCCACCCACCATAGTCACAAGTCCATCCTCCCCCTGGGTCCCAAACTGTGGGATGCAGCAAGGAAACACATTCAGTGCCCCTGCTTTGCTGCTTAGTTCTTATCTTTTCCTGTGGCTGAATTCTGAACTCCTGGGTTCCTTTTCCTCCCGCAGGTGGCAGCTGCTCCTGGCTTCTGCCCAGGTCCTGATGCAGGAAGCTCACCATTCCTGCTCTCAGCTCAGTGAAGTCCACATGCAGATCATTCTTCTCTCCTGGTCCATGGCTCCACAGAGTCACAGCTATCACAATTGGGAAACAATTATCCCAGCCCCCATACTTTCCTTTTCCTCTACAGATACTGTTCATGATGCCATTTTGTAGCAGCAAGCACCCCAGCATCCCCAGGGTGGCTGCCAATACAGGTTCTTGAATCTGTTTTGTTAAAGGAAAGCAACTCAAAATGGGTTAACAAGCTTACTTTGATCAGTCAAACATATATCGTTTACCTAGTTCAGGGGAAAAAGATCAGCACCCTGAACTTCAGAGTATACAGACAGAATTATCAAGACAGAGAAACAGATCAAGTAAACAGGTTTCCAAACTGTCCAACCATTACATCCATACCAAAGCAACATCTGGGTTTTTCATAGCTGGGGGGCTCTCAACAACGGCTTCCCAGAGTCTCATCTGATCAAATCACAGAACACTTCTCAAAATGAGCCCTAAAACAAAGCCTCAAATCAGGGTTTATATAGCCTGCTCCTGGCTCAGAGGATGTAAGAACCCTCTGGACCCACTGGCCAATCAAAAAGTATGTACTGAAAAACAAGCCTCCCACCTCAGGCTCCAGGTGCACCTTAGCCTAGGGGCAGGGAAGATCTTTAAATTTGCATTTCCATTACACCTTGCCACCCCAATCTTTATTTTTCTTGATGGTAAAAGATATGATGTGTTAAGAATGGAGTGTAGTTCTGGACCTCACTTTCCTTATATGTGAAATGAACAAGCTACACTAGAAGATTTCTGAAGTCCCTTCTAGCTTTATCCTATGCTCTTATTTTGATAATTTATTGCCTCATGTTTAAGGATGAGGAGTTATATTTAGAACACCCAGGGAAAATGGAAACTGTTAGAGGGTTTAGGAACTCACAGGTTGTATAAAATACGAGCCTAAAGATTCAAGAATCTCATACTGATTCATCCTTTTTAAGAGAATTTGTGCCTGGTGTTCTTTAGGAGAGAGAAGAGACGGAGCAGGAGGAACAGCAACAGATTATTACTTTGGTGGTCATGAAAATGTTTTAAAATCAACTGTGGTTTTAACTGTTAGTGATGATTTTCTCTTGCCCACGTCTAGGTTAATTTCTACAATATCACAACCTGTCAGACCCTTGTCCCCTATAATCTTATGACAATATTGTCTGTAATAAAGATAAGAGTTAGGGACTTGAAGTCAAGACTGACCATGTGACCCATTGATCATGTGACTTTGACTGACCACATGACCCTAAGCAAGTCTCTCAACTTCTCTGAGTCTCAGTCTCCTCTGCTATAAAATGAGTAATCATGACACCTACCTCACAGGGTTGATATGATGGTCAAATAAGATAGCATGAATAGTTCTCTGAAAACCTTAAAGATTGTATATGTACAAGTATACACACACATGCATACACACATATCCACATATTATATGTATATATATTGGCAGGGGGAATATACACATATATACATGTATATGTATGTGTGTATGTATGTGTGTATATATATATATGTGTGTGTATATAAGCATTAGCTATTATTTTTATTTCCTAAGGAGCACAGAGGATAAAGCTCCAGTCTAGAGATGTAAATAAGAAGGAATATTGATTGTATGTGTATATATATATAGTGTACATATGTTGATTGTATATGAGTATGTATGAACATTAGCTATTATTTATATTTCCTAAGGAGCACAGAGGATTGGCTTTAGTCTAGAGATATAAATAGAAAGGAATATTGATTAATCCAAAGGGACTAAAGGCACTAATGTACTTTACTGAAGAAACCTGGAAATGTAGCCAACTGTAGTTTACTTAATCAATGTCAAGTTTCACATGTAGTAGTCAAATATATCTTCATAAATTTACTGTGCATAGAAATCAATCATTTCCATTATTGTAGCCTATTCAAAGAATATTTCAAAGTTTCCAATAGGAAGATAATCAATAGGATGCATGCATGTGTTGCAGTATTTATTTTTTTCTCTTACAGGTAACATCTTACCAGTAAAATTTTATAACCTTGATCTAAGCTGGTCATAAAGAAATGCTTAGGTCAATAATTTGAAACTACAGACATTTAACCACGCTGCTGGCTGATATGTTTTTTTCTGACTCCTCAAAAAGATGAATTAGCCTTAGGGTGACTGACTTGCTCATTCTTCCTTCCCATTATCTCTTTCATCCATCACTTTTCTATTCCCCCTGCCAATATTCTAATTCCAGCTCCTAATATCCTTCACCTGTATATTGCAACTGCTCCCTATTTTATTTTTTCAATGTCAATCTCTTTATGCCAGCAACCTCTTCTACATATTGCTGCAAGATTAATCCAGAGCACCCCTAAGCATTGCTGTGATCATGCTATTCCTCCCTCATTATCTAGGGAATAAAGTCCAGGCTTCTTAGGCTGGCAGTACAGTCTAAATTTATGCCTCCAGATTTTTCTCCCGCTACTCCCTCACATAAAACCTACATCCCACAATGTGTAAGTCACTGGAGAAACAAAAATAAAAGTGAAAAAAATATTTGCCTGCAAAGAGCTTACACTCTACTGGGTAGGGGGGAATGATATACACACAGATAAGTAGGTGCAAAGTAATTGGAGGTGGGAGAAAGCAGTAACTTCAGGGAAAATAAAGAGAACAGAGAAGGGGTCACCTTAGTTGAGTCTTGAAGATAAATATTTTGAGAAGTAGAAATGAAGAGACAGCGTAATCAGTGGAATGTCTCTTCAGCAGAGGCAGGAGTTGATGCCATGTCAAGTTATTTGAAGAACTGGTGGTCTAGTTTGACTGGATTATAGAGTTCATGATGCTAGTAATATAAATAAGGTCAGGATGGTAGGTTGGAGTCACAAAGAGTTCAAAGTGACAGGTTAGTGAGTCATATTTTATCCTGGAGACAATAGGGATCCACTAACAGTTTCTAATCAGGAGAATAACATAGTTATTCTGGAGACTTAGGATATTATTTTCATTTCCATGTGGAACATGGATCTGAGGCCACTTAGGAAGTTAATAAAATATTTTAGGTGAGAAGTAATTAGTGAGGAGAAAGAAAGGGATTTATGTGAAATATGTTATTGAAAAAGAATCAGTAGATCTGGAAGGAACCTTCAAGAGCTTCTAGCCTCTTCCTCTCACTTTACAACCATTTCTTTTTCCTTGAAGTGGAGGAGTATCATTGAAGATATCCATGCTTTCAGGTACCTTAACAGTTGAGAACTTACTCTGTAAGTCATTGTTTCATCTACATGATGAATATCCTATATTTAATATTACTTTATAGACAACCTGAATCTCAGCATTGAAGCCATTTGAATCACAAAAAAGCCATCCACTTCCCCTGGTTCAGGAAACTTATTAGAGGATCTAGCTAGTCTTGTTTCCAGGGTTCTTATCCTAGGGTTCAGAAATTTGTCTTTTGGATGTTTTGATAACTGTATTTCAGTGAAATTGTTTCCTTTATAATCTTATGCATTCTATTTAATGTTTTAAAATTCTGTTGTATGCATTCAAAAACATTATTCTGAGAAGGGATTCCATGTGCATCTCCAGACTGCTGAAGGGCTCCATCACACCACACACACACACACACACACACACACACACACACACACACACACACACACA
>NW_027187345.1:12319296-12401501 GCF_028583685.1 Petaurus breviceps papuanus
ACACACACACACACACACACACACACACACACACACACACACACACAGATTAAGAATCCCTCTCTAAACTTTGGACAGTAACTGCATCAACCTGAGAAACATTCTCTATTTATGGTATGGATCGCAGATAGAAGAGCAAAAATATCCCTGCCCTTCCCTTCCTTTTCCTTTCCTTCCCTTTCCTTTCCCCTTTCCTTCCAGAAACATTTATTAAGCACCCCTTGTGTTCAAGGCATTGTGCTAGGCACTGGGTAGGCAAATATCTTTATATACGTATATGTTTACATATAGATAGATAGATACACACATATAATATATAATAATGTATAAATATAATATATGTATATATGTTTGTATACATACACACATACATACATACACACACAATACACTGTAGATATATATCATGGTCCTTATTCTCAAGGATCTTGCACATAATAGATGAAAGACATGCATTTATGTGTAACTGTGATACAAAAATGAATAAGCACAAAGAAAAAGCCCAGGCAAAAGTACTAGAAGGAATTGGAGGAGAGAAAGATTATTTTCACCTGGGTTGTTAATAGAAGCAGGGGTAATGTCATCACACCATGGCTCATGGGTATCCTGGACCACTGGGCCCATGTTCTCCACATGTCTATAGATAGTACCTGAGTCGATCCTTGAAGAGAGTTACTTTCACAATCAGAGTTGGGGCAAATCCTTCCCATTTATGGAGGACAATATCAGAAAAAGCATGGAGATGGAAATGAGCTCAAGAAGAAAAGATATAACTGTCCAGTTTGTAATCAGGAGGGTGGGTTGCAAAAAGTGCATTGCTTCTATACTCCTACTGTATTCACACAACCTAAGGAAAAAAATACTTAAAAGATGTTGAAGATGCAATGATAAAGTACTGAAAAGGATGGAGATGAAGCTTACTACTACCCTTCTGACAGAGAGGTGATGGGATCCAAATGCAGAATGAGACATACATTTTTGGATGCAGGCAATGAAAAAAATTGTTTTGCTTGGCTATGCATATTTATTCCAAGGGTTTTGTTTTTCTTTCTCTTTTGTTGTTTTTCAATTGGGAGCATGGTAAGGAGAGAAAATCAATTCTGGCTAAGTAAAAATATGAAATTTTAAAAAGGAAGGGTGTATATAGTGTATGCAAAAATGTCATAGTTCTCTTCCAACCCTGCAGAAAAGCTTCTGTTTTCCTTAGTTTGGATTTTTTTTAGCTCCATGGATATATGCATGTGTATTTGTGTATACATCCATACATATACATATATATGTATATATATGCTATCGTAATCACCACCACCATCACCACTGTCATCATTAGTATAATAGAGGTCAGATTTTTCATAATAGTTCCATTATAATTTTCATAAAAGAAAAAGATTTCTAAGCAACAAAAAATGATGTACAACAATCTTACAAGGGTGAGGAACCTGTGGCCTTGAGGCCGCATGTGGCCCTCTAGGTCCTCAAATGCAGCCCTTTGAAGGAATCCAAACTTCACAGAATTATCCCTTTAATATAAGGATTTGTTCTGTAAAATTGAACTCAGTCCAAAGTCCTCACCCAAGGACCTAGAAGGTCACATGTGACCTTGAAGTCACAGGTTCCCCACCCCTGATTGGTTGACACAGTCAGAACCTAAAATATCTTTCCAGATTAGAGCATTAGGCCAAACCAAATATGGTTAAATTAGATATAAATATTGACACTGTTTCAAAAAATCAAATTCACACATACCACAGCAGGGAGGAATGGCTAGACAGAAATTCAGGGGTAGGGGGGGCTTAGTGAAGTACAAACTCAAAATGAGTCAAAAGTGTGATGGCAAAAAAAAATTGAATGCGATCTTAGACTGAATTAAGAGAGACAGAGCATATAAATCTACAGAGATGATAATCCCACTGTATTCTCCTGACCAAGTCTCAGGTTTAGCTCTGGCAATGTGTTTTAGGATAGACTGATAAACTGGAGGGCATCTAGAGGGAGATGGCCAATACAATGAAGGATCTCCAGCTCATGCCATATGAGGATCTTGTGAAGGAATTAGACTGAAGAAGAAAAGACAAGGGACACATGATAGATGACAAAAATTGTTTTTATATTCTTCAGAAGGCAAGTAGTGTATGCAGAAAGGTAATAAGGAACAAATTCTTTATACCCAGAGCTGTCGCAAAGAGGAAAGGGCTGCATGTAGGAGGTAGTATCAATTGAAGGATGAATGACTAATTGTGAAGAATGTTATGGTAATAAATTTTATTCAGGCATGTGCTTCACTAAATGGCTTCTGAATTCCTTTTTTAAAACTGAGATGTGGTGATTGCTTGGGGTGAGGGGAAAGATATAAATTGAGGGAGAGGTCCACAACATCAAAAGTTGCAGGGATTTCAAGGGGAGAATGAGTGTAAAGGAAGATTAGTAGTTAACCTTTGAGACAACAGCGTCCCTGCAGTGATGGAATGAGAAGCCAGGGACTGGAAAGGTAGAGGTGAGGAAGCAGCGGCATCAAGTACATATACATCTTTCTCGGAATTTGTCAGTGAAAACAGCTTGATGAGATGGCAATCCCAAGGGAGTTTTGTTTGTTTGTTTGGGGTTTTTTGTTTTGTTTGAGGGATGGGAGAGATGAGTATATGTGTAAATAACAAAGGAGCAAGTACATCGAGATTAAAGGTGACCGTGAAAGAGCTTATATACCACAGTGAAGGTCCGCATGAGATGGGATCACACTGAATTTGTACCCAGTCATACTAGTCAACATGGTTGCCAAACTTTCTCCAAAGGAGCTCACTGGGACAAAAATAGTAGTTAAGTAAAATAGCGGGGATGACCCAGAACTTAAGATTGATGAGGGAGTGAATGGGAGCGAAGGAGTCAAGATTAGAGGACAACATGTTAGTGAAGTTTTTACTTTAATTCAAGACTATGAAGAGAGCGAAGAGAGGCTAGGTCAGGGATGATAGACTGGGAATGAAATGGTAGAGGGAGTTATAGGGATTAGAAATCATAGTAAGGACAAAGAATATGTTGGGTAGTCAAGAAAAGGGAGAGTTGGGAAGGTAGGAGAATAAACTTAGAAAAGGCTATTTTGGAATGAATAAAAATGAATATAATACAATTTGGAGTGATGATGAAATTTGACAAAATACTAAGTATTCTTCAAATAGCAATTCAAAGGTCTCCTTTGCAGGAAACTTTCCCTGCTCACTTCAGCTGAAAATAATCCATCCCTCTTGAAATTGTACAACTTCCTGTTTATAAGACTTCTACAGTACTTACCACATGTCACTTTATTTTTGTGGATTGTATCTTGCTCTCCTGCTAGATTGCAAGAGTCTTGAGGGTAGGAACTGTGTTTCATCTTTGTATCTTGTGAAGTACCTAGTACTACATGCCTTGCTCATCTTAGGTCTCAATAAATGTCTAATGGACAGATAAATGAATGTATTGTGCTTTATGATTATTCTATAATACAGAATATTCCGTAGATATTAACTCCTGGCCACCAGACAGTAGTACCTTCAGAAAAAAAAAAAGTAATAGGACTTGTATCTTTGATTATAAAACTCATCTAATTATAACTACATAGCTTCAGAGATCCAAGATCCAGACATTTCATCTAGAATTCAGGGCTTCTTAAACTTTTTTCCACTCTTGACTTCTTTTCACATTTTGATCATTGGCACTGAGTGATCTGAGAGCACACACAGTGCAAAGTGTGCATGCTCTGTTTTCAGAACTAAGGCTGCAGTGAAGTTGTGAGATGCCACACAGGAAAATGCTGCCAGAAACATCTCAGATTCATTCCACGTTTGATTTTTAATTAACTTTTGGTCCTTGCATGTTCAGAAACCTTTTACTGTGGCCAAATTTTTCACAATTCCATATGGGATCACAACCCACAGTTTAAGAAGCACTTTAGATCAGTATTCACCCTTAAGATGAGTAAGATATTTTCAATCCCACTTTATAGATGGGGCAAATGAGGCTAATCTCTTCTTGTTTCTAATCACTTCAATCACCAAGGTTCAATACAAAGTGTAGGAAAAAACAACTTTCTTTTTATAGTAGAGGGCTGAAAATTACTCAAAGAGATCCACAGACTGTGAATGTTACATGCATGATGTGAAATAATATATAATTATGAAAATTTGTCCATAAAATATAGAAACTTAGGTCAAAACATTGCATTTTAAATCATTACTTTGATGTTGCTTTTGTAACAATTAGCTTTTTTTTTGTTTTTAAGTTATAAATAGGCACATACAATTTAATGATGTTTTGTATCTTGCTTGCTGTATGTAAACTAAGAACTGTAGGTTTGGCTCCTGCCCTGTTGTCTCAAGCTTTCATTGGTCCTTTCATCTGGAATCACAGGCATGTTTTGATTTAAGTCATGTGTCAATATGTTCATTCACAGCAAGTCCTCACATTGTGAAAGATCCTTTTGAAAAGACAGGGCATCATGGCTGACTTTTTTATAAATGGGTGTAATGGTAATGTAATTTTGGATTTGAAGATCCCTTTGTGTTGGCAAAAGTAGCAGGTACTTAGCACTTAGTAATTGATCAAGCTTCTGTTGGGGAAACAGAAGGTATGAACTCCTGTCTCCTATTACTAACATAATAGGAAGGGGTTGACTGAAGGAAATAGGTAATACTGTGTATATAAGAAAAGCCCAGAGAGGCACAGTCAGAATTTTCTTCAGACCAAGATCTGGTGGCAGAGCAGCTATAGAAGAATGGAGAACTGAGTCCTGAGAACTTGTGGTGGTGTAGCTCCTTCTGAACAGGAGCCCAGAACCTGGAGCCAGGATCCCAGGAGCCTGGAATCTGGAGCCAGGAGCCCCAGAGCCCAGAAGCCAGGAGCCCGGGAGCCAGGAGCCCAGGTGACTGAAGCATGACTGGGATGCTGAGACTTTGTTTGGGTCTTGGTTGAGCCTTGAATTCCCTGGAGCAGAAGTGGTGAACGAGCTGACATGGACCAGACCCTGTGAATGTCAGTGTGGAGCAGGACCTTACCCAGAGAGCTGGTCAAGGAACTGGGAGCTGTCTGCCATTGAACCCAGGTGACAGTCTGGTGAATCCAGGTAGAATCTGGGACCATGGAAGGGGATCCAGGGAATCTGAGAACAGGCCCCAAGTCAAGATAAAAAGACTTCTTCTTGGCTACTGAGTGGGGTGGAGGGTTTTGTGTATGATACTTAGTAAGACTTTGCTGAATGAGTGACTGATTGTACTTTGAGTACTTTGAGATATTGTTACTGATAAGGGACTGAGTTAATCAAGACTTTGCCCCATGAGTGGAAGACTTTGACTGTTGTACTTTGAGACTACTGATAAGTGATTAATTGAGTTAACTTAAGAGTGACTATTTTACTTTGAGACTATGTTGTGAATATTATATTGTGATTTTCTGTGATAAGTTGTAATATTGTGAATGCTGTACCTTCATTTTCCATGGATGTTTTCCTTTTGTTATGGAATAGAGTGATCACTATACTGAGTAATCAGAATCTTAAAAAAGCTGTTCACAGCAGTTCTTCTGGAAAGTTTCTCTGCATGGCATTCTAATGGGTTGCAATCACTGATATAGCAAGGACAATAAACCTATAGTGATTCCATAAAATCCTAGAAGGATCAGTGCTATTTTACTCCACTCTGGGCCTGTGTTCATTCTATTAAAATTATCTCCTCCTAGGTTACATTTGTTTAAAGAAGGAGAAATGCAACAATTTGTAGCCAAAGGACCCTGTGTCACCTAATCATATTCCCACCTGTGTCATCTAATGTCTGTATGAACTGAGACAAGGTTCTTCACCTTTCTGGGTCTCAGTTTCCTCATATATAAAATGAAGGGGTTGGATTAGATGACCTCAAACATCCCTGAAAGCACCAAAATATTCCTACAAAGGCCACATTGAAAATAGCAAAACTCCATACACAGCCTAAGGGTCTTACTTTCCTTCTGTCCTGGTGCAGTTGAAAGGCATTGGTTTTGGACTAAGGAAACCTGAGTTTGGCTCTACAATGTCACAACTGTGTGACCTTGGGAAAATCATTTAACCTTTTTGAGCCTCAGTTTCCTCAAATGTAAAATTGGGGAAATTTAAATTCTTGCACTACCTTTGTTGTAAAAGTCTAATGAGACTGATGTGAAAGCTGCCTATAGCTATAAATGTTCTTTGTTTTTGTTCAGTCATTTTCAGTTATGCCCAATTTTTTGTGACCCCATTTTGGGGTTTTTTTTGGTAATGATACTGGAGTAGTTTGCCATTTCCTTCTCCAACTCATTTTACACGTAAGGAAACTGAGGCAAACATGGTCAAGTGATTTGCCCACGATCACAGAATCAGTAAGTGCCAGATTTGAACTAAGAAAGAAAGGTCTTCTTGACTCTAGGTCAAGCATTTTATCCACTGTATCACCTACTGCCCATAAATCTTATACACATGTACCATTGTGAACTTAAACTGAATTTCTAGTTTTCTCCAGAGCCAGGTATAGGATCACTAGATCAAAGAGTAGTATGAAGTCAAACCTACCACTTAATTTCAATACAATTCAACAAGCATTTATTCAGTCACTTTACTCTGCTGTATCCTAGGGTAACAAAATTATCTATTGCCTTCAGTGAGCTTACATGCTATTGGAAGGGGACATTGTATACATTAAATAAAATATGAGCAGGAAGTCAAATGAACATATATACAAAGTATTTCCCAGGGGAATATCTAATATGAAAATGAATTCATTAACAATGGAATGTTACAACAACAATGTTGTCTGCTTGGCATAATAGAAAGACAGAATAAAATGGAATAATGGGGCTGACATGAATGAGTGTGAAGGAGGCTAAAGAATAGACCAGGGAAAAGAGCTGCATAATTGTCATGCGTTTCATGGAAGCAACAGTCATTTTGATTTGCTAATGTCTCTAAGAAAGAGGTAGAAGTTTGTGGATCCCAGTGCCATTTGGGGGACAGGGCAGATGAGAATTCCTCATCCTAACCAATGGTCAAGGCAAGGGTCAGTGGAATCCTGGAGTCTGACTTGTTTTAGAGTACCTAGATGCCAGACCTTCAACCTGGATCTTTCTGTTGCTTTCCCAATATGGATACCTCTTCTTGCAGCTTTAGACAGATCTCAAACGTTTATGGAAAGAACAAAGTTTAATGTATATACACAAATATATAGGTATAATATACATATACACATATTAATGTGTCTTGTATGTGTGTATGTATTTATACTTATGATTTTGCATTTTATATATGCTATATATGTATGTGTGTGTGTGTGTGTATACATTTGTGCAAACCAATTCATTTGTGTTCTATTTTAAACCAGAGAGTATTCTAAACTGAAACCTCATGCATGGCTATCAATGGGACCTGATCAGTTGATTTTGCATCATACTTTATCCTAAACATCCTGTCTAATTTGTCATAGAAAAATGAAATAGAACTGGGCATATATCCCAAGAAGATGCAAGACAGAAATAAAGTTTCAATATATACAAACATGTTTTAGCAGCACTTTTGTAGTTATAAAAACAAAACAAAGCAGAATACTGCAAAGTAGGAACCCATAAGTTGATAAATGGCTGAACAAATTGCTGTATAATAATACATGCAAGTACAATAATGCAAATGGAAACAACATTAAAAGGCAGCCACATGCTGATTAGAGCAATGATGGACAGCTCCAAAGAAGAGATAGATGAAACAAGTTTCTCTTTTCTCTTTGGTCAAGTCAGGGAGAGGGACAGAATTTTGCAGACTGTCAAACAGTTGTTTTATCTGTCAGCTTTAACTTCTTTTTCAAGAGAGGTTTCACTAGCTGGGTAGAGAATTACAATTCTGAAAACAAAAAGACAGTAGTATAACTTAAAGTGTAATTAAAAAAAAAATAAAGTATGAAGGAAGTCTTTTGGGGACCAAACAACATAATTTTATTGAAAAGCACTTGCCTGTGAGTGGAAGAATTTTGTGATTTTTCATTCCTCCAAGGAATCCTCATGTTTGTATCCTCCTTGGGACATACTGCTATTTTACAGGAATTGGTTTAATTTATTATCTAATCTGGTTTTTTATTTCTCTGATCTTCTCACTTGACTATGAAGTCAATTGACTCACTTGTATGTATCAAATTTTAATTCAAGTTTAGAACACTTCACAGGACAGTTAGTTATTAGGATCCAAGAAACTAAAATAAAAGAAATATTTTTTAAAACTCCTATTAACTAAAATTGCCAACATTTTCCTTACATTCAAGCTTGTAAGCCCTCGGGGCCACCACCCACATCTCTGAAAACCTTCTGGAGGCTGGAGGCTGTAATTGTAAAAGCAAACAAAAATTTTCTTGAGTTGACTTCCCCCACCTTGCCACCCACTTGATTGCTTTTCAGTCAAGAATGTCTTTTTTTTTCCTTGGAATTCTCTTATCTGGAACACCACAGATAAACCCCTGGCTATATTGTTGAGCATGAGAGGGTTTAGTTAGATATAAAGAAGGACTTTTTTTTCAAAAGTGATTAAACTGTGAAATAGACTATTACTGGAATTGCATAATCTCCATCCCAAGAGATCCTTAAAAATAGGACAACTTGCCTGATGTCTAGAATGAGTGTAGTGAAGACTTGCTTAGAGGCATAAAGCAAAACAAGACAACCTCTTGACATCCCTTTGAGTTCTATGGTTCTAACCCACAGTCAGAATAAACATCAACCTAAGCTTTTTGTTCTTCCTTACAAACTAATATTGAAATATACCATTTAAAACAAATTGAATGACTTTCTACAAATAATTTTAATTTCTCAGATGCAGCTTTGAACAGTTAAATTCCAAGACACCAAAAAAAAAAAAAACACTCCAAGAAAACCTGTGGGGACAGTGATTATAGGGAAAAGACCAACATATTTGGAGTCATAATACCTTTGGATTTGAGTTCCATTTCCACTATTTGTAGCAGCCTTGGGAGTTCTAAGCAAGTCACTCCATAACAAGTCACTCCAAGTCACTCTATCATTTTACAGATGTAGAAATTGAGATCAGCTTTAAAATTTGCAAAGCACTTTATATGCATCTTCTCATATGAGCCTCATGACAAGCCACATGACATGTGTGTGCATATATGTGTTTATATTATATGTGTATATATAGTATACATATATATGCACATGTCATATATGTTTATATAATGCACATATATATTGTTCACTATTACTTCCCATTACTACCCTCCACCCCTTTAGGATAATCTTTGTGTGTATGTCTATATTTGTGCAAAATAAATATAAGAGAGAGAAATTTCATGGGCCACTTTTCACTCTCTCAAAAATGACTTTAACTTAAAACTTCTATCAAATCTTAAAGAAACATCTGCAAAGAGTTTCATTATAAGGAAAGTGATCACCAAAGGTGGGGTGGACAAAATACTTGCATAATGAGACCTGTAAGATGGCGTCACTATTTTGAAATTATGAATTAAGCAAAAAGTTTATGCTAAAAGGGTAGAGAGTAATGATGCAAAGGAATACTGAGTGATATACATCAAAAAGTTGAAACATTCCTAATCAGAAACTATCAGCTGGTAAGTCCAATTCTGTTCATGAGAAGACCTTATGGCTTATCTCAGGATTTCAACTGCAGTTCACAGGATTTAGAACTGAGCAGGAAATAGAGATCATTTAGGTCAACGCTCCTCCTCCCCCGCCCCCCCCCCCCCCCCCCATTTTCAAAAGAAGGATGACATGTAAAAAAGGGGAATCACTAACACTAACACCAGACTAAGATGGCTTGGGCCATCTGGGATATACTGATGTGCCCTAAGCTCTTGGGTAAAATGTAATTAAAGCTTCTTTTAAAATTACAAGGGAAAAAAAGGGACAGAAGATGGGGCAGAGAGAAAATAGAAAAACTCACCTCCACTTAGTATACTAGCAGAATACATGAATGAGCATTTGATTTCACTCCATAGCCATGTGAAGGAAAGAAAAAAAGAAATTAAGCAATTATGCCATGGAGATCATTCCACTATATTAATTTAACAGTAAATTTAATATGAAATGATGAATATTGCTAAAGCAATGAAACTCAATGAAATGGGTCACAGGAAATAAATGGTAAAATTGTAAGTGACTTCTTTGCCCAATCGAGCTAAGAATAGAGAGGAAGGGAGAGAAAAAATGCATTCCCACCTCTCTTAGCCCAAGGTGGTTATTTATTAATTATTTTATTTTAAAACAGCGAGAGGACATTGATTTAGAGCAAGCAGACAAATGATTTCTTACACTACAAGAGTTTACTCCTTGAAGGGCCATGAAATTCTTTATGTATAATGTGAAAGTATTTACAGATCCTATACTTGACTATATGCCGCCATGGCGGGGAGGGGAGAGAGGGGGACAAAATGTGAAACTCAAGGAATTGTGGAATTGAATCCTGTAAACTAAAAGGAAACAAACAAATTAATTAAAAAATATATTTTAAAAAATGAATAAAAGCCAAGAGGTTAAATCAGCTTCTTTGTAGCCATGGTTGATTTTTAAAATATCACAGGCCTCCTTGCCCCAATGACTTCATTCTACAGGTCTGATGATATTCAGAGTACTTGCTTCTTGGTGAAGAAAAGAAATAAAAAAGGCATCAGACTATATATTTGAAAGGAAACATCTTAGCAAGCACACACCCCCAGTAGTTTACAGGCCTCCCCAGATCTGATGATTTCAAAATGGACTTGCTGTCTGGATGTTCAGTAACTTTTATCAGGGTAATTAGCTGCATCAACAACTTGTTCATCTTTCTGACAAAAACAAACAAAAAACTGCCCTGATGAATTTGGTCATTACAAATATTTTCCATTTGTGAGAGTAGGGACAGGACCCATGGAGAGAAAACAATAATGTTTTAAAAATGGAGTTTAGAGGTCCATCCAGGAGCTATAGACACTGAAGGGCTAGCCCTAAAGGCTCTCATTTGCAGGGCCACAGATATGATTTCCTCTCAGAAATGGTCTACTCATGTGTGAGGACATATCAAGTACAGAGAACAAGCAATGAAAAACTGGTCTTTAACAATATCATTGCACCCCAGTTCCTAGACAGTTATCTTATAAATGGTCTGTTACTCAAGAGAGGGGATTAAAATGGGAATTATTGCTTAGCACACAACATCACAACCCCTTAAAAATAAATATTAGCAAAGAATTGAAAACAAAGTAGATACCCATCAATTTGTAATGTAAGGAAGGAAAGAAATATTTAATAAGCACCTACTATGTGCCCAATACCATGCTAAGTTCTTTACAGATCTCATTGGATCTTCACTGTAACACCATGAGGGTTTTTTTTAATCTGCATTTTACAGTTGTAAAAACTGAGACAAAGAAGTTAAATGTCTTGCCCAGAGTCACTCAGCTAGTAAGTGTCTAAGGTTAAATTTGAACTTGGGTTTTTATGCCTATAATATCAGTGCTTTATCCATTGTGCCACCATGTAGCGTATGAATGTAATATTGTTACCGTAAGAAAAGATGTATATGAAGAATTCAGATATATAATGTATAATAAATCAGGAAAATAACCTACACAATGACTATAATGATGCTAATAATAAAAGGAGAGAGAGAGAGAGACACAGAGACAGAGACAGAGAGACAGAGAGAGAGAAGGAAGGAAGGAAGTAATTAACCAAATTTTTCCCTGAATAAAAGAGAATGATTCTCACTTCCTTCTTTGTAGAACTAGGGCACTAGTAGTGTGGAATATTTCATATACTATTAGACCTAATTGATAAATTGATTAGATTAACCAACTGATGTTTCTCCAAACACACACCCCTTCTTTTTTAGTTTTTTTGTTTTGTTGTAAAGACGTAGTTCTCTGGGTAGGGCAGGAAGAAAATATATTTGGAAATGAAAGTGATATTTTTTAAGTTATCAGTACAAATTTTAAAAGAAATACAACTAGTTGTGCTGTATTGACAGCAGGAATTTCTGAACCTCACATATTTAACACCATATGAGGAAATTAATGCTAATAAATTAGTGACTTGTTCATGATTGTATAGCTAGAAAGTCTCAGAACCAGGATCTGAACCCACATCTCACATTTCTGAGTGCAGTGGGCTTTTCACTATGCCCATTTTGTCTTCTTGAATATTAAAAATACTCACACATTGTTTGAACTTACTATCTCTTCAATCAATAAACTTGCTTCAACAGTTTCATTGATCCCTAATCTTATATAGTGCAGCTCCTTCTGTACAGATGGCAATCCATCACATGTGCTTCTCCTCTAGGTATTTCCAGAAATCCCCTGAAGGTCTTCTTCCAGGTCTTTTATATTTTATGGATCTTGGGCTGCCCCTCTTTCATTCATCACTCTTAAGACATAACTGGCCTACTACCTCCTTTTCTCATCATACATACAATAATAGCTGACATTTATATAGTTTGCAAAACACCTTATCCATGTTCATTTTTTTATCCATAGCTCATCTTCTCCTATAATTCTCATGTGAATCCTATAAGGTAGGTACATATATGTGTATGCATACCTATAATGTGTGTATCTAATAATATATACACATATACATGTTTAGATATGGATATTGATATATAGTTATAGATACAAACACATACTTGATGGTGTGTTTTATTCAATCTGTTTTGACCAGTCTTCCCTGGAAATATTCTACCACTGGCTAACAACCCATCAAATATCTTTCCATTGTCCTTTGACTTACTTGCAATTTCTGTTCTTCTGAGAATATGATGTTTAATAAATTCTCAACTATATAATACCACTGGGAGAATATTGATGTTAAAAGATTCTTTTGTGGTAGCAAGATTAGATAATTAAATATACTGCAAAATTCCCAGTATAGACTCTACTTATCTGATTCTTGACCCAGTTCATGGGCCTTGTATAATGCCTGTTTCAAGATATATACACTCAAGTACTGACTCAATGTAGGCAGCTAGGCAATACAATGGATAGGGTGCCAGGCCTGGAGTCAGAAAAACTCATCTTCCTGAGTTCAAATTTGATCTCAGTTTCTTACTAGATGTGTGATCCTGGGCAAGTCACATAATCTCTCTGAGTCTGTCTTATCATTTGTTATAAAAGAGACGAATTTGGGAGTCAAAAATGGTGTAATAGAGTGAGAGCTAAGAAACACCTGGATTTGAACCCTGGATCTGGTGCTTCCCTTCCCAGACTTGTTTCTGATTTCCAGTTTCAAAACTATACCACCACCACTGTATCATCTTAAAACTTCTACCACTGTATCATCTTGAAACTTCTCTCTATATAATCTTGAAACTTCTCTATGTACCTGGTGCCTCCTCATCCTAGAATAACTGCATCCTTCTGAACCTAGAATATCTCTCTGTTAAAACCTGCCTTCTTCTCTTGCTGGTGAGTTTTTCCTAGAGTCTCCATTCTGTGGAGAAGTACAGGCTAGTTTTCATACCACCCCCATCCTTTATCTTACTTTTTTTTTTTTTTAAAGCAATGGGGGTTAAGTAACTTGCTCAAGGTTACACGGCCAGGTGTTTCTGGGTGGGTGCTAAGTGTCTGAGCCCAGGATTCGATCTCCAGGTCATTCCAACACTGGAGCCGGTGCTCTTACTCACTGTGCTACCTGGCCGCCCCTTTATCTTACTTTTGACTTACCTTTTGTGCATTATCTTCTTCCATTACAAAGTAAGCCCCTTGAAGGTAAGGACTGTCTTTTTTTCCCTTGTATTTGTATCCCTACAACTTGGTACAGTGCCTGACATAGTCTTCCTTCCTCCCTTCCTTCCTTCCTTCCTTCCTTCCTCCCTTCCTTCCTTCCTTCCTTCCTTCCTTCCTTCCTTCCTTCCTTCCTTCCTTCCTTCCTTCTTTCCATCCTCTTTTTCTCCTTGCTGTCTTTCTCTTTCCTTTTCCTCACTTAATAATAATCTGATTTCTACAAATAAGCCTTAATTCTGCATGCATGTGATCATGCACAAGCATGTGTAGCTTTATCAATTTTTAACCACAGACCAAGGAACAATTTATATTCTATATCAAAGGACAGCATTTTATTTTAAAATCAAAGACTGGGGAGATCATTTTACTTGAAATTTTAAAATTGTACATAGAGAGTTAAGTATTTCCTCTGACTGCTGGGTATGTACTTATATAGATTAGTGTTTTTTCACTGTGGCCTGACCTCACCAACACTAAAATCAAGCATAGTGGCAAAGTCTCCAGGGCTCATTTCAATTCATTTGGTTTTGCTTTTCAAGGAGGCTTAGGCAACACAATTTTCTTCAAAGCAAGAATTGTAACAACCTTGTAACAACATTAAGTTGTAATGACTTTAATTATACTAATGTTTTTCTTGTAATCCAGAAGGTGTTAGTAGAAAGGTACAAATAGCTCACTTCTATTAAATGTATAGGGAAATCATACTTCAATATCCATCCCATCAGATGTATAGGGAACGAAATGAGTTCCCTAATGGGGAGAAACTAGGAGAAGCTTTGTAAAATAAGCTCATGAAAAACTACAACTGTATTTTTATTTTCTGGAAAAGGATTAAATTTCCATCATGTATAACTGATGGAAAATGTAGCCATTCAAACCCAAATGGTAGAGTAGGACATAAGTGAGAGCTACAATCTAGTCTATCAAGAGTCACTCACTGGGTCATTACTATTAGTGTGCTACTTTCAGATCACTTTTCTAGTCTACTCTTCACAAATCCAAAGTTAGCCACAGGGTATGGTGGAAAAACATTTAACTTGTTATCACAGTTCCTGTTCCCATCACAAATCTGCTATTTACTATCCGTGTGACCTTGGGCAAATCATTTAAGTCCCCTGAGTCCTAGTTTCATTGTCTGTAAAATAAGGAAGCTGGAGTAGATGACCTCTTAGATAGCTTCCTGCTCTGATTCTAATTGTGACTTAATGAGTTACCAAAATGTATATATATATATACATGCTTTCATTACATGATAAAAAGACTTATTGTAATAACTTAATAGTAACATAGAGGTGATCCTGATTTCTTGAAGGCTATTCTGAAAGAGGTTAAGTTTTGTTGGTTTCTACAATGTGAAAAAGACTTCAGGTGTCATCCTAATAGCAGAGTTACGTCTTCTTTTCAAGAATCAGCCTGGTAAAGCATGTAAAGACTTTTTTATAGAAGGCTGGCCATTTGGTGCTAAAGGTCTAGGCACAGCAACCCAAGAAACAGAGAAAAATGAAAAACAAAAAGGCTCTCAGTTGTGTTCAGTTCTCTTCTGCTTGGCAGATGGCAAATGGTGGTAAACTTCCAAAAAGAGGTATGAGGACTTCTAAGAATCACCAAATTTTATTTACTTAATATCACAAAATAACCAAATATTATTTACTTAATATCACAAAATTACACCTATTAAATTTGAACAGATAGAAGATGATTAGTTATGTTAGTATCATGTCCAAAAAAGCCTGTATTTGTACAATCAGACAACTGATTTGTTAAAGCAAAAGTCAAATTCAACACCAAATTTGAAGAATAATTCAAATTATTAAATCAGCTCTAAATTAACTTATTTGAACAAGATATTGACACTGAAAATGAGAAAAGGATAAAGAAACAGACAATGGAACAGGTGTAATGTTGAGGTGTAATGTTAAAGATTTAAGATCTTCCCTGCCCATTAATAGATCTCACGTGGAGCCCATTAAGGGAAGCTTGCTTAGGGGAGCCTTGCTTGTACTAAGGCTTTCACATCTTTTGCTAATTTCACTGAGTCAGGAGTGTTGTGATGCCTTCTGGCTTTGAGAAGTGTATATATACTGAGTTGGTATTTCTCTTTGGGGGCTTGCATGTGAGAAGGATCTTGTCATTCCCTGATCAAGATTCTGAGTGGCCATATGTTCAGAGTTCCCTGACTGCTCAGATGTAAAGGCTCTCTTGATCCAGGGATGTATGGAAAGTGCATATTTGATTCAGGCAGTCACAGCCCTGTCTGTTGGTCTTTATTTCTCTACTTGTATTTTCTGTGAAGTTCAGAGTGCTGACTTTTCCCCTGAACTAGTGAAAGTAATTTAAAAAGATTGTAGATCCCTTAACAGCTATCTTTCCGAGTAAAGTAGATCTGTGCTAGAAGCCATCCTGGGTATGCAAGTGTGGTTGTCACTACAACAGGATATCATTTTTTCCTAGAGATATTTCATCTGTATAGGGGTAAATTGCCAAAATGAGGAGGTCCAAAGAGTAAGCATTTGGTTTCCATGCCAAGTGGAGAGAGTTGACACCCAAAAGTAACACTGGTTTATTATATAACTTTTTAGTTACATAATAGTGGAAGATCATGAAAATTATCACCTCATACATCATTAAGATACAATGGAAGGAAAAGCAAGTTTAAAGAAAGTTTGGCAAGAGGCAACTAATAAAAACTAGTCCATGGACATATAAAGATGAAATTAGAAGAAGAATGCCATGCCAATGGAAAATGGAAAATGTCTGTCAAGATTTCCATGATAAACTTTTTTCTCTAACAACAGAGTTACCATATTTGGATCCTGAAATTATCACAGTACCAATGGACAGTATGAGGACAAAGGATTATCACTAAATAAAATAACAATTTTTTAAAAAGCTTAATTGAACTAAATGTACATAAGAGATATTTGTCCTGGAGGTAACAAAATGGATAGCCAGAAGGTGGCTACTACCTAAGATAACTGAAAGTGGGGAGACAATGAAAAATCACAGGTCTAATGAGAGAGAGAGAGAGAGAGAGAGAGAGAGAGAGAGAGAGAATGAGAGAGAACTAAGAAAATTTCTTTAACTATCTATGTATTTGCCTAGTTTATCATTAAATCAAAAATTTCCTTTCAGGGTGGCTAGGTGGCACAGTGACTAAAGCACCGGCCCCAGAGTCAGGAGGACCTGAGTTCAGTTCCAGCCGTAGACACTTAACACCCACACACAAAAAAATTAGCCATGTAACATTGGGTAAGTTACTTAACCCCAATTGCCCTCCAAAAGGAAAAAAAAATTTAATTTCAATTTATTATTTATATTAAACATTATTTTTAAAATACCTTTGAGTTCCAAATTACCTCCCTATAGCCCCTCTCCCAACCATTGAGAAGACAATATGATATGAATTATTGGTGAAATAATACAAAGCATATTCCCACATTAGCAATGTTGCAAAAAGAAAAGCAAGAAAAATAAAGTTAAAAAAATTATACTTCAATTTGTACTCAGAGTTCATCAGTTCTCTCTCTGGAAAGAGATAGCATTACATCTTGAATCATTTTATTGATCAGAATAGTTAAGTCATTCACTGTTGATCATTGTTATAACATTGATATTTTTGTCTATAATGATCTTCTGGTTTTGCTCACTTCACTTTGCATGAATTCATATAGATCTTCCCAGGTTTTTCTGAAACCGTCATGCTTGTCATTTTGTATAGCATCACAATATTCCATCAAAATCAAACACCACAATTTCTTCACCATCACATCAAAATGTTCATGAGAATACTGTATACTCCATCACAGATATCCTTGATGAATGTTTGAGAAGGGAATAAGCAAGCTTCCACAAATTATATTCTACAAAAGATCATATCTTTATAATAATACAGTTGCCTGAAATGTGTAGCAAATATGAGATGCCCTCATGAAATATGTGATTGCTAATGATTAAAAGAAATTTGATAAGGTAGATCAAAATATTACATTAAGGTTTCTCCAAAAAGATATAACTTTCATATATAAAATTTCTTGAAAGATAAAACAGCAGAATTATGCCTAATAACCTTTGATTATTAATACTAAGCAGACCATAATATGAAGAGGCAACCTTACTGTGTGTGTGTGTATATATATACATAAATGAGGGGAGGGTAGTGAGTGGAGACAGTCACTGTGCATAAACAATGATCCAAAATAAATAGAAAGAGAAAAGTAGGCTGAATTGCCTTTGGGAAATTATATAATGTTTTTAATGATCCAAAGCTCTTCATTGAAATAAGGGCCTGTATTTTTACTTTAGTATTCTTCTGATGATGCTACAGAGCTGTAAATCATAGAAAGTCAGTCTCTGAAAAATTAACATATAAAGGGGTGGGGATCACTTGAGACAATGAGTTACTTCATTCTACTTAAAATAATAATAAAAATAGCAATAATGAAATATTGAAATAAAATGAAAAATAACAATGAAATAAAATACTATAGCGTTTTAAGGTTTACAAAGTCCTTTACAAATACTATCTCATTTGATATTGTGAGGTCAACAACCCTGGGAGGTTGGTGCTGTTATTATGCCAATTTTACAGTTGAGGAAACTAAGGCAGAGGTTAAGTGACTTGCTCAGGGTCACATAACTATGACCTTAAACAAGTGAAAACACTTCTACTTGAATTCAATCAAGAGCATTAGACTCGATGGAAGTAATCTGGTTAAAATTTGGAAAGAGAGAAAACCTTGACTAATTTAAAATGGTACTTCACAAAATGTGCATTGGTATTGACTGCAGAAATTCAGTCATACCCTCTGGGTCTTCTATGAAACTAGCAAGCTATCTTGGAGCCCAGGTGTTTGGGCATTTGTCATAACGGGAGAGAGAGTAGTTCCAGCTTAGCACCATAGATGGAATCACTGGAAGAAGAACCTCTCTCTCTTCCCTCACCTTTCCCCTTCCCAACCAGAGGAAAACCTTCATCTTCTCAAAGTTATCCTAGTAGCATGTATTGAATAGCAATGAATGGTGGAAGTGTCTGCTTTGGGAATTGAGTTGTTTGTCCTTTCTGGAAGAGATGCTGTAACTTGCAAGTGAATTGGATTTAAGTGAGGGAAGGCTGTGTAAAGTCACCAGCCTCACTTTTTCCTCTGGAACCATCTGGGGAGAAAAAGACAAACAAGATGTTAAAGAAAGGTGCTTCAGAAGTCTGAGACTCTAAGATAGCAAAAAGTCACAGTATGCCTAAAGGAGAACATTTTGAGAACTTTAGCTCTAAGTTTGGACCCACTTTCCTCTGGATTTGGTATGTACTTGTAAGGTAGTGGGCCCTGGTTGAAAGATGGGAGTGGGGTATGTATAAGAACTGGTAATATTAATCCACCTTAGTAAATATCATTTTCTAAAGGCTAATTAAATATTGCTGGCTAATTGACACCAGCTTCTAATCAATAAGGAAAACATTTGTGAGGATTTAGGAACTGTAGTGTTATAAATATATCCTCAATCCCTTCAGGTTCCCCTGAAACCTTAATTGGGGAGGGAGCAGTGACCTTCCAGGTATCCACTTGGTCAGAATGCATGGGAGTTAGGAGAGTAACTCCAGAGCTTTTGCTATACCTAGAAGATGGTGGCTCCAAAGGCAGCACCGGAAAGATATAAGAGCAGACAAAAAGGTGGGTCAGTCAAGCAGTGAGAGTTCTGATGACAGTCCATGTAAATTCATAGTACATAGTAAATGCTTAAGAAATATTCATTGGATCCCATTGTACTGATTTCTATGCTATATCAAGATAGTTCAAGAAAGGCCCGCAGTATTATTGAACAACCTCTAGATGACCTATAAGAGGACAGTTGTCGACTATGCATATGTTATAAGAAAATTTGCTTTCGTTGTTTTTAGTTTTTTTTTTTTGTTACAATGGGGTGAGGAGTGGGAGAGAAAGAAAATAGAATTCTGTTAATTTTTTTTAAAATAGAGAGGGGGTGCTGTAGATATGAAATGTTGTTTGCACTTTCAGAGGAGGTCATAATATTATTAGTTTTACTTTGTTACAAGAAACCTCTTATGAAATGGAAATAATATATGTAATGTGAATACATATAATGTACAAATGAAGCATCAATAATTTTTTTAAAGGATGGGTCATCAAAGGGCATACTTAGACCTATGGATGAGAGCCCGAGTCCATATAGTCTGCATCTTTCTTTTTTATAAGAGGCAGGACTAGAAGGGTAAAGTGAGTTGCCTATAGCAACAGAATGAATGAATGAATTTTTAAAAGCATTTATTCCCCAATTCCTATGTGCTAGGCACTATGCTGAACACTGGGGATACAAATACAAGCAAGAAAAACCATTTCTGCCACAAGGAGCTTGCATTCTAACAGAGGGAAACAACATGTAAAGAGGAGCTAGTGGTGGGCTAGATTATACAGACGTAGATGCGGTCCTATGCTTTGGAAATGCCTGGGAAGTGATTTGAGGCCCAATTGCAAAAACAGTAAGACAAAAGCCTACCCAGCTCAGAGTCCCAGGGCACAGAAACCAAGAGCTAGTGGGGAGGGTGAAGAAGCTGACTTAAGTGGAGGTTACATGGTTTAGAAATGACCAGGAAGTCACATGGAGGTAACATGTCAGAGGCAAAATTCGAACTCAAGTCCTTTGATACCAGAGCCTGTTTTCATTCCGCTGTACTCTAGAAGCATAGGAATATATTCCTGGGCATGGTAGTCCATAGATGGTTTTCACAAAAGGGCATTTTAACTATTCATTTCTTTAAGCTATGTTTTATCAGAGTCTACAATGTCTTATATAATTTAATAAAGTATACATTTGTTTTCTCAAAACTCTTCAATGCAAAAGAACGCTTACATAAACATTTCATTCTTTACATAACAGGAAAGCATTTACCTTAGCTCATCTTGCTGAATTTTCCATAATGATATATCTCTCAAACATTGGCCAAACCGATTCAACAGAGAGTTTTGGTCTTCTTGTTCCCACTTTGAGATTGCTCCTTTAAAACCCAAATTGTGCCTGGGGTCTGCATTATAGGTCAGACCAGAGGCATTCAATCTTCCCTTGTAGTAACTGAGCATAGAATGTAGTTATGGTAACCAGCAAAGAGACAGAATCTACAGGACCTTAGGCAAGTAATTTCCCTCCTTTCAGACTCAGTTTTCTCATCTGTAAAATAAAGCGGCTGGATCAAATGTGGTTCAAGTCAGTAAGTCACTCAATTAGCTTGCTAAATGGCCGACTGATTATGAAACAAGGGGGGACAGATTAAATGTTACACAAGTTATCTTTTTCACTCCAACGTTTTATGATTCTATGAAACCAGCCTATCACAGGAATATGAGGATAAGAATAGAGGGCTGGGGTCAAAGTCTGTCCAATATGGTACATTGTATGAGGTGTTACCCTCTTAGCTCCTTCTCCTCTGATTACTCTGTGACTGTCCTACCTTCAGACTTTCCAGACCTCCTAAACTGCTTATGCAACCTCATAAATCCAGGAAAAAGGAAGCGGGGGCAGGGTTGGCTGTTGTGGTAGTGGTGGTGATTTAAGGTGAAATGGTGTCTTTCTTTTCTATTTGTTAAAACATTTCTTTGTCTGTGTATGTTGGGCTAATTGATCTGTGGTTGGTATCCTGGTCCATGGTCCTATACAATTCACACAGGGTCATAATTACAGGGTCTGTGATGGGATTTGTCCAAGGTCTTCCTAACTCCAAGTCCAGTGCTCTAGCCACTACATTCTGCTGCTTCTAATAATATATTAATATGTTTATGAAACACTGTGAAATAGGTAATACAAATATTTTCACCCCCATGGTATTGATGGCCAGAAAGGTTGTGATTTTACTAGGTTAGAGCTATTTAAGTGAAAGAATTTGGAAGGATTTGAACCCAATTCTCCCAGGTCCAAGCTCATTACACTTTCTATTAAATTGTGTTCTCCCTCTTCCAATTGTCTCTAAACACCCAAGGTAAGCAGTCAGAGTTCAGTATTCCTTACACTCATGGGGAGATAGGGGTCAGACACAATCAGCTCCCTCTGCCTAACACAGTGTTTCTCTACAAGCAAGTTAATCAAGGTCAAGCTTTCAGAATCTTTTCTTAAAATCCTTGTCCTGCACCAACTATTACTGATAATGGAACTCAATTCTGCTTGGCTAAGTCAGGAGGGGGCTATTGAAAAGGACACATGTGTATATCCCTCCATTCAAACAATAGTTCATCACAGCATTTCTTAGGAGTGTCAAGGAAAAAAGTCTACTTGGTTTTTTCCTTTAAAGCTTCACAGTTAAGCCTTTGTACCTGCTTTTCCAATTTTCTATTTCTTCCTTTTTCCATTATAAGTGAAACAGCATGTCTGGTAGATAGGACACTTAAGGCATAAAGGCAGGAGATAATGGATTCTGGTTCAGTCTCTGATTTGTTGTGATTGTGGAAAAGTTTCTAAGGTGTTCTGTGTCTCATTTTACTCATCCTTAAAATGGGGTGCATAGTTCAGAGCTAACCTGCCCACCTATATTTCCCACAAAACTGTCTTATAAAAATCTCCTAGTGTTAAGAAACAGAGGTCAGTGCATAGCTGGGATCACTTGTGCATCAGTCCTGAAAGATAGCAAGTTCTCAGTAAAATCAAGGCTTGGTCAGTAGGTTGATAGAGTGAAAAGAGTAATGAACTGGGAGTCAGAAAACCTGGACTCCCAATCGTGACTATACTATTTACTGAATAGAGGAGCTAATATTAGACTTTGTTTTAAGATCTGAGTTCAAGTGCTACCTCAGACATTTTTGAACTGTGTGACCCTGGGCAACCTTTTAGCCTCAGTTTCCTCATTTGTAAAAGGCACATAATAAAAGCACCTATCTCCAAGGGGTAATTGTGAGAAGCAAATGCGATAACAGATTCAAAATGTTTTGCAAACCTTAAAGTGTTTATTAATACAAACTTTTTATGTTTAAATCTGTGACCTTGGACAAGCCTCTTAACTTCTCTTGGTTTCTATTTCCTTAACTTCAGAAAAAAAATAAAAGGAAATTTGATGATGCAAGTTCCCAGGCCCTTTGATTCTATCATTTGTAATGATGTGATGGGGTCTGGGGGCAGCTCAGACAGAGAACTACTTAGATTGTACCGGGGGTCACAATTAGCTCCCCTAATATGTCTGCCTGCAGTATTTTTGGAGAAAAATCATTAAGAAAACTAAAAGCATGGGAGAAGGGGTGGGTGACAAGGGGCAAGATGCCTTGTAGGTAGGAATGAGCAGACCTAGTGATTGGACAAAAAGATTTCACATGATTATATGTCCAGAGTAGAGAACAGGATGTCAGAACCAGATTGCTACAACATGGCAGTTTCCAGTAAGGAGGGAATTAGCTCTGTGGGAGCAGCCATGTTAAGGCAATTTGGTCTTTCTATTTCTGATATTTTTGGCAGTCACACCAAACATTATCTATTAAGTGCTAACCTCCTCACTCACTATGCCTGGGTGCAGAATAAAAGCAACCACCCTGACAGAAACATGCAATAAAAAAGTCTCCACCTATTCCAGCCCTGCCTGGTATCACAGACAGAATGTTTTGATGCTAGAGGTTGCCAACCCTTTCTCTCCGGGTTTCTTAAGTGACTCCTTTTCCAAGTCTTTGGTTTGAGGTTGAATCCTTATTCTGTGAAACAGAAGCAACCCTTGTGTTTATTCTGCTTTCTAAGGAGTTTCTTGCCTCTTAATCTCTCCCCCAACCAGAATTTATTTAACCTCATCAGAGTAGCAGAATTGCCATGACCTCCCCTGAAAATCAGCTTCTCCCCTGATCCCTTTCTCTACCCACAGCTGGACACTGGGATTCAGAAGTGCCCACACTGGTTTATTATATTGGGCCTCTTTAGAGAAGCTGACCCATCTGGACCTCCTGGAGAGCTTAAGCTCAGTCCACAGGGGGAATCCATTTAAAAATAATAGTAATGATAAAGGACAAATGACTTTAGAATGGAAATCCAAAGCAACTCAGAATCTAAGCAGATATTGCCAGATGTGGCTGAAATGCAAGCCAGAGATTTTTAACTGAGAGAAAAGCAGATTACTCTTCTTTGCAGTCAATTCCAAATTCTGTTCAGGAAATGATCAGAAGCCTGGGGTCAGGTGGAGGAGAGCCAGGGCAAACCGGAAGCCAGAGTCCAAAGTTCCAAACCCAGTGACATCCCACCCAGCAGTGCAGTGAAAGTGTAGACACTAATGAACCAGCTCTCAAATTGCCTGCTGGGGAATAATCTGCATGTCGCAGTAAGCTCAGTCTTCTCTTGTCCTTTCCTGAGAGATAGCAGGGGAAATAGGACTCTTGTACTTTAATCACTTGTGTGGCAGCACAGGGTAATATTATTGTATCATCTAGCCAGCTGACAAGAAGAGATTAAATATTATTTCAGCAGCAACACATGAAGACTCCAAATTAGTCCATGGGCCTGGGGTGACCTCCACTGAACTCCTTGGTACATGACTCAGAAGCAAAACACAAGCTGGCTGCAGCTGAGACAGATAGACATTAGAAGGAGGCAGATTCGGACTTTTCTGCCTCATTGAATTCAGCCCATGCTACTGACTCAGAGATGCTCCAGTCAAGAGAGGAACTGATAGATATTCTCAGAAGGCTGTTTTGCTAAATAGTCTTAAGATGCAAAGGGACATGAAAAATGAATGCAGAAAACAATTCATAATTGTGTTTCGTCATAATGACAACAAAAGCCCTACTTATCACCTCTGAATACCTTCTCTTTGGCAAGAAAAAATGAGGTTTTTATGGGCAAAACGCTGCTAGAAGAACCAAAGCCTGAATCTAAATGACAGCCCTGAAGGGCTGTATCTTGGGATGAGTTTTTATTTTTCCTTCACGTGACAGATTTTATTACTGTCGTTTGAATTCGAGCTTGCTGATTTATGTTGTTAACAGACCATTCCCCTGGTTACGGAGAAAAGGGCCTGGAGTTAAAACAAGGACCATGGTCATGGTTGTTAGCCCTGAATCGGGGGAATGAGTCAGCAGTTTCCAGATTATGCCAACAACCAGGAAAATTTGGAGTTAAGGCCTCCCTGATAGTCAGACATAGCTCAGGAAAGCTTCCTTCTTGTTCCTCCACATCCTTCCTGCTTCACACCGAATTCCAAAATTAGAATACTGGCACTCGAATAGGGACAGAGGAAATCACTTCTTATGACTTCTTCCTTTAAAAATGAGGAAACAGAAACCCAGAGAAATGAAAGAACTGACCTCAAGTCAGAGAGTTGCTTAGAAGAACCCAGTGTTCTAGGCACCAAGTTCTATGCTTATTCCATAATAACATTATTGTCCCGTGTGTTAACAAATCTGCCCAAGTCTTTGGCGAACTCACTTTAAGAAGGGGTTCTTCACTTGGCATATATGAACTTGTCCCAGAGATTCTCCTGCTTCAAGGCATATACTCCAAGGAGATCAAAGACAGAAAGATAGATCCCCAAATACACCGAAATATTCATGGCAGTACTTTTTTTATGTAACAATGAATTGGAAACAAAGTGTATTCCCATTGATTGGGGAATGGCTAAACAAATTTGGTACATAATAATTATAATAACAGCTAGAATTTATATAGTGCCTTAAGGTTTGCAAAACACTTTAGAAGTATTATCTCAAATTTTATCATCATAACCACTTTAGGTGGTAGGTGCAATTATTATCCCCAGTTTTTAGATGAAGAAATTGAAGCAGACAGAGAGTGATTTGCCCAGAGTCACACATTACTTGAATATAATGGGTTATACTTTAAGAAATTACAAATATGGTGAATATAGAGAAGCATACTCTGACTACAAAGTAAATAGAACAGGAAAACAATGTTCTTGACTTCCTCTAGACTTCATAACGATGCCTCCTCTACTGCTGGCTCATCCTGGAATTTTCCTTAGCACCTCCTCAACCTAAAACATTCTACCACAAACCACTGACACTATAATATCCCTCTGTGAAGTCCACCCCACCCCCTTCTCATTCCTGACTTCCTCCTGGAGCCTCCATCTTGTGGAGGGGCACAGGTCACCCTGCTTTTATTCCTCTCCCAGCTCTGTTGCTGACTTCCTATGGATTTAAAAACCCTGACCCACTTAATAAATATTTCCTTCACTCCTTCCTTCAATAAAACCAATGTAGGAAGCCATGATTAGAAGGAAAATCAAAAACAAGGGGGAAAGTTTTTGCAGCAAGTTTCTTTCCTCCCTCTCTCCCTTCCTTCCTTCCTTCCTTCCTTCCTTCCTTCCTTCCTTCCTTCCTTCCTTCCTTCCCTTCTCCCATCCTTCCTTCCTTCCCTCCTTCCTTCCTTCCTTCCTTCCTTCCTTCCTTCCTTCCTTCCTTCCTTCCTTCCTTCCTTCCTTCCTTCCTTCCTTTCTTTCCCTCCTTCCTTCCTTTCTTCCGTGAAATTTTAAGACCAGATCTGTTCCCAAGAAGAAGTATAACAATACATAACACCCTGCTCCTTGGCACCAAAATACTCTTGTTTCCTAACTTTGCTTTAATTCAACAAACATTTCTTAAGTCCCAACCATAAGCAAAGAACTTTTAATTAGCGTGGGAATGCAAAAACAAAATCAAATAATCTCTTCCCACAAGGTGTGGGGAGAGGATGATGGGAGAAGGGATTACCATGTACATTGGTAATACAAAGTATAAACAAAGCTATGTAGTATAATTTTAAGAGGAAAGAATGTTAATAATTGAAAAGAAGGGATTCAAGATAGGCCAAATGTGGATCTAATATGTGCCAGACATGGTTCTAAGCATGTTATAGATATTATCTAATTTGATCTTCACAACATCTTGTGAGATCAGTGCTATTATTATCCCTATTTTACAGCTGAGGCAACTGAGGCAGACCTAGGCTAAATGATTTTCCCAGGATCACACAACCAGTAAATGTCTGAGGCCATATTTGAACTCAGCTTCTCTTGATTCCAGGCCCCTTGCTCTATCCACTGCATCACCTAGCTGCCCAACTTGTTGTTCAGTCATTCAGTTGTGTCAGACTCTTTGTGGTGCATTTGGGATTTTCTTGGTAAAGATACTGGAGCGGTTTGCTGTTTCCTAGAGAGCTGCCTGAAGGGGTCAGGAGGGTCTGTTATAGTAAATATGTTTTCTCCAGACAGACTTTTTCTGCTAGATCAGATCAGGAGACCTTTACTTGTATTGTTCTTCAGTGCTTTCCTTAATGGCTTTTTGTAATTAAACCTCTCAACTCTGCCTACTGAATGTGCTACAAGTGCCCAGAAGTACCTGGATGTCAACTGTGCAATGAATCTTAACACATACAGGGTATGGGCATACCAGATGTGGTCTAAATAAAACAAAGACGAGCTTAACTCTCACTTTTCTTTTTCTAGACTCTACACCTGCCTTAATCTTCTACATGACCTCATTAACATTTTTGACTCTCTGGGTATAACTACAGGTCTGAAAAGATTGCTGAAGGCCTCTGAGTCCACAAATAACTACACTCGAAAGACCCACCAATTAAAGATGCTTGAACTCTATTGACCTATAGCAATTCATCAGAAGGATAGCACAATAGTGGTCTGCTTCAATACGAAAGATGTTGTCAACAAACTTTGCTAAAGTTTATCTATACCATGTCTACAGCATTATTATAGCCCACTTGTCTAATAAGACTTTAAAAAAGGAAATGAGTTTGGGCAATTATGGCCATACCAACATTTAGACCAGCTGAACTAGATCTAAATCTTATAAATTAAATTTTCCTCTAAATCTATATTTTACCCTTCTCCATTGGAAAAAAATTATCTTTCACTTATGAAAAAGTGGGCAATACAATGCTAGAATGATCATTGTTGATGTTGTCATTGTCATAAAATCACCAGCCATTCAGTCATCAAGCATTTATGAATCTTCTTTTTTTGTGCATTATGCTAAGAAAGCCCAAATCAGCCCCTGCTCTTTAGGAGGTCACTGCTGGGGTAGACAGCATGCAAACAAACTATGTAAAAACAGGCTATGCATGCCACAGTGTACCCTGGAGATAATGTCAGAGGAAAGGTCCTAGCAGTAAGGGGAATTGGAAAAGGGAGGGATATTAGCTGAAACTTGAAGGAAGCCAGGAGGAAGAAATGAAGAGGGAGAGAAGTCTAGGCATAGAAGACATTCAGTAAAAATGGGCGGAGTTGAGTGATGGACTATTTTTTGTGAGGGCATCAGAGAAAATAGTGTCCCTGGATTGCAGAGTACATGTAAAGGAATATGTCAGAAGACTGGAAAACTAGGAAGGGACCAGATTATGAAGGGTTTTAAGAATCAAATGGAACATTTTATATTTCATCTTGGAGGTGACAGGGAGAAACTGAATTTTTTGAAATAGTGGAAGTGACATGGTCAGACCTCTGCTTTAGGAAAATCAATTTAACAGCTGAGTGGTTGATAGATTAGAGTAGGGAGAGACTTGAGGTGCAGAGACCAACCAGCAGGCTATTGTAATAGTCCAAGTATAAGATGATGAAGGTGCGAACCAGGAGGGTGCATAATTTCAGAGAAGGGGCTTACGGGCAAAATCTACTTGGCAATCACATGCATATATTGTATTTACATATTCAGTGGCCACATTTTAGGAAATGTCTAAGGTTGGTGAGATTTTGACCTTGGTTTCCTATCATCTTACCTTCATATATCTATTTGTTTGTTTATTTGTTTCTTGCCCTGACTATACCTTTCATGAGCCAGTTGACTTAGAATGATTCTAAATGATTATGCAGTCTTGCGCAAGACCAATGTGACATTTGAAGGTATGTCTATCTGCAGATGAGCAGGTTGCCATATTTGGATTTTTCAGCACAGAGGTCATCTAGAACAGAGGTTCTTTGCTGGTTTTGTGCTGTGATTGACCTTGGAAGCCCAGTTTTGAATGCAGAAGTCTATGCAACCCTTTTTTGGAATAATATTTCTAAATGTACAAAATAAAGCAACCATGATTGTAAAGGAAACCAATTATACTTAAATGTAGTGATCAAAATATTTTTTTTAAGCAATAGGGGCTAAGTAACTTGCTCAAGGTTACATGGCCAGTTATTTTTTGTGTGTGTGCCAAGTATCTGAGGCCAGAACTGATCCCAGGTCTCCCAACTCTGGGGCAGGTGCTCTTACTCACTGTGCCACCTGGCCACCCCTCAAAATATTTAAAAATACAAGTTTATAGACCCTAGGTTAAGAACCACTGATCTAGAACTTATAATAATTATTGTAGCTATGGTAGATACACTGGTGCCATGGCAGTTGTGTGTAGAAATTGTAACAAATTTGAAGATTTATTGAATAGTAATCAGTTGATGTGCATAGGATAAAGTTCATATTGTGGGAGATAGAATATGAAAATTTTTTTTAATTTAATAATTTCTTGAGAAGAAAAAAGTAGATTGCTCAAAAGGAGCAAATTTAGCTTGGTTTGAAATCTAATGAAACTGATTTAAAAAAAAGAAACAAGTAGGTGAGTTGTTTTGGGTTATGTTAGGGCCTAAGCAAATCTTTCTCCTATACAAAAAATTATAATATCTCAGAAAGAAAAGGGACGCAGTATCAATCATTAGTTCTTCTTTGGAAAGGAAATTATTATTATTATTTTTTAAGCAATTGGGGTTAAGTAACTTGCTCAAGGTTACACGGCCAGTTATTGCTGGGTGTGGTGCTAAGTATCTGAGCCCGGATTCGATCCTAGGTCACCCTGACTCTGGGGCCAGCGCTCTTACTCACTGCACCACCTGGCCACCCCTGAGAGGAAAGTATTTAATTTTATTTTGCTTTGTTTTTTAAATTATTTCTTTTAGAACTAAGGGCAACTAGGTTACACAGTGGATAGCATGTCAGGCTCAGAGTCAGGAAGACTCATCTGTGTGAGTTCAAATCTGGCCTCAGATCTTTACTAGTTGTGTGACCCTGGGAAAGTCACTTAACCCTGTTTGCCTCAGTTTTCTCATCTATAAAATAAACTGGAGAAGAAAATGGCAAATCACTCCAGTATTTTTGCCAAGAAAATCCCAAATGGGGTCACAAAGTGTTGGACATGACTCAAAATGACACAATAGCAAATTTTAGAACTGCTTCCTCCCTTAATTCCTTATTTGTCTGGGGAGACTTTATGATATCTCAGACCTGAAGGTGAACATAAGGAAGATTTGGAATTTAATTCATGAAAAAATTACTTTTCTCTTGAAAAAGAAAGGAACCCCAAGTTAGCAATGATACCTAAAAAACAACAACTAAAGGCTTAAGTGTATGAGATAAATAAATCTATGTCCTTATGGCTCATTTCAGTCCATTAATAAGCATTTATTAAATGCCTTCTATGTACTGTGCACTGTGCTAAGTGCTCTATTAAGTTCGAAGTATCTCTACTCTCATCCCTTTAAAAACATTCAAGATGATTTACTCTCTCTCTAGGAGCAATGGAACCCAAGAACAATATAACTAGGACAAAATATTAACTTACATCATATTTTGAGGTATATACAGTGTTTTAAATATAATATCTCAATCGATCCTTATAAGTGGGTCTTACAGGTATTTTTTCCTCATTTAATAAATGAAGAAATTGGGACTTCATGAAGTTAAGGGATTTGTCCATGGTGATGCAATTAGTAAATGCCAGAAGTGGGATTTGAGCGCAGATTTCTCCTGATTGGGTTTACTACTCTTTCCACCTATACCAGATAGATAGAAATGGTATTGGGCAGTGTCATGATGTATTCAAACAGGAGGAATCCCCTCTTCCTAACATATAAGAGGGGATATTTCTGAGAATCTCTTCATGGCCAGGTCTCAAGTAGGATACCGAGACGGCTCTCTAGCTAATTCATCCTCCCAATCCACTTTTGCTTCAATTGATTGGATGATTGATGCTGAGCAGGTTAAGTTTTTTGATTCTCCATTTTGTCAGTGGAAAATTGTTTTTTTTTTTAATATGACAGAGACAATAAAGAAAAATATTTAGTAAGTTGTTGGGTTTTGTTTTGGTTTTCTTGCTTTTAAGAAGGAATGGGAAATGGCCTTTAAGGAAGGTAGTTGAAAAAAAGCTGAAACTCAAATTCTGTTTAAAGGAAAATGAGGAACAAATCAACTTAATGTTGTAAGGTAAGAATGTGTCAAATAATAAGAAATATTATTGGATTTGCCAAAACAACTCATTATTGTCCTCTATGAAGCAAGATCTTAAAAGTCAGTACATTTATTTATGTTTGTTCCTAAGGCCATTACAATTCACTAGTTCTCTTTTCTCAGTAAACATATTTCCAACTATTTGCCCTGGAATCTTTTATTAATGCATCAGTCCTTGCCATTTTCTGCCTGCCTAAGATTATTGGGGCATCTTTTGAAGTTCACAATTAAGCCTTACAAGCTTTACCATGATTTACTTGATTTAAATCAGTCTTTAAAATTATCTTTCCTATTTGCTTAGAGGGCATTTTTGGCATATAACCAGTGAGTGTATATGCCCTCTATCTTTCTAGATATCAGGGGGTTCTGATAATCCATCATTGAAACCTTCTACTGCTTCCATGTCCTATTTTAGCAATAAGTTTGGGAGTGGAGGAATTCAGCTGGGCAACTACAAACTGGAGATAAGGATCAGGGACTCCACCTGTATACACTACAGTAGAAACAGGTACTTAAGTCAGCTTTCAACCAGTGTGCACTGGTCAAACCAGCTCAAAACTCTAGTGTTGTAATGAAGTACCCAAATCAATCCAATAAGTGTTCATATTAAGTTCCTACTATGGACAAACTATCACATTAAATGCTAAGGATACAAAGACAAAATAAAAAGCCACCCTTGTTCTCATAAAGCTTATCATCTACTAGGAATTCAAATGTAAATAGATGAGGGAATGTGTTAAGTGTGTAGGTAAGAGTCTAAGAAATTCATTGCAGTTCAGTTGTGGTCTAGGGCTTTTTTTCTTGTCATCCCTGGTCTTGTTCTTTACGACATTGCTCAGTCAGGACTTTATGTGGCATTTCAGTATTTTCTTGAGGGTCCTGTGTAGCCAGAGAAGCAGTGTCCTAGTGGATAGGGTCAGAAGTTAAGTGACTTGCCCAGGGTAACCCTGTAAGAGGATTTGAACTTGAGTTTTCCTAACTCCAGACCCAATGTTCTATCCACTGCACCAACTTAGCTGCCTCACCTGGAAGTTCCCTGTACCAATAAAATCACAGATCCAGTCCTTTTCCTCCTTCTCCTTTCCAGGATCTACAGTTAGGTCCTATGTTGCCAATCAATCCAACAGGATATCTGCAGTTCTTCCAGGATTGAGCTCAATTCTCCAGTTGCATCCGGTCTTTTTGTCAGTAGCATTCTTTAAATCAAAAGTTAAAACCAACACATACTTCATTCCTTCCCACTCCTATTATTAGCACTGCCTAGCTAGGTAGACATTCTTTTCTAGGTACTGTGCCTGAGAGATTCCCTAATATTGAGAAAGATTGTGTAAAACCGTAAGCCAGAGCACTTGCAGCCAAATTGACTGACTGAAAGAATAAAGAGAGTGGTTGAAAGGCAATGGCAAAAGCACCCAACTGCAGCTCCAGGGACAGCTCTCCAAGCTGCTTTTCTTGAGAAATCAGCCTATGACAAGTGGATGATATTGTTCAGTACAAGTGTAAATGAGTTAGGGTACTTCATCATCAGATTGCCTTGTGCTGTAGCAAGTCTGCATCCAAGGCTATCTCGAAATGCACATAAATGACTCAGGCTCTTCTAAAGCAGCAAGAATGACAGGACAGTGAGATCTGTCAATAGCCCAGGCAAGTGATGCCAAGGAACTGGGGGGAAAAATGAAATCCTGGGAGGAGGTAAACTATAGTTCGGTCTCATTCAGAGGAGCATTAGCAGGAGATAAATAGTGAAAAAGCCCAGGCTCATGTGTCTGGCAAAAGTCCACTTTGGCAAGAAGGTGTCATAAAAGGCAGCTGAGGAAAGATATTTCTCTACAAAAGTTAAGGGCATTGCTGTTCTGTTATTGCAGATCATTGTGAGGGAGTTGGGCTGTGTAACCTAACACCCAAAGAATAACCAGTAACTCATTTCTTCTTCTGTGAATGTATTGCAAAGACTCAGGATGATAAAACCATTTTCCTGCAGAAGAGAGAAAAGCAACTGGAAAATGCCATTAGCTTCCAGATTGTCCCACTTCACATGCATATCATTCTTTGAATAACAGTCGTGACTTGGCTTAGTTCTCAGAGAACCATATTTTATGATGGAGTTTGCTACCACATTCCTCCCAATGCATGGATCCAGAGCCATAACTAGAATGGGACTCCAGGGCTCCAATATTAAGTGACATTCTCCTGTTTCCTTGCCTTCTCCTGCCCACAACATACACAGTTGTATCCATAGCAAAATAATCCATACTTCTTCATCTGATGCTACACAGTTACTTCAAGGGATCTAAAATCACCCTACTCTCTCCTGGAGTCTAATCCCCATGATCCTCTCAACCCCCCCGCCCCATACCATTTCCCTCCTGTTGCTTCTCCTACTGTCTCCTTCAAAAGGTATAAGGGTCAGATTCTTTGAAGGACAAGTCACCCTTCTCATTATGTGATGGAATCTAACCATGGTGAATTTGGCTGTCATTCCCATGCCAGTTGAATATGCCATGTGTCTATGAATTTCTAGTTGTAGCTCTGCTTATTATAAGTTCTTTATTCCCATTCTATTGCTATGGTCTTTGGGTGATGGTCCACAAGGATAATACCTTTGCCTGGAAATGCAGTTTTAACAGCTCCTACAAGAGTTCAAATAGCCATAGCATGCTAACAGAGAAGCAAATTCAGTTTCACTTATCAAAAGAAAACTTTGAGAACCTCCCATCTGCCAAGTTTCCAAAAAATTTCTCTGTGACCTTTATTCTCTGTTTGATTGAAGTGTCTCAGGTAAGAATAGTGAATCAAACTTGATCAATTCACCAGAAAATTTGCGCTCTTTGGAGTGGCACTCAGCTTATTTTCTTATTTTTCCATAAAATCTGCCAAGATATACTCATCAGTTCCTAGCCTTATAATGTGACTCAACTACAAATTAATTAAAATTAATTAAGCTAATACTTAAATATAATTAACCACCAGGGGTACCACTGGCCACTAACCTGATCCTATTGAGCAAAAGATCTTGGGTGGTGGGTCAGTCCAATGCCCATCCTAGAAGCCATGGCACTCTATCAGATTGAATGGAAATGCTGGATGTGTGCCAACATCCCTGTGTTTCTCAGAAAGAGAACAACCTTCCATGGCATTGCCTCTCTCTGGGTGGCCATGCTTGCTGACTTGTTCTCTAGAGGGGTGGAGGAAGGATTTACCCAATCAGAGTGCTTCTGCATCCTCACCTCTGGCAAACTCCATATATTTTTTGAATGTTCTCTGTTTCACTGCACCCTAATTACACGACTATGAAACTATAATGGAATTCACTCCTCATAGATTCTCACAAAAATGGACAAGCATGCTTGGATACTATATTCAGCATTTTACTTGGCACAGAATCAATAAGAGAAATGAAACAATCCACAGTAAAATATGTATCACACCTTTCTATTGGCAGCTCCTCTTAGACTCAGCCATCCCCAGACTTGATGTATGTTGCTCTAAATCCAGGAATTCTAGGAAATACACAGTTCAGTTTGATTGGCCCATATGGCTCCACCTCCTCCAAGCAAAGTCATGTAGACAGTATAGCACAGATCACAACTTATGTTTGGCTTACATATCCAGGAGGACTGATATTTAGATAAAGCCTTGGGAACTCTGGAAGTGAACTCAGTCTCAGTGCTGCTACTTTCTGCATTATATCCTTGGACAAATTGAACTCTCTTCACTTTCCAGATCTTCAAAATATGGTGGGGATAATGTCTTGGGTCCCTTCTAGCTCCAGTTCTATGATGCTCTGATTCTATGTTCTCCTATTGGTCTAGAAACTTTAGGTCTAGTTATCTCATCAGTTTCTACACAAATCAATATATCTAAGTTTCTCTCCTAAACTCTCTACTGTGCATTATAAACTGCATGTGCTGGAGATCTCTTGAATTCAATATGTTTTTAAAAATAACTTATTTTCCCCTAAACTTATCCCTCTTCTAGACTTCCTTTTTCGCGTCAAAAGTATCATGATGTTTCCCTTATCCCATGTTCAAAACCTTCATATTATCCTTGACTCCTCATTCTTTCTTGCTCCACATACACTGTTAGTTGCCAAAATATACCATTTGAAATAGCATTTCAACCTCTACAACATCTCATTGAAACCCTTGTCTCATACAGCCATCTCTTTAGTTCAGATTCTCATCAACTCTCAGAGCCTTACAATAGTCACCTAATTGCTTTTTCTACCTCAAATCTCTAACCACTCTAATATATCCCCTAGAATGCTGCTAAAGTGATTTTCTTTTATTCCTAATCTAGCCATGTAAGTTCTCTAGTCAATAAATTCCCATGGCTCCTATTGTTTCTATGTACAAATATAGCTTTTTAATGCTTTAAAGGCTCTTTACATCCTGACCCTGACCTATCTTTCCAACCTCATCATATATTATTTCTGGTCCTATGTTCTGAAATCCAGCCAAACTCTCTATTCTACATATACAATCCTCCATCTTCCATTTCTATGCCTTTGCAACAGCCATCCTCCTTTCCTAGAAAACACACCTTTATCATCCCCTCAAAGTCTTTGTCTTCCTCAAAAGTTCCAGTACCTCTTTCTGTATGAAACCTTTACTGATTTCTCCAATTGCTTCTGTCCTTCTTCTCAAACCAACTAATGTTTAACTACTTTATATTTATTCTCTACATATTTCATAGATGTAAAAGTTGACAGGGACCTCAGCTGTCATTTATTCTAAACACATTAAAGAATCTCCACTATAAAATGCCCAACAAATACCTACCTAACCTCTGCTTTTAGACCTACAAGGAGAAGGAACCCATTACCTCTAGAAGAAAACCATTAAACATTTGTTATTCAGTAATTTTTCAATCATGTCCAACTTTTCATGACTGCCATTTGAGTTTTTTTTGGCAAAAATATTTCCTTCTTCAGATAATTTTACAGATGAAGAAACTGAAGCAAACAGGGTAAAGTGACTCGCCCAAGATCACACAGCTAGTAAGTGTCTGAGGTCAAATTTGAACTTGTGAAGATGAGTCTTTCTAACTCCAGACCTGGTGCTTTATCCGCTGTGCCACCTATCTGTGCCATTCCACTTTTGGACAACTTTAATTGGTAAGAAGTTTTTCCTGACATCAAGTCTAAATGTGGCTCTTGGCAGCTTTCATCCCTTATTCTTCATTTTGCTTTCTGGAGTCAAATAGAAGAAACCTAATCTCTTTTCCACATAGCAGCTCTCCATATACCTGAACACAACAATCCTGAGTCTTCCTTTTGCCAGGCCCAGTTCCTTCAACAAACCCTCATATATCATCAATTCAAAACCTTTCACCAACTTGGTTTCTCTCCTTTGAATACTCTCCAGTATTTTAATGATCTTCTGGTTGTGTCCTTGGTGTTCGGAACTGAACAAAATACTCCAGACAAGGTCTAAGAAGGGCAAAGTATGATGGGATTATCACCTCCTTCTTCCTAGAAGCTTTACCTCTTCAAATGTAGCCTAAGATTATATTAGCTTTTTTATTTTTTGGCTGCCACATCATACTGCTGAATTATATTGAGTCTGAATGCTATTTTCTTTTCTTTTTTTTTTTTTAAGCAATCGGGGTTAAGTAACTTGCTCAAGGTTACACGGCCAGGTGTTTCTGGGTGGGTGCTAATTGTCTGAGCCCGGGATTCAATCTCCAGGTCTTCTCAACACTGGAGCCGGTGCTCTTACTCGCCGTGCTACCTGGCTGCCCTTGAATGCTACTTTCTATCTATCCTTTCTTCCTCTTATGTTTGTAGGATTTATTTTTTTATACCCAAGAGCAAGATTTTACATTTATCCTTATTGATTTTAATTTTAATGAGTTCATCCCAGTGGTTTAGCCTATCAGCATTCTTTTGTATTCTGACTGTCATACATTGTTAGTTATCCCTCCCAGCTTTGGGTCATTTGCTAACTTGAAGAACATATTATATATGCCTTTTATTGAAGTCATTGTTAAAAATGTTAAACAGTGGAGGGCCAGGCCAGATCCCTGGGATACTATACTGGAGACCTGCTACATTGACACTGAGTCATTAACAATTACTCTTTGAGTCCAATTACCCATCAAGTTCTGATTCCACATAGGTATATTATCATAACAATCAAGAGTTTTGCTAAAATCTAGGGAAACTATGTGTGCAGTTTCCCTCTCATCTGTTATTAGTTCAGCAACCCTGTCAATAAAAGAAATTGGGTTACTTGAGATATGACTTTGTTCTAATGAAGCTGCTTCATAACCACTACCTCCTTTTCTATTTTTTCCTTTTCTATCATTTCTTTAATGATCCTTTCTAGAATTTTCCCAGGAATCAAAATTAACCTCACCGGACTACGATTTGTACAATCTCTTCCCTTCCTTTCTCCAGTCTTGTGGAACCCATCTTCTTTTCCATAATCTTTCAAATATCTTTAATGCCAAGCAAAGGCAACTTCTCAAGGTTCAAAATACCAGCATAGCTGCTCTCCATTTTATTCAGTGACAAATTAAGAACAGAAAAAATCAAAATATAGCATAATTCAAAATACAGCATTCACCAAGTGTAATTAAATTAAGTACTACTCCATCCCTGGACATTACATTCATTTAATTAATCAATCACAAAGTCCTTCTTCTAAATACTACTCCACCCCTAGGCAGTACATTCATTTAGTCAACCACAAAACCCCTCTTCTTAAATGGAGATTAGTTTCCAATCATAAGTAAAGTACATTCATTTGGTCAATCACAGAGCACAGAAAAGTCAAAAGTTGCCCACCCTTGGATGACAATTGAATCTACCCCAGAGTTACAACAAGCTTAAGCACAGCATTTAATACCCAAAGAGAGGTCTTTTCTTCACCTTCACACGAGGCAAGTTCTCAGCAATCTTTGTTCCTGGGGAGACAAAGCTTAGCAAGGCCACAAGATACATTGCCAGTGTCTTCATTAATTCATTCTCTGCAGAACAGTCCTAGGACCCCTGAAAACATTAGCAAAATGCTCTTCCAGAATTTCTATAAGCATACAACAAGAAAATCCTTCTTCAGGGCTTCTGAACCAACATCAAGGTTCCAGAACCTCTGAAACAACAGCATTGGCCTTCACCAGTGGACAGAATTCACTCTCTGTCTGCAGAACAGTCTTAGGAGCTCTGAACCAACAGCAAGGTTCCAGGACCTCTGCAGCAACAGTACTGTCTTTCACCAGTGAACAAACCTGGCAAAACAACATCAAAACAGAAAGACAAAGTACCAGCATAACAGCCATGTCTCCTCAGTCCTTGGCAGCTCTGGGTGGTAGCTCTCAAAAGTCCTGGGCAATTGAAAGTGGCCCTCAGCAATCGTCTCTATCTCTCTCTGCCTCCAAGATGCTGCTTCCAAAAAGTTCTTATGCCTCTCTCTTTGCTTGTGTCTCTCTAAATTTACATCACCAGCTCCTCCCAGTTCAGCCCTCTCTTTTCACATCAACAAGTCCATCTCACAAGTGGGATTCACAAGCTCTGGGTTTTAACACAATCAATCCAAAAACCAAGGCAATACAGGGGGATCTTTAAATTCCATTACTATTACAGTATCTCTGACAGTGACTCAGCAATTTTATCTCTTAGTTCTTTTAAGGCACAAGGAGGTAGCTCATCCGGTGAAGTGACCATTCACCAACGGTAGCTAAGTGTTTTCTTGCTACCTACTCATTCATCTTGGGTTTAAACTATTTAATCTGTGTGTATCAATGTATAATTATTATATTCCCCATTAGAATGCATGCTCCCCAAGAACTGGTATTGGTTTATTCTTTATAATTGTATTACAGTGCCTACTATTTAGTAGATGCTAAATAATCACTTTTTAAAATTTTTTCCAATTTATTTATTTATTTTTAGTTTTCAATGTCCATTTCCACAAGAATTTGAGTTACAAGTTTTTCTCCCCATTTCTCCCATACCCCCACCCCATAATAGTGAGCCTACTGAATACCCCTTCCCCCAATCTGTTCTCTCTTATGTCCTCCCCCATCCTCTCCCCCTACCTTTCTAGTAGGGCAAGATGGATTTCTATACCCCAGTGCCTGGTATATCTTATTTACCAGTTGCATGTAACATGCATTAACAATTTTTTTTTTTGAAACTTTAAGTTCCAGAGTCTATCCCTTCTTCCCTCCTCACTCACCCCCACTGGGAAGACAAGCAATTCAACATAGGTTGTACATGTGTAGTTACACAAAAAATTTCCACAATGGTTATATTGTGAAAGACTAACTATATTTCCCTCTATCCTATCCCACCCCCCACTTATTCTATTTTCTACTTTGACCCTCTCCCTTTTCAAAAGTGTTTGATTCTAACTACCCTCTCCCCTAATCTGCCCACCCTTCTATCACCCCCCCCTCTTCTCCCCTTCCCCCCTACTTTCCTGTAGGGTAAGATACCCAATTGAATGTGTGTGTTATTCCCTTCTTAAGACAAATTCAATGAGAGTTAGGTTGACCCATTCCCTTTCATCTTCCTGCTCTTCCTCTCCATTGTAACAGTGCTCTTTTGCCTCTTTTATATGAGATAATTTACCCTAATATATCTCCCCCTTTCTCTGTCTCCCAATATATTCCTCCCTCACCCCTAAATTTTATTTTAAAGATATAATCCTTTCATATTCAACCCATCCTGTGCCCTTTGTCTATGCATACATGTACATACATATGCACACACTCAGCTATATATTTATATACACACATACCCTCCTATACATACATATCTATGTATACATATACACATATATATTCCCTTCAATTATCCTCATATTGAGAAAAGTCTCATGAGTTACAATTATCTTTTTTCCATGTAGGAATATAAATAGTTCAACTTTAATAAGTTCCTTATAATTTCTTTTTCCTGTTTACCTTCTTATGCTTCTCTTCCTTCTAGTAACTGAAAGTCAAATTTTCTGTCCAGCTCGGGTTTTTTCATCAAGAATTACTGAAAATCCTCTATTTCATTGAATGACTGAAGCATTATACTCAGTTTTGCTGGGTTGAATAATTGCTTGTTAATTGATCAATAGATAATGGGCACTGAAATTCCTCTAACTAGTGCTTTTTTTTTTTTTGCTAGATATATTTTAATTGGCAGGGACCTCCAATTCCATCCTTCTAAAGTTGGCTTAGCACTTATGAAGCAAGAGGTTTAGGTCCCTAAGTTCAGTGAATTTCTGCAACTCAACTCTATAACTGGTAGTGTCCATGTGCATGTAGTGGTGGAAGTTCCAAAATGAACTGGAAACTTACAGAGATTCAAGGAGGAAGATGCAATAATCACTGGGGACAAGGTATTCTTTGAACCCATCCTGCCATGTTTTTGTGGTTATTAATGATTCTATCACACTAAGGTTTGCCAGATGTGGTCATACTCTACCAGACCTGTAAGACCTTTGTCCCTCTGTCCACGAAAGATTCTGGCCAGAAGTTACCAGAGACATATACAGGGTTGTCAGGACTAAGAAACAAAGAGAAGGTAATGACAGCTAGATGTCAAAGTGGATAGAATGCTGCTGTTGGAGTCAGGAAGGCCTGAGCAGTCAATCCTACCTTACAAACTTCTTACCTGTGTGTTCTTGAGCAACCTCAGTTTCCTCACTTGGAAAATGGGGATAACTACTCCAACCTGACAGGGTTTTTGTTTTACTCTCCAAACCTTAAAGCACTAGATAAATGCTTATTGTTATAATGTCCATAGGAAGTTCCTTTCTTTGTGAATTGCTGACATTGGGGGAAGTTTTACTTTTCCCCTTGGAGAAACAAATAATTGCAGGAAAAGCCACTATTCAGAAATAGTTTTATCTTAAAGCATGGCTTAGTTATACATTTCCAGATGTTAGCCAGATGTTACTCCATCCTCAGTAGGAGCAGAAATGGATGGTTTCTGATTTCTTAGTAATCTGCAAGGTAATTAGAGCTGGCAATCCAGCCATCAAGGTGCTGTAACTTTTATGGTCACCTATTCCAACATTCCTGGTTTCCCTTGAGGTACCTCAGGACCAGGCTCACAACCTTTCATCTATGAGGAATTGACAGGCAATGAGGTGGTTTTCTTGTTTCTATAGGTTTTGAGAATGATTGCTGACGATGCATTTTTTTGAACATCAAGAACAAATACAAATTATTCTTTTACTTTACTGTAACTTGAATTATTTTCTTGTTTTTAGTTTTTTTATTAAGAAACATTTACTTCAATAAAATTTTAAGTTCTAAATTTTCTTCTCCTCCCTCCTTAACTTACACCTCCCAAAGACAGTATGCAATCTGATATAGCCTATACATGTACAATCATATCAAACATATTTCCACATTAGTTACATTGTAAAGAAGAATTAGAACAAAAGGGAAAAAATACAAGAAAGAAGAAACAAAAAAAAAAAAGAGAAAATAATATGCTTTGATCTGCATTCAGACTCCATAATTCTTTCTCTGGATGTGGAAAGCACTTTCCATCATGAGTCTTTTGGAATTGTCTTAGATTCTTGCATTGCTGTGAAGAGTTAAGTCTATCAAAGTTGGCCATCGCACAATGTTGAGCTAATTTCAATGTCTGTATTTGAATAGAAGAAGGTTGTATTGAGCAGAGTTTAAACAGAGTTTAAGCCAAGAGTTTGAACCTGGACCCAGAGGAGACTCTTGGAAATGAGAGGGAGGCAGTGATGGAGAGACCGTCTATACATATACCACCTATTACATAGTCATCAACAGTAGGAAAACGATTAGGAACTTATTGAAGTGAAATGAACTGTATTTGTTTCCTTGCAGATTAGAACATGATGCCTGTAAAGTCAAAGTTTTAAGATTAATTCCCATTTAACTTTACTAAGGAGAGGTAAAACTATGTCTTAGTCACAGAGAAGAGCCACTAAATCCCAGCTCTTAGAAAAAAACATTTTGGGGTGACTAAGTGGTGCAGTATATAGTCCTGGAGTCAGGAGGACCTGAGTTCAAATCTGGATTCAGACACTTAGCACTTACTAGCCATGTGACCTTGGGCAAATCATTTAACCCCAATTGCCCTGTCCTTCCCCTCCAAAAATCAAAAAAGAAAGAAAAGAAAAAAAATGCTTCCCTTTCTTCGAAAAGGGTACAGAAAAGGTACAAAAGAGGGTATAATTCATCAGTTTCTAGAAAAACAACTTAAATTGACCACCTATTTGAATCTCAGTTTAATATATAAATTAACTGATTATACAAAAAAAGAATTCTTCCCAGCTCTAGCACTATGTGGCTCTTTGACCTAGGTACTATTGAATGTGGATTATTCGTGTCATCCTCATAAAGAACATTGCTTCTTTTAGTCTATCATAGGATTTAAAATTGGAAGGGTGCTTAGAGATACTTTAGTCTAACAGCTTCATTTTATACATGAAGAAACCAAGGTCCAGATTGGTTAAGTGTTTGCCCATAGTCACACAACTAAGAAATAGCAGTCAAGATTGGAACCTTTGACAGGAGAGGCTTGGCTGAAATTTGAAGGTGAGCTCCTATGCTTCCCTCTGATACCACAATCAGGAAAGGCAGTTTCATTATTAAGGCAAAAGCTGAATGAGGCTATCTGCCTTTTTGTCACTCATAGTTGATCGTGATGTCATTGGTTCTCTTTGAGAATGAAAGATCAACATGAAGATTGCTGAGCTTTAGGTGGCATAGACAAAGAGAACCCAAGATTCTCAGATGATGTTCCCAAAATTTATCCTTTTATTGTGAGTATAAAACTGATTCAAAGAAAACCAAGCGAGACCCTGCTGTGGCAATATGAGGTAGCTCTTGGGAGTCTGGCATCATTGGTGACTTTCTTTTGGAGGTTTTGTATTCCCTACCTTGATCAAATCTTTAGGAAGGGTCTTGTAACTTGGGTTCTACCATAAACTGCCTGAGATGCTGGGCAGATAAACACCAAAAGCTTGATGTTACTGACTCTATATCTCATCTCTTGGACATAATCATCATAATAGCCAGTGGTTGTAGGATACTTGTTCTGTCTTCTTAATATTTAGAATGTAGAAGAATATACACCTGGAGGGGCTTACCCATAGGGAGTGCATGTGACTACTTTAAGGAAATATAGGGAATGTGTAGCTAAGATCAACCTATGTTTCCATTGCTGGAAGTCTGCAGATTTCCCCTGTCATACTGCTCTCTGCTGGGCATGTCTGCTAAGCTTATCTCTTTTTCCCTTCTACCATCTTTCCTCAGGGGAGTCTTTTGGGGTCATGGGTTGCTCTCTGCTACCACCTATGGGATTAGAGCTGCTACCATTCTATCTAACCTTCTCCCAAGCTGCTGGGAGATGGCACAGGCGCAAGAGGTCTAAGCTTTTTTAGTCATAGCCCAGAGCTACAGCAGCCAAACCAAGCATAAAGCAATAGCCAACAGAAGCTTTCGGGGTTCTAAATTAAATCTTTCTTTGCAACTCCTTTTCTCCTGCTACAACACAGAGTCCTTCTATTCAAACACTAATCTTAGTAATGGTTAAATTTCCTTTTTAAATTCCAATTGTACTCCTTGGTCATTTGTCTGGGTCTCCTTTGTATCATTCCAGGGATTTTGTTCAGCCTCAGTTTCCTCATCTATAAAATCGAGAAACAGTAGCACTCACCTCAGTGGGTTGTTGTAAGCATCAAATAAGATAATCCATGTAAAGCACTTTTTAAAATCTTAAAGCATTAAGTAAATGTAGGTGGTTATATGGTATAAGAGATAGAACACTGGATTTAGAATCTGGAAGTCCTGAGTTCAAATTCTGCCTCAGACTCTGTGTGTACCTGGGCAAGTCACTTAACCTTCCTCAGCCTGTTACCTCACCTATAAAAAGGGGCAAGTAACTCTCTCAGAGTAATTGTAAACATCAAATGAGATCATAGATGCTTTGCAGATCTTAAGAAGCTATATGAATACTATTTATCATTATTGTTACTCTCCTTAGCAAGGATGCCAAGAGGATGAGCTGAGGGGATTATTTTCATATTGCCTTCTACCACCCTGACCCCCCCTCTCCCCCCGCCCCGCCCAAATCATGTAATACTTCTGGTTGTCATGCAAATCAACTCAGGAGGAAGACTGAAAAGACCTGGAGAGATAGGGAGCTGGGGATTTTTGTCCTACTTTCAAAATTGCTGTGCCCCCTGCAGATGCTTCTGGGCAGCCCAGCTACAAGACAGATACTAGGAAAGCTTAGAAGCCATTTTCTTTCTATATAGCAGCAAGGACTAAGGAAACAGAATAGCAGGGAAGTTATCAAAGCCCTGAGTGTGTTTTTTGGGTTTTGTTTTTTTTTTTTTTTTTTTTTGCCAATAAGACATTTTGGAATCACAAATAAAAGCAAGGGGGAAAAAGAGCCAAATATTGTCCTTCAACTGGCAGTACTTGTGTCATTTCCTTCTCCTGTCCTGTTAATGTGATTTAAATAGAAGTATTTATTCTTAAATCACTCTTGGAATCAGGATGGGCACATGGAACTTTGGCACACTTCAGGTTTTGAAGAACTCCCCTCTGTCTGTAGCATCTGGAAGTTAATCATTCTGACCTCTGGCTGGATTTTTTCATAATGTGAGATTTGGCAGGGAACAAATGTCACAGTGCTGGGCTTTGATGGGGGACTTGCTGCAGATTTGGCAGCATGAGGTGCAGGTTGATGGAGAAGCTAGCGCTGAAAAGGACTGCTTCCAAAAATCCAAAGAGAAAGCAGCTATTAATTATTAATGCCATTGCAGAAGGGCAGACTGGTTTGTGTGTGTCTGTACACAGGCAAGCTTTGGCAGGCATTTTGGTGAAACAGATTTTAGTGCAGTGTTCTGTCTTAAAACATATCTCCTCTGATCCCTTTGAAAGTTCAGCTTCAAAGCAGCTCAAATTCACAACAGAAAACAGCTTGTGCATATACACATAATTTATTGCATACATATATCTGTATAAATATTGTCATGTACATATATATGCATGTGTATACATGTACACATGTGCATATATTGGCATGCATGTACAGAAAGGAAGATTTTGGTTGCCTAGGAAGTAGGAAATAACATGCACTTGAAAATGATTCTAAGGCTTTTAAGAGATTGGGCAATATCAGAGTTGGTAAGTCTGGGGTAGCTATGGGAGAATACTTTGAAGAAGTGAATTTGATTTTTTTTTCCTCTTCAGGATAAAATTAGTATTTTGCAGATGACTGTTGTAGGTATAGAATAATCACTACTGTGGTTCAGTGGATAGAGTGCTGGAGTCAGGAAGACCTGAATTCAAATTCAGTCTCAAACACTAACTAACCCTATGACCTTGGGCAAGTCATTTAACCTGTTTGCCTCAGTTCCTCAACTTTAAAATGAGTTGTTATTGTTTTACAATAGTTATTATTATTCTTTAGTTTCACATCATAGTCCCAGTTCAGGGTCATTGCAACTCTGCAAAGGATGGCGAGGTGAGCAAAAAGTAATAAGCACTAAGTATAAGTGGAAAACAAGTAGGAATTTTCATTAATGCTGAAAACCTGCCTTTTTCTTTATTTTTGGTTTGCAAATGAAGGCACATATTTCAAAGATTTAGCCCCTGCCCACATTCTTGTCTTCTCTGTGTACTTAGAGGAATGACATTCACTAGCACATATTTCATGATCTAAATCATTGCAACAAACAATTCCATTTCACCAAAACTTCTCTATCTTATACTAGACTAGAGGCAGGGTAGAAGAAATAGGGACAGCCTTAGAGTCAGGAAGACCAAGGTTCGAATCCCACCTCTGACACAAACTGTCTATAAATATGTGCACAGGCAAATCATATCATCTCTCATGGTCCCAGGAAATTCTCTAAGGCAATAAATGAAAAGAGGAGCTGTCATTTTACATTAGGATAGAATGTTGCACCTGGAGTCAGGAAAAACTGAGTTCAGTTCCAACCTCAGAGATTTACTAGCTGTATGACTTTGAACAGGTCATTTAAACACTATTTGTCTCAATTCCCTTAACTGTAAACTGGGGATAATAACAGTACTACCTTCTAGGGTTGTTGTGAGTCTCAAATGAAACAATGTTTGTAAAGCACTCGGCACTGTCCCTGGCATATAGTAAGTGCTATATAAATGCTTGTTCCCTTCCCCTACACACACACACACACACACACACACACACACACACCCCACACCCTCCACTAGGGTAGAATGTAAGTTCTTTGAGGGCAGGGACTGGTTTGGTTTTTTGTTTGTTTGTTTTGTATCCCCACAACTTAGCACAGTACCTAACATATAGCAGGTACTAAAAAGAATATTCTTGCTGAATCCTTGCTCTGAATGGTAAAAAGAGCCCTGGAATTGGAATTAGCAGAGCTGTGTCTGAGTCCTTGGACTGCCACTTAACCAGATATCTTACCTAGGGCAAATCACAACCTCTCTGGGACATAATTTTCCCACCTCTAAAATAGGAAGAATAATACTTATACGAGAGAAGAGAAATTATTTCAGAAGGAGACATGGACAAGCAGGACAGTTCTGAAATTAGCATGTTGGACTTATTATGTTCTTTTAAAAAATACAAGCCATTTATTATGGGTATTCATAGTTTTACACACAATCTTGTTTTTCTGATATGCAAATATCACATCCTGATATGTGTATGAATTTTGTCAACTGAAGAATAACAACAACAGCAAAGAAAAAATTAAAAATAAATATTTGTTTCAGAGACCAGTTTGGGAAGCTACAATTAAGGAGTTCTGTCAAACTTGTAAATAAGATTTGTCAAGGATAACCCACAATGAGGATAATCCAAAAGCTGCCTTTATACTGAGATATTTGATTGTTTAGGAATAAAATCTGATGCTTAAGTTTAAAAAATAATAATACTGTATAACATAACTTAGATAGCTGTTGTGGGGATCTACAGGCAAGTAAATTGGGTAGAAATGTTAACTATTCTCTTTTGTTCTCCCTCTCTCTTTGTTGTTCTCTCTCTCTCTCTCTCTCTCTCTCTCTCTCTCTCTCTCTCTCTCTCTCTCTCTCTCTCTCTGTCTCTCTCTCTCTCTCTCTCTCTCTCTCTCTCTCTCTCCCTTTCTCCATCCCTTCCTCTCTCCCTCCCTCTCTCTGTCTTCTCGAACTCAGCTGAGTGTTGGTCAATTTATCAAGTGCAAATGAAGGGGACTAGGAAATATGGAAGAATGTTGGCCAATAGGGACAATCAGACTTCTTGAACTATCTATTTGTACACAGAGAAGCACCAGCAAGGAGTACATGCTCTGGGCACTCTTTTACAGAGTATTATGGATGGTTCTGCATCAATGCCAGAACACAAAGTAGAATTCACTTGCTTGGTGTCCTTCAGGTTTATCTGTAGGATACTATAGATTTCTTTGGCTCAACGAAATAACAGGCCACATTCAAATCACTTTTTTGAATGGTGCCCTTTCCAGCCACGAAAATAAGTGCCATCTCACATGCCCAAGGCAGACCTAAAAGGAATCAGGGAGTGGCTTTAATGAAAATAGGTCATCTGGTTCAAGAGAAATTTAATATACTCAGTCCCTTCTCTCCAGTTCTGACCCCCTTTCCTGGTAGGATTAGAAGAATTTAACTCTTTTTCTCTCCACATTCTTTGCCTATAAAATCCTATCTAGATTTTAGGTCCCAGATCAAAGTCTATCTCCTCCAAGGCAGCTCCCCTTATCCCCACAGCTAGAAATAGCCTTTTCCCCCACCAGAACTTTCATAGTACTTTGTACTTCTCTTAGGAGCTTCTCATTTTCTATTTTGTATTAAAATTGGTGTGTGTGTGTGTGTGTGTGTGTGTGTGTGTGTGCATGCTATATCCCTATCCTAATAGATTAAAAAAAATCTATGTTAAGGAAAATATTCTTTTTAAAATACATTTTTACTGGGGAGGCAGAGCCAAGACGGAGGAGTAAGGGCAGGGACTCACCTGAGCTCTCCCCCCAACCCTTCCAAATACGTTTTGAAATGGCTCTATACAAATTCTAGAGCAGCAGAACCTGCAAAAAGACAGTTAAACAAATTTCCAGGCCAACTTGGGAGGTTGGCAGGAAAGGTCTGCAGCACCAGGGTGAAAGAGGCATGGTGTTCAACGACGCTGAATGAGGGCAGACTAACCTCAGTAAACCAGGAGCTTTTCTCAGGGTGAATGAACCACTGTCAGACCTACATGAGAGTGGAGCACAGCACAGGCCATGCCAGCACAGCCCCAGCCCCAGCAAACTAGGAGGAGGCCTTGGGAGCGACTGAATCAGTAGCAGCAGCTTCTGGAGCTCTTAGTCAACAGACAGTAAAGGGGTCAAACAACTTGTCAGAAGGAGATTAAAGGGGTCTTTTTTGCTAGCAGTGAGGCAGAACTCTGTTGCTTTGCTCATATTCAGATCTGGGTCACAGTCCTGGGTAGCAATTTCAGGGCATATCAGAGCTTGCAGCCACAGTGGAGTGGGGGTTCTCCTTAAAGTTACAGGGCAGAAAAGAGTGCTTATGGTCAATCACAGACTAGAGAACAGGCCACGAGACTGATAAACACCTCTCCTTAGATCATACCACTTTGGAAGAACTGAAAATTTACAGATCCCTAGATATCTCTGAAAACACCTGCACAAAATCCCTGAAGCTTGGGACAGTGGGCTTTCTACTCTGGAAGCAGAACCCTACTTTAACAAAGACTTAAAGGTCAAGAAATAGACAACAAAAATGAGCAAACAAAAGAAAAAAATTCTGAATGAAAAATAGAAGACAATGTGAAATATCTCATTGGAAAAACAATTGACCTGGAAAATAGATCCAGGAGAAACAGAATTGAAAGAATCCACAGATCACCTCCTGAAAGAGATTCCAAAATTAAAACTCCCAGGAATATTATAAATTTCAGAGTTCCCAGGTAAAGGAGAAAATATTGTAAATATCCAGAAAGAATTAATTCAAGTATCATGGAATCATAGTCATGATAACCCAAGATTTAGCAGCTTCTACATTAAAGGATCAGAGGTTTGGAATATGATGTACCAGAGGGCAAAGAAGCTAATATTACAACCAAGAACCACGTACCCAGCAAAACTGAGTATCATCTTTGGTGGAGGGAAGGAATATGGGCATTCATTGAGACAGGATTTTCAGGCATTTTTGATGAAAAGATCAGAGCTGAAAAGAAAATTCTATAGAGCAATTTGGAACTATGCCCAAAGGGCTATAAAAACATGCATATCCTTTGACCTAGCAACTAGGTCTGTTTCCCAAAAAAGAGAAAAGGCAAAAAGGAAAAGGACCTATATATACAAAAATTGCAGCTTATTCAATTTACCAAGTGTTTAAGAGCCTATTATATATTAGCTGAGGATGGCGAGACAGTGTAGTGGACAGAGCTGTGAGTTTGGAATCAGGAAGACTCCTCTTCCTGAGTTCAAATCTAGCTTCAAATACTGTGAGAGCCTGGGCAAGACACTTAATCCTGTTTGCCTCAGTTTCCTCATCAGTAAAACAAGCTGGAGAAGGAAATGGCAAACCATTTCAGCATCTTTGCCAAGAAAACCCCACATAGGGTCATGAAGATCCAGACACAACTAAAGCAACACAAAAACATGAAATTTTGCAGAGCACTTTCCTCAATTACCTCTAGTTAAAATATAAAATCATTTGTTTGATGTTCAAAGCCCTTTATAACTTCCTCCCCACCCCTAACCTTTCCAGTCTGCTTAACCACGTACACACCCATCCACTATTGTGCCATCCAGTGACAATGACGCTCCTTGATAGTCTTCAAAGGTTACATCATCTCCCAATGCCAGGCATTTTCACTAACTGTCCCATATACTGAGACTGCTCTCCCTCCTCATCTCTGAGTCCTGCTTTCCTTGGCTCTTCGCAAAAATCCTACCATCAACAGTAAGCCTTTCCCCATCCCTCTTAATTCTAGTGCCTTCCTTCTCTTGATTATTTCCAGTCCATCCTGTACATAGCTTGTTTGTACATAGTTATTTGCATGTTGTCTCTCTTGTTAGACTGTAAGTTCCTTAATAATGGGAAATATCTTTTGGGGTTTTTTTTTTCTGTAGCCTCAGTGCTTAGCCCAATTGCTTAGAACATATGTGTTCATCATAATACATATTTATTGACTGACTGTGAGGTAGGTATTGCATACATTATTTTCTCAGCTGAACAGCAAAGTGGAGGTTTACTTGCAAGTACAAAACTAGAAAGTGTCAGAGCTGGGACTTAAATAAAGATCTAGATTCAAAATAACTAAGTGAATGAGGAACATTTATTAGATACTCAATATGTGCAAAATATCTTCATAAGGTTTCAGGGAACTAGGCTAAAAGGAAAGCTGATGCTGGAGGATGGGAGGTAGGCAGGGTGCCGCTGTTCCAAGGTTTTTGGTTTTGCCCAACTGTAGAAAAAAGTTGTTATTTGCCATTGGTAGTAACAAGGATGATACTCTCCTTTCCACAAGGGATATTCCCTTGGATAATAGCTGCCAAGGCCAGCCTGAAAGCAGGGTTGATGAGGGGAGAGGAATACTGCTATGTCTTCAGGAATCTATCTAGTGACCTTTCTACTGGATCATTTTGATTCAGGATATTATACCTCAGTGCCCTTATTTCATTTATTTCTTTACATCAGGATTTCTCTGTATCTTCACCCATCATTTGTTCCTTCCCTCCTTTCCAATGAGCAAGATTCCATATACACCCATGTAGTGTACATATGCCTACATATACATATAACCAGTTGTTCAGTCATTTCAGTGGTGCCTGACTCTTTGTGAAATGACTGAACATACCAGTAGTATTGTACTAATAAATATTTGCCAACCTGCTCTCATATATGTATATGTATGTGTATTGTGTACATATGTGTATATTTAAACATATGTACAATACACGTGCACATGCACACATGTGTATATAAGTATGTGTGTATACACATATATACCTATACATACACACATATATACACAGACACAAACACAAACATATATATTCTTTATGCAGTTTAAAATTTAATCTGTATTATTAATATTTTCTTCATCATTTGTGTAAGCCTAGAAATCACTAAATCAGGCCCTGATTTTTAGTGTTTACCAATTTCTGAGGTATAAATGCTTACACTGAGAATTTAACAATTGGTTCTCAATATCCAGTTTTAAGCCAACTTCAAGACATTCCCGTACCCAACTCTCCAATCTCTTCTAGGACTTTGCAACATTAAGTATCCTTTTTTTCTTTTTTAATCTTTCATCTTTCCCTTTCTATTGAATCCTAATCTTCTTGCCCTAGGTTCCTGCACTTCCTTGTCATATTCTCTCCTTATTACCACCTGCAATTTAGCTTCTAACCTCATCACTCTATTTGAAAGCATTCTCTTTAAGACATATTGCAAGTCCACTTTTACAGTTGAGAAAATAGGAGGCTGGGGAAAGTCAAATGAGTTGCTAAAGGTAATATGGTTCATGGAAGAAACTGAACAAAAACCCAGGTCTCCCAGCTCTTGGTCTGCTGATCATTATACCAATCCACTGGTAGACACTGATGTTCAATGGAAAATGCAACTTCTCTGGAGCTGTAGTATTTGAATTCTAATCATGCCTCTGTCCCATAATATTTGTGTGATCTCAAACAAGTCCTTTAACCTCTCTAGTCCTCAGCTTCCTTATCTGCAAAGTGAGAGAACTGGACTAGCTGGCCTGTGGTCCTTTCTAGTTCTAGGTCTGCAATCTTAATTGCTGTACAGATCTATTTTATTCAGTATGAATTATTCAAATTCTCCTCTCGTGTTGAAAATTAATCTTTCCACCATTTGTAATTTATGATTGTTAACTTTACAGAATGTTATTTTGAGCTACAAAATTATTTCCTATCTTTTTGGAATTTCATATTCTAGAATTATTTTTCCTTTTATAATGGTTCAGAAATACTCATTCCATCTAGATTGTATGCCCTTGATGTGTGAGTCTCTCTTTCTAGCTGCTTGCAAAATGTTTTTTTTTTTTTAATGTTGAGACTCTGGAACTTGGCCACTATGTTTATCAGTGAGTCAGATTTCAGACTCCTCTCCACCAGCATTATATGGAGTCTGTCAATCTGTACTTTGCCTTCTGTTTCCACTATTTCTAGGGTGTTATTTCATGTTTTTTTTTTTCCTGAGGTTTAGCATGAAGACATTTTGTTTTTTTGAGAGACGAATAATTATCAGATTTTCTTGCCAAAGTCTATCTTTAAGGTCAATGATTTTTGCTTATATAAAACACAAGTATTTCCCCCCAAAATCTGTGGTCTTCTGCCTTTGCTCTAATATTTAATTTTAGCCTATTTTTTTTTGCATTTAGATTCTAAAATTTTATATATGACCATCTAGAGTTTTATTAAAATGTTTTTTGTTATCAAATCTTTTAAAATCTTTTTTAAAAGCTCTCATTTCACTCACTGTCTTCTCCTTTAATTTTTTTATTAAGCTTTTTAACCACTCTGTGATTCCTTATTAGCTACTCAAATTTCTTGGGTTCAGTCATAGTAAATGCAATATCCTTTCCCCACTCCACCCCCCCAGGTTTTTTAAATTTCTCTTCATATTATTCCAATTCACAATTATATTTTCACTGTATTATGAAGGGTTTTTTTTACTCATTTTGTAAGTTTCTTTGTTGATTTTCCAAAAGGATTTTCCTTATGGTGATTATATTCCTCTCTTTCCCCTTCCCCTATTTTTTGCTGTTTTGCTTTACTTGATTTAGTATAATTTCACTGTTTTGAGGTGATTAATAACAATTATGCCTCACTATAGTTATTCAAGTTTTGAAAAGAGCTTTATTTGCTTTACCCCATATTATTTTTTTCAATTTTACAAGTAAGTATATTGTGAGTCAGGTAAAGTGACCTACCCAGGTCACATGACCAGCAAATATATTTAAAAGATTTTGAACTCAGGCCTTCCTAATTCCAATTCTAATACTCTATCTATTATATTACATTACCTAATTCAAAAGAAATTGTGGTTGTTTATTCATAAGAGCTTCACAGAATTTTACTCACTTGCCCTTCTCATTAAGACCTATGCTTTATTAAAAGTGGGCCATTCAGCAAAATTACCTTTATTCTTGTATTCCTCAAGTATTCTTGAATGATTTTTACATATGCATGTAGGACACTTTCCTGAAAAAGTCATTTAAGGTGATATATTGTTTTATGTGGTTTTTGCCAAACTATGCAGTGGGCCAAATCTGCCTGCCACTTGTTTTACTAAGGCCCTGAGCTAAGAAGGGTTTTTACATTGTTAAATTAAGTTTCATAATATTTTAAAATGTTTTTTAAAATTTCATATCTCAGAGGCCATACAGAAAGAAGCAGTGGGTTCGGTTTAGACCTTAAGCTGTAGTTTATCTACCCCTGCTCTGGGGTATCACACGCTGTTCTATAATCCAAAAACAGCAAGCTCAGTGAGACATAAAATTCTTTGGACTTTTCAGCAAAATGTGATATTTTAAGGAAGTCTACAGTAGAAAATCATTTGTTAAAACCTTCTCTACCCATATATTATTGAATGATGATCTTCATATATGTCCATATTATTCTGATAAAGATGTTTTAGAGATGAAAATGTACATATGCAATTTTCTTTTGTTTTCTTCTGGGAGGAGGGAGAATGAGGGTAATAATCAATATCTGATTTTCCCTACAGATTTAGTATTATCTCCTTTCATTTATATTGAGAGAATGAACTCAAAATTATATTACCTCCATCATGGATAATCTTCCTCTGTGGATACTTGGTTTTGACCAGCTTTGTTTTCTTTTTTTTTTCCTCTATTAATTAATTTATTTTTAGTTTTCAACATTTACTGCCGCAAGATTTTGAGTTCCAAATTTTCTCACCATTTCTCCCCTGTCCCTACTCCAAGATAGCATACATTCTGATTACCCCTTCCCCCAGTCTGTTCTCTTTTCTTTCATACCAACCCCTTTCTCTTATCCCTTTCCCCTCTATTTTCTTGTAGGGCTAGACAGATTTCTATAACCCATTCCCTGTATGTCTTATTTCCTAGTTGCATGTAAAAACAATTTTTTGACATTTTTTTTTAAAACTTTGAGTTCCAAATTCTATTCCTTACTCCCTCCCCACCCACCTCCATTGAGAAGGCAAGCAATTCAGTATAGGCTATACATGTGTAGTCATGAAAAACACTTCCATAGCAGTCACATTATGAAACATTAACTATATTTCCCTCCATCCTATGCTTTCCCCCATTAATTCTATTCTCTACTTTGACCCTGTCCCTCCTCAAAAGTATTTGCTTCTGATTACCTCTTCACCCCATTTTCCCTCCCTTCTATCATCCTTCCTCTCTTATCACCTTACCCCCTTCTTTACTGTAGGATAAGATAGATTTTCATACTCAATTGAGTGTGTGTGTGTGTGTGTGTGTGTATTCCCTCCAACTACCCTAATACTGAGAAAGGTCTCATGAGTTGCAAATATCATCTTTTCATGTAAGAATGCAAACAATTCAACTTTAATAAGTCCCTTATGTTTTCTATTTCCTATTTACCTTTTTATGCTCCTCTTGATTCTCATATTGGAAAGTCAAATTTTCTATTCAGCTCTGGTCTTCTCATCAAGAATGTTTGAAAGTAAGGGGCAATGAATAGAGCACTGGCCCTGGAGTTAGGAGGACCTGAGTTCAAATCTGGCCTCAGACATTTGACACATTACTAGCTGCATGACCTTAGGCAAGTCACTTAACCCCAATTGCTTTGCCTTCCCCCCCCTTAAAAAAATAAAAAGTAGAGCGCCTCTAAGCGCCCTTAGGGGTGGCTAGGTGGTACAGTGAATAGAGCACTGGCACTGGAGTCAGGAGGAATTGAGTTCAAATCTGGCCTCAGACACTTAACACAAAAACTAGCCATGTGACCTTGGGCAAATCACTTATCCCCAAATGACTTACCTTCCCTCCTCCAAAAAAAAATGTTTTAAAAAGAAAAGAATGCTTGAAAGTGCTCTATTTCATTGAATATTCATTTTTTTCCCTGAAGTATTATACTCAGTTTGCTGGGAAGGTGATTCTTGGTTTAATCCTAGTTCCTTTGACCTCCAGAATATCATATTCCAAGCCCTCTGTTCCATTAATATAGAAGCTGCTAGATTTAATGTTATCCTGATTGTTTGTATCCAAATTATTTCTTTCTGGCTGCTCACATTATTTTTGCAATATTTTCTCCTTGACCTGAGAACTCTGAAATTTGGCCATAATATTGCTAGGAGTTTTCCTTTTGGGATCTCTTTCAAGAGGTGATTGGTGGATTCTTTCAATTTCCATTTTACCCTCTGGTTATAGAATACAAGGGCAATTTTCCTTAATAATTCCTTTTTTAGGCTCTTTTTTTGATCATGGCTTTCAGGTAGTGAAATAATTTTTAAATCATATCTCCTGGATCTATTTTCCAGGCCAACTGATTTTCCAATGAAATATTTCACATTGTCTTCTATTTTTTTCGTTCTTTTGGTTTTGTTTAATAATTTCTTGATTTCTCATATAGATAGCCACTAGCTTTTTTTTTGCCCCATTCTAATTTTGAAGGAATTATTTTCTTCAGTGAGCTTTTGGATCTCCTTTTCCATTTGGCCAATTGTAATTTTTAAGGCATTCTTCTCATTGACTTTTTGGACCTCTTTTGCCATTTGGGTTAGTCTATTTTTTAAGGTGTTATTTTCTTCAGCATTTTTTTGTGTGTCTCCTTTAGCAAGTGGTTGACCTGTTTTTCATGATTTTCTTACATCACTCTGATTTCTCTTCCCAATTTTTACTCTACTTTTCTTACTTGATTTTCAAAATCCTTTTTGAAGTCCTCCATGGCCTGTGATCAATTAATATTTTTCTTGGAGGCTTTTAATGTCTTTGTTTTCTTCTTCTGGTTGTATGTTTTGATCTTCTTTGTCACCGAAATAAGGTTCTATATTCTGATTTTTTCCTTCTACTTACTCATTTTCCCAACCAATTACTTGACTTTTTATCTCTTTGTCAAGGTAGTACTCTGCTTCCAGTAGGGGTGGAGAGTGAACTCTCTCAAGTTTCAGAGGTTTTGTGCAGCTCTTCAAACCAGAACTGCCACCCAGGACTGTGACCCACATCAAAGCATGGGCAAGGAAAGAGAATCCTGTCTCAGTGCCAGCACAGAGATCCTTGCAATCCCCTTTGGATTAGCAACTCAATCCACCCATCCTCTGTCAACCAAGAGCCCTGGAAGCAGCCACTCTTGCCCCCATCACCACCACCCCAGGGCTGAAGCTGGACTATGCCCCTCTCTCACTCAGATCTGACAGGCTTTTTCTACTCACCTTCTTAAGTTATCTTTGGAATTGAGAAGCTGTTATCTTTTGGGATTGAGAAGTCTGGAAACCACTGCAGTTGCCAGTGATTCAGTTCCCTGAGACCTGTTCCCACCTGTTGGTGCCAGTACAGCCCAAGCTGGATGTGCTCTTCTCCCATCCTGGTGCACCAGACCTTTCCTGTTGACCTTCCAGATTGTCTTGGACTAGAAATTTGTTTCACTCTGTCATTTTGTGCATTCTGCTGCTCTAGAATTTCTTTAGAGTCATTTTTACAGGTATTTGCAGGGGTTTGGGGGAGAGCTCAAGCAAGTCCCTGCTTTTACTCTACCATATTGACTCTTTCCCCTGATTTCTTTTTTGTTATTTCTAACATAGTGTATCAGAAACATTAGTATTCAATCAAAATGTAGTGGTTCTGATATTATTTAGGGTAACAGTTAATTTAGGAACAGTTTCCTATTTTACTCTTAATAAGCTTTTGTATTTTTATGTGCTTTTTGTTCTCCTTGTTTAATCCTTGTATACTTCTAGAAAGCATAGTCAATTGTGATCAGACTTTCTCTAAATTTATTAATATCTTAAATAGCAGAAATTATTCTTAGAAAATTTTCAAAGAATTCACTTTGAAATTTTATATGTCTGTTTGGGGGAAGTAATTTATAAAAATCTCCACTAGTTTTTACTCTGAACCTGGCTTATTTAAATTATTAACTATTATGTCAGTTTGGGTACTTAATTTTAAAAAATAGATAGTCATATAATTCCTTTAAGTTTTCTAAGGCCATAGTTATTTGCAATATGACCCAATGATAATCTTAATTTTAAAAATGATTATCTTTCCTTTTTAAAATTTGCAATGTCATTAATTTATTTTTCTCTCCTTTTCATTGTTCATTAAGGATTTTTTGATTTTGTAGAGCTTTTTAATTTTAAAAACTTTAAGAAGTTTTTAATAGCTTCTGGATTTGTTTTACAATTCAATTGTTCTTTTCTTTCCTGTTCTATTCATTTCTGCTTCATCTTATCTTTTTAATATATATTTTAAACCATTTTTAAACTTTCTGCATCTTTTTTATTAAATGCATTAATATAAATGGATTTTGTTTCTTGTTTTATTCTATAACTCCTTTAATGAAAAATTACAGAGCATGTACATTTATTGTTATAGGCAATACATTTGTTGTGTTTTCTGTTACTCTTGCTATTGCTTAGAAAAAAATCAATGATATCTTAATTTTTATCTATTTCAATGACTAAATTTGAAATGAAACATATGAGAGACTATGTGGAATGATAGGGATCTGGCTATTAAGTTAAGACTTTGGTTCAGAGTCTGCCTTTGACCTGTGTGAGGTGCATAATTCTCAAAAAGATCAATGCTCAAGAGCAATTCGCTGAGAAATAGGTGCCAATCTGTATTGGTAGGAGATCCCTCCACCTGTGAAATCACAGGTTTTAAACAAACAAATAAATAGAAAAACAAACAAATGAAATACTAAAGAGATATGTAGATTAATGACTAAATAAAAGTAACAGTTTTAGATGATAATTCTTATAATTCCCTAAGATTTAACCCCCTTTTTATTATATTTAGGAATTTTGCCCTTGGGTTTGTAAGTTCTTTTCTCTTTTCCTTCTCTGTTTAAAAAAGTACACTGTATTAAATATATTTTTGTTAGTATAGTTGTATGCATTTTAGCATTTCTCCTTTATGCTAATTATAATATGCATTTTAACTCAAACTGAAATTTAAATGCTACTATTAGAAAAAATAATATGATTCATTCTTACAATTATTTCTGTATATGCATATGATTTACATCTTAAGTAAAAGTTAAGGTTAAAGCATGAGCTAAAATATGAGCCTAACTTACTTTGTTGTTCTTAGGAACTCATTCAATCAGTCAAAAATACCTCCCATGTTGCTTATAGCAATCTCTTAAGGTTGTAGACCTCAATTTTTACTAGTGTTTTTTGTTCTTTAAAGGTATTCTATTATTTTCCAGTAATATGGAATTGTGTTATTTGGTTATCAAATTCTCTGTTTTAAAGACTTCATATATATTGATATATATCAATAGATTAGTTTTAGTGTTGTCTTTTTGTTTTTTTTTTAATGTCAGATGATATTCTAATGGTTATTTTTAAATGTAGTTTACTTTTCCCTTCTCATTGCTTGTAGGATTTTTTTCTTTGTCCTTGTAATTTAGTAATTTAACAAGTATGTGCTTTGGAGAATTGAAGTTAGAGGTCTTGTGTATTCTCTCTTCTTGTATCCATTTGCTTATTGTGTCCATTCTGGGAAGCTTTTTTTTCTAATTAGTTCCCTGAAAACAATGTTTAGGGTTTTTTTTTTCCTTATTTAGTGCTTTGTGGGATCCAAATGAATTTGATTTTTTAGTTGTTGTCTTCCAAATGTGTTACTTTGTCCTGCACGTCCACTAGTTGCTCTTGCAATTCTGTTCTTTTCTAGGCTTGTTTTGCAATTGTCTTCGTCTGCTTTCATTTATTCTGATATTTTCTACCTGTTTCCCCCCCCCTGTATTTTTATAATTGTCAATTAAATTACAATTTCCCTTAAAAAAAGTCTTCACTTTTTCCCTCTATGTGTTCAATTGTGTGTTTGTGCTCGTGTGTGTTATTGAATAGATGGAATGTTTGTTCAGGTGGCCTCTTGCCCATATTATTCCAACATCTTCCTAAGTCATCTACTTTCTGTCACTCTCTATATCTTTCATGCTATCCTACATGCTATTGCCGGATTCATCTATCTAAAACTCAGATGTGATCATGCTATTTCCCTGCTCAAATACATTTATTGGTTTCTCAATACATAGAGGTGTGTATAAAATGTACTGATATGGTAGAAAGAGCATTGGACTTAGAATTGGGAAAGTTTTGTGTATACATTCTGCATCCAACACTTACTAGTTGGGTAATGACCATCAATTCTTTAAGTTTCAGTTCTCCCATCTATAAATTGGAATGATATCACCTATGGTGCTGTAGCAGCAAGCACCCCAGCATCCCCAGGGTTGCTGCCAACACAGGTTCTTAGATCTGCTTTTCTAAAGGAAAGTAACTCAAAATGGGTTAACAAGCTTACTTTAATCTATCAAACATATATTGTTTACCTAGTTCAGGGGGAAAAGGTCAGCACCCCGAACTTCAGAGTATATAGACAGAAGTTACAAGACAGAGAAACAGATCAAGCAGAGAAACAGATCAAGCAGACAGGATTCCAAACTGCCCAATCATTACATCCATACCAAATCACAGTTACCAGAGAGGGAAGCATCAACATCTGGGTTTTCAAAGCCAGGGGGGAATCTCAACGGCTGCCCAGGGTCTCATCTGGTCAAATCACATAACACTTCTCAAAGTGAGCCCCAAAGCAAAGCCTCCCATCAGGGCTTATATAGCCTTCTCCCAGCTCAGAAAATGTTAATAACCCTCTTAACCCACTGCCCAATCACAGAGCACCAAGGTGTGGACATTCCTGAAAAACAAGCCTCTCACCACAGACTCCAAATGCGCTTAACCCAGCGGTGGGGAAGATCTTAAAAATTTACATTCCTGTAACAGGTGCTTACCTCACAGTGTTGTTGTGCTAGTCATATGAGAAAACAAATGTAAAGTGCTTTCTGATCTTTGAAGAATCATATAAATATCAGTTATTGTTGGATGCCAAATATGAAATGAAGCCCCAGCTGCTTTACCTTGTCTTCAAAGTTCTTCTCAATTTCTGTTTCTAGTATCTTCTATTTCTCTCCTTCATATACCCTATACTCCAATAAAAATAGACCACGTGTTGCTCAATGAGCATGCTCTATACTTCATTCTCTTAATACATTTGCTTATTATGTCCTTTTGTATTGCATTTCCTCTTCAGTTCTGTCTAGACAATTTCTGCCCCTCCTGCAATAACCAAATCAAATGCCACCTCCTTCAGGAAGCCTTCTTGGATTCCTCAAATTGGGATTAATGTTGTCTCTCTTTGAATTATCAAAGTACTATGTATTTCTCTGCTTACACATATGTATTCTACTTTCTAATATAATCATCTACAAATCTTTTATTTTTCTGCTAAATAATAAGTTCCACAAAGAGAAGGACACTGACAAATTCTGGATGGTCATTATTCAGAGGGCATCTGTCATGATAGAATGTTGTAAGAGCCTTTTCTATATCCATGTCCCAATTGGCCACTTGTTTGGAGTATATGCAGGTCCATTCCTTGTTGAGCTTCTAGCCTGCTGATGTAGACAAATGGGGTTGCTACAGGTTGAGAAAGTGATATTACTTGTGTTTCCCCCGTTGATTAATTTACTACAGGGTCTATATTCTTGATCTCTCTTCTTTTAGTGCTACTGCCACAAAAACAAGATTATGTCTAATAAATCAATGACTACTGATAATTCCATATTTGATTGTTACCATGAGTTCCTGCCATCCCACTGAAGGAAGGCATAGATGCAGCATTTTGAAAAATGCAAAGGAGAGAATGTACAATGAAAACACAGTCTTCAGTAAGCAAATCATTATTTTAATACAAGTGCACTTAATAACAATGGAGGAAAGGAAGCACAGGACTCTAGATCACTTATTACAGAAGCAACATTACTCTTAAATGGATTATTTCCCCCTTTTTTCCTGAGGTTTCACCAATTTGTCACACTACTGGCTATTTTCTTTCCTCCCAACCCAAATATACAGGCTTACTCTAAAGAGAATGTCTCTTTACCTTCCTTATTTATTTGTTTGTTTATATGTCTCACTTTCACTGCCTTCCCTGAAGCCCTACAGCCCAATTTTTTGGTCCCTGGAGTGAGTTTCCTCTATTTTTAAAAATTGTCCTCCTGCCTTTCCATCCACTTTTCTATGATTCAATAAATGTTTCACAGACAAATACAGCATCTGTGTCTTATTCAGTGATGATCCTCAGGGAATGGATTGTGTTCATGGGAACAACTCTCTTGAGACTCATTAAAGGATGTACCCATGACTTCCTTCAGCTTGAGGCAGTAAATCTAAGTAGAAGCCAGTCACTTGCAGATATATGATAATACAACCATGTATATATGAGCATAACACAGCATTCACCATGCATTTGCATATGCTCTGAATCTGTCACACCATTTTGTATAATTCGCAGAACATAACCATTCAGAACAGAGAGGCATTGTATGGCTTGTATTATCTTCATGTCCTTGTAGTTCACTAGATCTTCAAAAATCAATTTATTGGGTTAAAAAAGGGGGATAGCCGGCTAGCCAGCTGGTCATCTGTAAAAGATATGGCAACTGTAGTAGACCACAAGCTTCATGTGAGACAACAATGTACTATGGATGCTAAAAAAAATATTAATGGAATATTGTACTGCATTGAGAAAGACATAGAATCTATGAATAAAAAGATAACAAAATCACTGCTTCCCTTACTTTCTCTTATTCAGATCACATCTGAAGTATTATGTCAAGATCTTATAGATCCATTTTAGATAGAACATTGCTAAATAGAATCTTCTCCCTAGGTCTTATATTATTGTGAGGCTTCTCACTCTCTCACTACAAGACCAGTCTAATTCTTTTTATGATCAGAAATTTCCTGCATATCATGTCATCTTTTCTGTTACTTCTACCCTAGAAATTGTCACAGACAATATATTGTAACCTGCTTACCCACAGAAGCAAAATCCCCCCAACCTTCCTCCCCTTCCCCAATAGTATTCCCACAGATAAAACAAATGTACAATCAGATGTGCTGTACTAGACCAAAAAATCCAAGTCCCAAACAAATAAATCATAAGCCGGCAGAAAAATTGCAGGATAGCAGAGGATCAAGTCAAGACAGATTCTCAAGCTTTGGAGAGCTCTAGCTAGTCCCCACTCTACCATTAATTAATTAACTCTGTGACTTTGGCTAAGATACTTCCCCTGACTTTAATTTCCTCATCCATAAAAAGACTTGAGTTGAAATAGATGGCATCTAAAGTCCCTTCTAACCAAACATTTCCAGGATATCCTTATATTACACATACAAATACATACACACATGTACAATTTGATTTGGATGTGCTTTCTCTCCTGACATCACCTATATGAGTAGACTCACTGTTTCTTCTGCTATAATTATGTAGCCTGGGTACAGCCTTTTTCCTCCCTGTTTTAGCTGTCCAAAATGATAAGCATTTTTGTCATTGGTTCTGGTAAAATGGGCAAGGGGTATTACAAAGGAATGTAGATTGTGGTGAAATAAGGCATATAGAGCTTGCCAGGGAATGTTAGAATCTATTTAAACCTAAGCACCTTGAAGGAAGGAACTGTTTCTCCTTGTTTTTTATGTGCCAGGTGCCAAGCATAGTGCTTTGTATATGGCAAGTACTTGACAAATGCTTCTTGAATTGAATTGTCACGTTAAGCAGAAGACATGATGTTTACTTGGAGTGGATACACAGTCTACCTGACATACGGCCCTAGAATAGTCTTACCAAATAGGAAAATGAAAGGAGTAGATTATACAGGCACACAGGAAATATAACATCATTTTTAAGTCTATACAATGTGATAATAATAATATAGTAATATATTTAAAGTGTATGTCATTTTCACCCCCATTAGCTTATTTGATCCTCACAACAGCTCTTTTTGGGAGGGAGAGCATGTATTATTTTCTCTACTTTAGAGCTGAGGACATTAAGGCTCAGAGAGAGACCTGGGACTCAGTCAGAAGACTTGAATATCAATCAGACTTGTTTCTCCCTCTCTGACCTTAGTCAAATTTCTCTCTTTATTCCTCTGTAAAAAGAGGGGCTTGGAACAGTATGATCACTGATGTTCTTTCTAGTTCTAGATGTTATGTGGTTCTATGAAATGTGATAGTCTCAATAGGTGATTTTTTTTATAGGCTGAGCTCTGAAACGTCAAAAGATAATTTGGGGTTTTTATTCCGGGAAACATTTTGTACTTAACCCATTGACTATGTTCTTTTCAGAGACCCAGGTACTGCATTTCAATGTGTAATCTCAACTGATTTTCCATGTTTTTCATATTTAAATTAGATCTTATAAGTAAATCAAATATTTTCACAGCATTTGGCACCTTTGCTGTAATAGCGTAATTACCCGCTGTGCGCCTGCTGATAGACGCTGTGCCTGGGTATGCATAGCACTGTTGATGAGCAAGGATGAAAAGAAGACTTAACTGTGTGACTGCTGGTCTAATGAGAATATCACCACTGGGGGCACCTTAGCTGAGCTGTCTGTCTCATTACCAGATTTGCGGTGAAGACCAAAAGCAAAACAGCTAAGATGAAGAATGTCAACTTGAAACCAGATTCTTTGACTCTAAATCCAGTGCCCTGGCCCCCAAAACACTGTTTTCTCTGCACCACTGCCTCTCCCCGAACTGGATGGGAGTTCAGAAGTCATTTTATCCAGTTCCCACCTGAGCAGGAATGGTGCTGTATGATATCTCCAAAACTGGACTTTGTCTAGTACAATTGCTTTGCTTCTGCTTTAACTCTGGGAGCAGAGTAAGTTGCATCCCTCTTCTATGTGACAGAACATTAGGTATTTAAATACACTTATTACAATGCTTCTAAGTCCTTTTTATTTCAGGTTAAACATACTGAGTTGTTCAGCTAATCCCCTTATGCTACAGTTCCTCATATTCTCACAGTGCTGGTTACATTGCTCCAGACATCCCCCAACTAACTGGTCAATGTCATTTCTAAATGCGGCATCCCAAACTAAACACGGTATTCTCTGGGCATTTTCTCAGGTTGTCCCCTGTGCCTGGAATACTCTCCCTCCTCAATTCTGACTGCTAATTTCCCTGGCTTCATTTAAGTCCCAAATAAAACCTGATCTTTTACAAGAATTCATTCAGAATCTCTCTTAATTCTAGTGCCTACCCTCTGTTAATTCTTTCCTATTTATCCTGTATGTAGTTTGCTTTGTGTGACATTCTACAAGATATGGAGATCTGGAGAAAACAGATGAAATTTTTCTATCAGATCTAATTGTCTGAGATGAAATTTCTCAGAGTGTGAAAATGTTCAGTACTTCAAAATCATTTAATGTACAATACGTACCTTACATGCTATCTTATGTACAGAATAAATACAAATTGTGCGATTCATTTGCATAGACATTTTAAATACATTATGCTTATTCCCTCCAGCAGCAGCAGCACCATCCACAAGTCACCAGATGCTACCCCTTAGCTGCTTGATCTTTTGGGAGGATTATTTTAGGCACAGGGTATGGAAGGCTGTGAAATGGGTAATAGCCAAGGCCTCATCTTCACCACCGCAATTCTCTTTGCTTCATAATTGCCTTGGATCTGACATATCCTGTCTTGTTCCAAGCCTGAGGCAAGGTAACTTAATGTGAACTGAGGTCAGCCAGCTCATGGCAAAAGGACCACTCCTGTAATTAGAATCTCTTAAAAATAGATCCGGTCATTTTTCATGTTAAATTGCTCATTTCTTTTTTAGAGAAGGAGAGAAAAATTGAAAAACTGTGGCTTTCCTACCATGGAACAATGCTCTCAATTGCTTTTAGTCTCATGGCTAGAAAGGAACTTTAAGATGCTGTCCAGGGCATCTGTCCACCTGCCTTGGACAAATGAAGCATCTCAGGAAGGTTGGTATCAATTCTGTTTCTGAAGACTTCTAGAGATTTTCACACTTTCTTTCTGTTATAACCCATTTTTGTATTTAACACTACTTACTGTCAGGAACATTTTCCTTTTATATAACTTAAAGCCCTCATTCTGCTCTTTAGAGCCATTCTCTCTTTTTTTTCTGTTATTAGTGGATGTAGAGAAGATGACATCATCACTTCCCGTGTTAGCAATCAATGATGGACTTGAGAACCATGAAGCTAATAATTCCAGGTCCCTCTCCCCCACTCACATCCCTAGGATTCCCTCCCCCCACCATGTGTGTAGGGTCTAAAAGCCACACATTTTGTAGTAACAAGGTGGGGAATATTAAATAAAGCTAACATTTTATGGGTCATTCTTTCTTGCCTTTCCTCCACAGGGGATAAATCATTGTACCTGAAGTTAAGAAGACCTGAGTACAAATGTGGCCTCAGACACTTACTGTGTGACCCTGGGTAAGTCACTTCTGTTTATCTCAGTTGCTTCAACTCTAAAATGGAATAACAATAGCACCCAAGGTTATTGTGAGGTTTAAATGAGAAGATATTTGTAAAGTTCTTAGCACAGGGCCTGCCTGGCACATAGTAGGATGATAAATAAATGATTATTTCCTTCCTTCATTGTCACACCATGTTTGGTAGGCAAAGATCATCTAATTTCACACCTACCTGAAGAAGAATCCCTTCTACAATACACCCAACAAATGGTTGTCCAGTCTTTGCCTGAAGACCTCTGGTAAAGGGGGAAAGCCATAACTCCCCTAGGCAGCCCATTTCCCTTCTTAATAGATGTAACTATGAGGCAGTTTTTCCTCACACCTAGCCTACTTCTACTACTTCTAGGTATTGTTCTCAGTTCCCTCAGGCTGAAAAAGATAAATTCAATCCTTCTACTTGACAATTCTTCACCTACTTGAAATAGATTACTACCACAAGAGGAAAAGGTCAAGATTTTAAAGATAGAAGCAGGCAGATAGAAAACAACAGGCTTAACATGAATATAATTGTTAGGGAGAAACTGAAAATACCATCTACTTAGAACTGAAGAGAGGCTTTTTAGAGTTAAAAGCAATTTAAGATTCATGGGATTAAGTTCACCCAGCTAATTAATGGGAGATTATCCTTATTTCCAAATAGATTCAAGAAAGAAATTTTTATCTCTTTTCCATTCTATTGGATGGGTGTCTTGAGCTGTGGAAGAAAAGCACTTAAGTATCAATCTTACCATTAGGAAAGATAGATCAGAGAGTAGTAGAAGAAAGGAAAGAATGTTTGGGACCCTGTGCTATCTTCAAAGAGTGTAAGTACTTCAAGCTTTGTCTGCTATGGGCTTGGTATTTTGGATGCAAGAAGAAAAGCAGTACTATGGTACTATTTGGTACTATTTGGGCCAGTGAAATCACAACATACCCCTCCATGATATTTTTCTTTAGCATTCTTTACAAAAGACTGCAGCTCTTTGTGAATTCTGATGTTCCTTCCCCTTTCCTCTGCTTAAAACAATATCTTGCAAACAGCAGGTTTCCTCAGAAGAGATAAAAGGATTTGGGATTTTCTAAATGCAGTACCACACAGTATTGTCTCTTATCAGTTCAAATTCCTTTGTCTTCATTAATTAGGAAGTGCTAATCTTTGGGAAGATAACTAGAGGAGACTCGAATTTTCTCCAGCCTGATGACCCCAACTTCTGGGCTTACTGAGGCCACGCTTTTCATATTTCTGGGGATCTTTTTGCTATCAGCTTTTCACTCCGCAATACAAAAAAATGGTACTATAATATTCATAATAGCAATTCTACATGCTGGACTGATACCATTGCCACCAAATTTGCCCTGGCAAAATGCCCTGACTTAGAAGGAGTTAAATGACTGGAGGCATGCTCTATGGTGGCACTAAAGATGCCTCCATTCTTAAATCTGAGGTGAAATGTTGCCTTCAATGGCTTGTACTAATTTGGACCTTTATGAGCAGTCCTATTCCAAGGACAAATCCAAGACTCATGATTTGTAGTCAGGATTTTTATGCTAATGTATATCCATACACATACACACATGTATTTGTGTATGGCAACTATCATATGCTACCTTGGATTACAATTGTTTTTCATATATCATATCTTTCCTACTGGATTGTAAGATGCTTGAAGTCAGGGTCTATAGTTTATTCATCTTTTCTGTGAGTTTTAATTAAACATCTAACAAAGTGACTATGTTCAAGCATATGGTAAAACCTTGAATGTTGTAGTAGAATGGTCAACATTTTGTTGTTGATGTCATGCAGCAGAAGGCATAAAGTGCTAGATCTGGCACTGAATAATAACTAGTTGAGAATTCTGCTTCAGATATGCACTAGCTATGAGTTAGGTCGTTCCGTGGATAGTGCACCAGGCTTGGAGTCAGGAAGACTCATCTTTGTGAGTTAAAATATGTCCTTAGATGCTTACTAGCTCTGTGACCCTGGGGAAATCACTTAATCCTGTTTGCCTCAGTTTCCCCATGAGTAAAATGAATTGGAGAAGGAAATGGCAAACCACTCTCAGCTTCCTCATCTGTATCTGACCTACCTTACATGGTTGTTGCTAAGTTTGAATGAGGTAATGTATGCAAAGTATTTTGCAAACCTTAAAACATCACAAAAGGACAACTTGCATTATTTTTCACAGGTAGAGACATAGTCCATCTGCTATTTTGCTTTTTTTTGATGTAATGGATTGTGTGATACATATAAAGCCTTTGACATATACTGAGTCTCTGTTGCATACTAACTGCATGACCCAGGTCACTCAGAACTCTCTATAACTCTCCAAGACTAAGTTTCAGAGAAGGTGCCAAGCTGCACTGGCAAAGAGAACTCTATCTTCTAGGGTTCTCATACCAATCATGGATTCAAATCCTCTCTTTTATCCCCATCCCATACCTATGGTTTCTTTGACAGAAAATTTCCATTGTGGAAATTCCTTCCATGGCTATAGAATATTTTTTTCCATAACTTAGAATTATCCAAAGTGGTTTGATGGCACTTAGAGGTTAAACGGCTTTTCCATGATCACACAAGGGTATAACTCGAACCCAGAACTTGAACCTTTTCTGACTGAAAAGCTAGCTCCAGTTTATCCAATATGGCACATTTCTTCTGTCTAATAATTTATCAAACAATTTAAGATAATTGATTATTTCCTAGGAGGATGACCTCTCAGGCCACAAGGGCCTGAAATGCTATTAATTACATGATCTAAAAGATTTGCTGCACTAATGGAATCACATGGCCCCCAAAAGCTAAAGGGCTTCTTTTTAGCTCATTAATTTACTGCCAGGAAATGATTTAGATATCAAGAAGGATAGGTCCCAGTGAGAAATCTTGGCAGGTAAACATGCCAAGAATATTTTGAAGAGGCAACTCTCAAAGATAGCGGAAAAGAAAACTATTACTTAGAATTTTAAATGCCAATTAAGTGAAAAGAAAACATAAAAAAGTGTGGAAATAAGTGAAATGTTCTCTATATTTAATAATCATCATAGAAATTTTTAAAATATCATTGTGGGTATTCTATATTTTGTTGACCAAGTTAGATTTATCCTACCACTAAATTGATAGGCATTCTATCTCTAGTATCCACCACAGTGACTACCCCACATAGGAGGTTGCCTGATAAATGTTGATTCATTGATTGGTTGACTAATCAATGATAATGATAGAAAAAAAGTCTTTGGACCCCAGTGCAGGAAGAGAATTCAGAGCTCATCTCTCCTTAGCCTTAGACAAAGCATGAATTCCCACTACAAATAAATCCAATAAGTAGACATTTTTTCCTCTGTTGATACAATCCAATGATGGTCCTACTTCAAGGGTCCGTTGACTCCATTTTCAGACACACCTAAAAGTCTTTAATATTTAGTTGAAATTGGCCTCTGCATGACTTTTATCCATCATTGTAAATTAGGCTCTTTAGAGCCAAACAGAACATAGCTAATCCCTTTTCTACATCCAGGATGTCTAATTCTTTCTTCACATGACAGCCCTTCAAATATTTGAACACAGTTATCATGGGATAACTAACAATTACTTCCCCCAAGCCCTCTAGTATATGTATCTATTGAATTATTAATCACTTTCTTAATTAGCTAGCTGGGGAAAAGCTCCTAGATTAGAAAAGAATATATATTTGGCTTTTGTGTAAGGGAAGTAGTATTTAATTCATTTCTGTCTTTCTCAATTATTATAATACTGGTATTGCTGCTAGTAAAAAGAACTCTATTTTGGGTTACACATTACCTTTTCCTGAAGAGTTTTAAATACCTAACAAATTGTAATTCAGAGAGCATTGTCATATAATAGGAAGGCATATTTGTGCTGTGCTATGGTAGTGCTGGTGGTAATGGTGGTAATGGAGAGAGCTTGAAAAATATATTTTTTGAATGAAACACACAAATGGGTTTTCATCCACCTATGCTGAACAGAGGAGAAATGAACAAAAGCACAAATTAATTTTAAGAAATATCCACAGGGGCAGCCAGGTAGCACAGCGAGTAAGAGCACCGGCTCCAGTGTCGGGATGACCTGGAGATCGAATCCCAGGCTCAGACACTTAGCACCCACCCAAAAACACCTGGCCGTGTACCCTTGAGCAAGTTACTTAACCCCAATTGCTTAGGGGCGGCCAGGTGGCTCAGTGAGTAAGAGCACCGGCTCCAGTGTTGGGATGACCTGGGGATCAAATCTGGGCTCAGATACTCAGCACCACACCCAGAAATAACTGGCCATGTAACCTTGAGCAAGTTACTTAACCCTGATTGCTTTAAAAAAAATTTAAAAAATTAAAAAAGAAAAAGAAATATCCACAATATTTATATGTACTCCTATTACCTAATGGGTAGCTTAGTTAAGATTACTCAACAGACCCCAAAATGTAGACAATTAAATCTTTCTGTGATTTAGTTTCTTCATCTGTGAAATGGGATGTTTAACTTTGCAAGGCAGTTCACAACATTTTGAAGCTTTAACCCCTTGGAACCAAAGGCAAAACAAAATCTAATTATCATGATTCTGATTCACTTTGAATGAATTTCAGAGTCCATTTTCTACATAATCATATCAAACTAAACACAAAGATTACCCACCTATATATTCCTGTGTTGAAAAGCAATTTGGCTCTATGACCATGCTCTAGTTTGAAATATTTCTTTGCTTTACATATATCAGCAGCTAACTTCCCATTTAATATTTCAATAAAAAAGCAGAAAGAATTAAAGGTAGATTAATTAATTATAATAACATAGGCATACATTTTCCAAAGCAAAGCTATGAGTACAGGTCAGAACTATGTCCTCCCTTTAGTTTGAATTGTTCTCATTATAATCCCTATCTCAGAAAAGGATTGCATGGAAATTCAAAGAAAGCCAGACTGGAGAAACACCAATCCTTTTTTGAATTGAGAACAGACAATTATATAGAATGAATCCAAATGATTCCTACAACATTAGAGGGGAAAGAATAAAGAAACTCATTGAAATACAGTGGAGAGATATTTTATTAAACACATTTTCACAGTGTTAGTTATCCTCCTGACTCCCATTCTCACTTTCAGGTAAGACAAAGAACAGGGCTTACAAAAAATTCTGGCCTAAAAGCTTCCATGCAACTTGCTACAGTACTCACAGGCTAGCCTGATCTTATTAGAACAATACACAGTAAACACACAGAAATAAAACCTGTGTCTGTTAAGAGACAGAAGCAAAAGGTGAATTATTTAGGGACAGGGTCATTTATAAGATGTTAATCAAACAAAGAAGAAGAGTTTGGCTATTGGACAGCTATGGAATCCATGGTCAAACAAAAACATAGTCCAAGGTCAGGCAAGAATTCAAAAATATGGGTGTCAAAAGTTGCCTGATCTTGTACAAATTATCCATTTACAATTTCCCTTGCCTCAATGTGGGCACTTTCTAGGATCCTTTAGATCAGTGGTGTCAAGCTCAAATAGATAAATGCGGGTCCCTAAGCTGCATATAAGGATCTTTGTCTAGCATATTAAGCTAGAAAGCCATGTTAAAATATAATCTGTGTGTTGTTGTATTATTATTTATTTTGTTAAGTATTTTCCAATTATATTTTAATCTGGTTTGGGCTGCCATCAGACTGGTTTACATGCATGCTGCAGGTTTGAAATCTCTGCTTTAGGACAGGAGTTCTCATTCCAGAGTTTGTGGACTCCTAAGAGGCCTGCGGATAGATTTCAGGACTTCAGGGGGTCCAAGAACTTGGATGAAGAAAAAAGTATATATTTTCACTAATCAATAACAGATTTAGCATTTTATTCAATTATGAATTAAAGTGTGTGTGTGTGTTCTGAAAAGGCGTCGAATAAGTTTCACCAAACTGCCAAAGGGATCCATGATGCACACATAAAATGTTAAGAACCCCTGCTTTGGGGGAGGTTGGAACTGGTGATTTCAAATGTTTCTGGCTTTAAATCCTATAATTCCATGCAGCCCTGGCACTTCTAGTGCTAGCCCTAACCCTCTTTGTTATACTGAATGTGTTTCAGCTGTGGACAGTTCCCAGGTATCTTTAGAAATTTTCCGTGTGGTGGCTAATAATTATTCATTTTGACTGATATGGTGATGGAAACAGGGACATTCACTGAATTTTAAAACAAAATACAAAATGATAAAATATTTCTATGCCATGAATATTTATAAATAACTGCCACAAATTACTGAGATGATGAGTTTGATCATTAAAAAATATATTGGGTGCTTATTAGAATAAGAATAACATCTATTGACACTCTCCATGATTTAAAACAGAGTCCTCAGTGAATCTGGTCTGCATCCTCATTTGGATATGCACTTCATGTGCCTTTTTGAGATAGAAACTAACAACAATAACTAGGTATAGAAAGGTGAACACTTCCTTGCCAAAAAGGAGAAAGAGGACTGATGGACATTGATAAGGCATGTGATAAATAGACCCAAAATATACTGAAACATTTTTGGAATAAGCAGGTATCACTTCACTGTGCAATAATCTGGGATGATAACACATACTTGTAATTAGATTTGTTTAACATAACTAATGGTATTTTACCTTCAGATAAAGCCTATGAAAAGGCCAAGATCCAAGAATGACAATTTCATGAACTCAGTCTATAACATGTTGACAAGGAAATATTGAATAATTGGTTAAGTCTGATGGAATTGTTTGGGCAAATTAAAGGGTTTCTAATGTCAGTTCAGGACCAGATCATTGCCACTCACAGATTAGAGAAGAGTTATCCTTAAGGAGTCTAAACAGTGATCAATGTAGATTAGAAGGGGGGGAAACTGTGTAAGTTGTATAAAGCAATTTAGAAAGTAAAAATTTAGCACTATTGAATATCTTGCAAGATATGACCTGATATCAACCCCTCATTCTCTTTCATGTACTGAGAGAAAAAGCCATTCTATTTAGTTTAGAGATTGAAACCTCAAGAGAGTAGTTCCATTTAAGTGTGAGGTCAAAAGGCATATTTCATGGGAGTACAAAATGAGTGATTGATCAGGAATTAGAGGAAACAGTGTAAATGATTCTTTGTGGGAGTTTGGTAGTAAAAGAGAGGAGTAATATAGGGTGATACTTGTGGGGAAATTTAGGGTCAAGGACCCAATAGATAGGGAAAAGGAGAATATAAGAATCAAAGAGAAGGATTGATTTATGGTAGGAGGCAAGAGGGGAGTGGATTGAGAGCACAAGACTCTTTGCAACAATACAATGATTTAAGACAATTCTAAAAGACTCATAATGAAAAACACTATCCACATACAGGGAAAGAACTATGGGCTCTGAATGCAGATCAAAACATACTATTTTCACTCTTTTTTGTTTTTTTCTTTCCCATGGTTTTTCCCTTTTGTTCTGATTCTTCTTTCACAACATTACCAATGTGGAAATATGTCTAATATGATTGTACATGTACAGCCTATATTAGATTGTTTGTCATCTTGGAAAGGGAAGGAGGAGAGGAAGGGAGGGAGAAAAAACTTGCAACTCAAAATCTTGTAAAAATGAATGTTGAAAACTAAAAAAAAGCATAAAAGGCTCATTTTTAAAATTCAAGTGTTCTTCCAGCTTTGCTATATAGTAACAAAAATTTAATATTACAATCAACATGAAGTTTAAATTGTTAGTTAACCAATAATTATGAAATTTGCAAATGAAACAAAGCTGAAAGGGATACCTACAACACAGGATGAAAAGGGACAACATAGAAGTGCCTGGTAGCCATGTTTATCTTGGTGTTGTTCAGTCATTTCAATCATGTCTGACTCTTCACGACCCCATTTGGGTTTTCTTGGCAAAGATATTCTAGATATTGCATTTCCTTCTCCAGCTCATTTTGCAGCTGAGGAAATTGAGGCAAATAAAATTAAGGGACTTGCCTAGGGTCACACAGCCAGTAAGTGTCTGAGGCCAAATTGGAGTCTTCCTGACTCCTGGCCCAGCACTCTATCCACTGTACCACCTATACTACAAAATAAAACCAGTGATGAATTATGAAGGAGAATTATAGAATCACAGAATAACGTAAAAGAGGTAATCTGTACACTAATTTAAATTCCTTCTATGGTGTACCCAATAATTTGTCATCTTTCTTTTGATTGAAGATAAACAATGGGAGCAGAGTAAGAACACAGTATCTCCTGATCCAGCCCATTCTACTATGGTATAACTCTTCATTGTTAGGAAGTTGGTTTTCCCCCCTCATATCATACCTAAATTCCTTACAATTTCCACCCAGTAATCCTACTTCTGCCCTCTGAGGCCAAGTAGAACAAATCTGATTCTTCTTTCATGTGACAGCCTTTCAAATACTTGAAAACAATTATCATGTTGCCCCGAAGTCTACTTTTCATTATACCAAATGTTTCCATGTCCTTCAACTGATCTTCATATGATATGATCAAGACCATTTGATTGTGATTGCCCTCCTCTTAACACTGTCCATGTAATCAATATTCTTCCTCAAATGTTTTGCCTAGAACATAACATAATTCCCATGTTGTATGATTCTATCAGAGTTCAGTGGAACTGTTACTCCTTTATACCTTTATAATATACCATTTTTAATTAAGCCAATGATCTTTTTAACTTTGAGGCCTGCCATTTCTCTGTTAACTTATAATGAGTATGCTGTCCACTAAACACCTCAGATCTTTTTCAGAAAAAAAAAATGCTGTCTAGCCATGCCTTACCCATCTTGTACTTGTCAAATTGATTTTCCTGGACAGGAAGAAAACTTCACATTATGCTTATTAAATTTTATTTTATTAGGTTCCAAAACTGACTGTCAATTAGTATGTTAGCTGTCTAGTCCAGCTTGGATTTTTACCTGCAGATTGGATCAGCATGCCATCTATGCCTTTGTCTGTCATTGAGAACAAATTTAAATAGCATAAGGCCAAGAAGAGATTACTGAGACACTACACTAGAGACCTACTTCCATGATTAAATCTCTTAAGTCATTAATAACTACTCTTTGGTTCTGATCATTCAACCAGTTTCAAATCCATTTAATTGTCCTATCTTTTAGTTCTCTCTACTTTTTCCCATTAGAATATCATGTGAGACTTTTTAAAATACTTGATAAAATCTAGAAAAACCATATCTACAACTCTCAGCTACCAGCCTAGTAATGCTGTCACAAAAGAAAATTGGTATAGTCTGACATGGCATATTACTGATGGAGCCATCTGACTCTTGGTGATCGTCATTTCCTTTTCTAGATATTTGCCAACCATCAGGTTAATAAAACATTCTTAAATGTTGACAAGATTTCTGACTTTGTTGTCCTCCTCCAGTTCCAGTTTGATCCTTTTTGTCCCCAAAAAAGGATTGTATGGTCTGATTGCACTTCCTCTGCTTGTTCATTTTGCCAGCCAATTAGTTGACTTTTGAGCTCTTTACCATGGTAGAACTCTGCTTTCAGAGAGAGCTTTGTCCCAAATTGCTGGGGTTTTTGCAGCTGCTGGAGCTATTAATTGGGTGCCCTCTCTGAAGCCCCCACAAGCTCTGGCCCACTGGATACACACCCCAGGACCACCACCCAAAACAGCAATCCAAAACCAAACAGGTTAAAGCAAGAATGATTACCCTCTGAATGGTCACTTGTTCCCCCTACAGTCTGCAGGCCAGGAGCTCTGGAAGCAGCCACATGGTTGCAGCTGCTGTGCCTCCTCTGCTTCTCACTTTCGGGGGCAGGGGCCAGACCACACTCTTCCATCCCCCTGTTTCTGGCAGAGTTCCCCACTGACCTTTTACTTTGTCTTTGGCATTTATGGGTTGAGAAGTCTGGAAACCACCACAACTACTGATGCTTCACTTTCCTGAAATCTGCTCTGGGCTGCCCTGGGGCTGGAACCGCAGCTCATGCAGGACGGCGCTCAGCTCCCAGCATGCTGAGATAGACCTTTCCTGTTGGTCTGCCAGGCTGCCTTCAGTGGAAGATTTGTTTCTCTCTGTCTCTTTGTGGGTTCTGTAGCTTTAAAATTTGTTTAGAGTCATTTTTTACAGGTATTGGAAGTGGTTGGATCCAGAGTCAATGTCAAGTTTGTGCTTTTACTCCACCATCTTGGCTCTGCCACTTAAATGTTGACAAGAACAAGAGTTGGGCTTCAGTGACCTATAGTTTTCTATCTTCTTTCTCTTATCATTTTTGAAAATCAAGACATTTTGCCCCTCTTCAGTCATGTGGTATCTCTACTGTTCGCCATGATCTTTCAGTGGACTCAGAAAATATATTTGCCAGTTCTTTCAGTCTACTAGAGTAAAATTCATTTGGACTCAGTTATCTTTGAGGGTAGCTAGGTATTTTCTTAGTCTTTGCTGACTTTTCTTGCACACCATTTCCTTATTAGTCATTTTTGTTTTGTCCTTTCCATTCCAAAGAGAATTTTCCTTGACAAACAACATTGTAGCAAAATAGAGTTAAGCAGCTCCAACTTATCTCTATGGATTTCTATCCTTATATCATCTAAGATATGTAGTGGTCTTACATCTTCTCTGATCCTCTTTTCTTTCAATATATATATATATAAACCTTTTGTTTTCCTCATCAATCTTATACTAACTTTTTGTCCTGACATTGTTTTCATAGGACTGTGCCATTATTTTCTATTCTCCCTCCCATATTTTACCTTAGTTCTAGATTCTGCACTTCTTTTAAAATCCAAATTGTTTGGTAACTTTCCTGTCATTCACATAAGATTTCCTGTTCCTTCCAATCAGTATTGATTATTTTTGTGTCTTTGGAATATCTTTTCTGAGAGCTTTCAATCCTTCCTAAAATGACTTCTGTAGAATTTTTGACAGTAAGATTCTATCTGTTCTCTGAACCCTTTGAAACTTTGTTCTCTAGAAATCTGAGTTAAGACATCAGACTATGCCAAACTTTTCTGGCCTTCTCTATGATGAAAAATAAGATGGAGTTGTCACTTCTCCAAAAGTCTTCATCATTTCCACCCCAGCAATCATTTATTCCTTACTTTCAAGAATCAAGTCCAGAGCTGACATACCCCTTGTTGGTTCCTGAATGTTATAAAGAATAAAATAATAATGAAAGCCAACAAAATTTTAGCTGCTCTGTTATGAATAAAGAGTTCCTACAGTACTGTATCATGATACTGTATCAGACTTATGATGTATTTTTCAAATCCTTCATCTCTTTCATTCTTTCTGGCCAAGTGACCTGTATTATATATCCCAATATTTCTTCTATTTTTGCCTATAGCATGAAATATATGGTATAAAAGAAAAGAGACTGAATCAGTCAAATAGTAGGAGGGAGAGATGGCCAATCAATCAACATTCATTAAGTGCCTCCTATATCCCAGGCACTGTGCTAAGTGCTGAGGACACAAAAAGAGGCAAAAGTCTCTGCCTTCAAGGAGCTTACCCTCTAAATGGGGAGAAACCATTCCAACAAATATATATAAAGCAATCTACATGCAGGATAAGTAGGAAATAATTAACAGAGGGAAGGCACATGATTTAAGAGGAATTAGAGAAGGTTTCCTATAGAAAATGAGATTCTAGGGCAGCTAGGTGGCATAGTGAATAGAGCATTGTCCCTGGAGTCAGGAGGACCTAAGCTCAAATCCGGCCTCAGACACTTAACACAAAACTAGCCGTGTGACCTTGGGCAAGTCACTTGACCCCAATTGCCCTACCTTCCCTCCTCCAAAAAGCAAAAAAAAAAAGACAAAAAAGAAAATGAGATTCTAGTTGAGATTTTATATCACCAAACCACAAGAGAAATGTAAAGAGATTAGTAGACAGAGTGGAAGAGGAACAACATTCCAGGCATGGGAAACAATCAGAGAAAATGCCAAGAACTGTGAGATAGAGTGTCTTGTTCATGGAACAGCTAAGAGGCCATTGCTGCATTAAAGTGTACATATCTGGGAATAAGGTATGAGACTAGAAAAGTAGGAGGGGGCTAGGTTATGAAGAGTGTTGCATGTCAAATAGAGTATTTTGTATTTGCTCTGAGAGGCCATAGGAAGCCACTATTTAAACTTCAGCTTCCATATTTGTCTGTCCAATGAATGGTCTGAATTAATTTCTTTAAGTGTTGACTGATTTAATCTCCTTGCTGTCCAAGAAATTTTCAAAAGTCTTCCCCAGCACCACAATTTGAAAGTGTAGATTTTGTAACCCTCAGCTTTTCTTGCAGTTCATCTCTCACAACTATACATTAGTACTAGAAAAACCATAGATAGTTTTGACTATACTGACCAATGTTGGCAAGGTGATGTCTCTGTTTTTAAGTATGCTGTCCAGATTTGCCATTGCTTTCCTTCCAAGGAGCAAGAGTTGTTTTTTTTTTTGTTTATAGCTGCAGTCACCATCTGTAATGACCTTTGAGCCCAAAAATATAAAAGCTGACACGGCTTCCATTTTTCTCCTCTCTCCATTTGCAAGGAAGTGATGGAACCAGTTGCCATGAGCTTAGTTTGTTTTTGTTTTTGTTTTTACATTAAGCTTCAAGTCAACTTTTGCACTATATTCCTTCACCCTTATCAAGAGGTGCAATTCTTCTAAGTAATTCTTTTTCACTTTCTGCCATCTGAATGTTATCATCCACATATTTGAGATTGTTGATATTTCTCCTGGAAACATTAACTCTGGCTTTTGATTTATCCATACTGGCATTTTGTATGATGTACTCTGCATGTGTTAAATAAAGTGACAATATTTAGCCTTGTCTTCCTTTTCCAATCTAATCCAATCATTGTTCCATGTTCAGTTTAACTGTTGCTTCTAATCCTGCATACAGGATCCTCAGAAGACAAGTTAGATAATCTGGCACTCCCCTCTCTTTGAGGACTTGCCACATTTTGTTGTGATCTACACAGTCAAAACCTTTAGTATAGTCAATGAAACAGAAATAGATTTTTTTTTCTGGAACTCTCTTGCTTTCTCCATAACCCAGCAAATGTTTGTAATTTGGTCTCTAGTTCCTCTACCTCTTTGAAAACAAGCCTGCTCTTTGGGTAATTCTCAGTTCACATATTGCTGAAGTCTAGTTTGCAGAATCTTAAGCATAACCTTGCTATTGTGAAATAAGCACAGTAATTTTGAATTTGAACATTCCTTGAATGAAAAAATTAGAACATTCCTTGGCACTGCCCTTCTTTATGACTAGGACATAAACTGATTTTTTTCAATCCAGTAGCCACTGTTGAGTTTTCCAAATTTGATGGCATATTGAGTGCATCACATTAACAGCATCATCTTACAATTTTAAACAGCTCATTTGGAACTCTGTCACCTCCGCCAGGTTATTGCTGAATATAGTAGTCACTTAATAGATTCATGTTCCATTGGACTATACGGACTATTCATATTAATGTGATCAAAGAACAATTGAAATATGAATGAAATGGTGGTGGTGGTGTAGCGATAAAATATATAGCACCATTTGATTTACGAAGTCCTTTTTTTCACAATTATGCTACAAGGTAAGTGGTGCAAGTATAATCATGCCTACTTTACAGATGAGGAAAATGAGTTCCTGAAAGGCACTTCTCCATAATTATGTAGCTAGTATCTAAGTCATGATTCCAACTAAACTCCTCTTTCTTTAAGTTTAGAGTTCAAATCACCACCCTGGATGTCCTAAAAATTTGTTCTTCTGTTACACAGTATCACTACATGATGCAGAAAGAAGGCCACCATGATGAAATAATGAAAAAAAACAAACCACCAGATTAAAACTCAAACCAGTTGGATTGCAAACTAAGGCAACCTTTGAGTAGTTGGGTGAGTGACCTTAGGTAAATTATTTAATCTCTATGCAATTCAGTTTCCTCACTTATAAAATAAGGGTGTTGGGTGAATGGTTTCTAAGATCTCTCATAGTTCTAAATTCTTAGATGCTATGAAGAAAAGAGTCAGTACTGAGAATTTTAGATAGACTCACAAAGCAGGTTGGGAAATTCTCCCGATGCCAAGTCACTAGGTTATTTCCATTTTTTTTTACCAAAAAGGTGAAAATTCAAGAAATCAAGGTCGTCCTTTAAACCACCAGATGGGATTTCCTGATTGCCTTGGGGATAGTTCCACTCCAACATTGCACAGTATATGGAGAGATAGGACGATCATCCATAATTGGTCCTTGGCAGGCCTCATTGGCCCAATTAGAAGGAGCATGGCCCTGGTATAATGACATGTGTTCATAGAAGAGAAAAACCCCAGCTCTTACCCTCAGAAGACTGCCATAAGTATTATAATTTATCCCTCATTAGTCTTAATCAGTAGATTCCAAATATGAGATATTAAGCATATGTTGTACAGTCACACTGTATTCCCTGGACATTGGCCATTTCATGCTGCCTAATCCATGACAACATAAACTGGCCAATTGCCTTTGCTTTTTATTAATGTCTCAACTAGAAATTTGAATCTTTTTCTATGCACAGGATGCTGTCTTCCCTTGCCTCTGGGGAAAAGGAAGGGATTACAAACATACCTTCATTGATGCCATTAATTAGAACCGTGAAAATACAGTATTAGGTGAAACAATAAAAGCAGGGGAAAGCAGCCAGTTCCATGGGAAGAGAGTTCTAAATGGGATGGTAAGCAAATTGCTTTCTGTTTGAGCATCTGGGGCTCAAATGTAGCATAGATCATTGCCAAACATCTGATTTGTGCTTTGAATTGTCAGCCAAATGGCATTAGTGAGATTTGGTGATATTACAATGGGTTTTTGGTTATAATGTATTAATAGTGTAAACAACATTGACTGGAATAATTTTAAGTATGGTGTGTCTAGAAATCCTTGGTACCAAGAAACCAGAATAATCCTCTAAGACTGCATGAAAACCCATAGTCATGATGTTGGGAAATAAACGTATCTGAGTAAGAGAAATAACGTTGAATCTTGTGGAAAAGTGTTTATTCCACCAAACACCAGTTGACTGGTTTTCGGATAAATTACTTGTGAACAGATTCTCAGGCTCCCCTTCCTGTCAGTCAATAAATCAGTGTACCTTTCATTTATCTTCCTATCTTTGTCCCTTTTGCCCCCGTCTTAGGGAACCCTTCTACAATATCACCAAACTACAAGAGAAAGGTAACTTAAGTATTTGAATCTAAACTATAGGTATTTTGATAACAACCAGATGAAGCTCTCAAAATATAGAAAGATTTATATGTTTTCCCTTTGTGGAAGAGTTTTAAAAGTCACACATTTGTTTTGTCTTGTAGTCTCCTTATTTGGCTGCAGTAATTGTGTTTGAAAGAGGAAGCTTAAGAATGTTTTTTCCTAGTTCTCCTCCTACCTGTCTGGGCACTACTTCCCAGTCCCTTTTGTTAGCTCTTCTTCCAGGTCTCACCCATTAACCATCGGTAACCCAAGGCTCTAATAGGGGCCCTCTTTTCTCTATATATTATCTTGATGATCTAATTAGATCCATGGATTCAATTATCATTTCTATGCAGATGATTCTTCAATCTATTTATCTAATCCTAGCCATTTTTCTGGGTTCTAGTTTCACATTCCCTAATACCCATATTTATACCTATTCCTATACTTAGATCTCACATAATGGTTAGAATCTCTAACTAGATATTAAGTGTTGCAAAATGAATGTTTCTAAACAGAACTTATCATATTTCGCCCCAAATCCTCCCTTCCTCTCAACTTTCCTATTATTGTTGAAGGCATCACCATCCTTTCAGTCACCCAAGCTCACAACTTTGCCATCATCTTCATTCTCTCACTTAAATTCACCCAATCTATCCAGGCTGTCAGCAATACTTATTCCTACCTTCACATTGCCTGTATATATCTTTTGCTTTCCACTCACCCAAGTGCCATTCTAGTACACATTCTCATCACCTTATGCCTAGACTATTGCAATAACCTGCTGCTACATCTAGCTGCCTCAAATCTCTCCCCACACCAGTCTACCTACCTCTTAGCTGCCAGTGATCTTTCCAATGTTCAGATGTGACCCTGTTACTCAGTAAACTCCAATGGTTTCCTGTTATCTTCATATATAAAAAAAGCCCTTCCTAATCTGCCCCTTCCTACTTTCCAGTCTTCTTGTACTTTACTCCCTCCCATAGATCCAGCAACACTACACTCTTTGCTGTTCCTTGAACATCTTCTTACTTCACGCATTTCACTTGGTAACTCCCATGCCTAGAACTAACTCTTTGTCTGTCTGTCTCTCTCTCTCTCTCTGTCTCTGTCTGTCTCTTTCTTTGTCTCTAGATGTCTCTCTGTGTATCTCTGTCTTTCTATGTGTCTCTGTCTGTGTGTCTCTGTCTGTGTGTCTCTCTGTGTCTCTGTGTCTCTATATATATATATACATGTGTATGTGTGTGTGTATCCCTCCCTCCTTCCCCCACTTTCCCCCTCTCTGTCTCTCTCTGTGTCTCTCTCGCTGTCTCTCTGTGTCTCTCTCTGTCTCTCTGTCTGTCTGTCTGTCTCTCTCTCTCTCTATATATATACACGTGTGTATGTGTGTGTCTCCCTCCCTCCTTCCCCCACTTACTCCCTCTCTGTCTCTCTCTGTGTCTCTCTCTGTCTCTCTGTCTGTCTGTCTCTCTCTCTATACGTGTGTATGTGTGTGTGTCTCCCTCCCCCACTTTCCCCCTCTCTGTCTCTCTCTGTCTCTCTCTGTGTCTCTCTCTGTCTCTCTCTTTCTCTATCTCTCTATACGTGTGTATGTGTGTGTCTCCCTCCCTCCCTTCCCCACTTTCCCCCTCTCTGTCTCTCTGTCT
>NW_027187345.1:12401601-12470212 GCF_028583685.1 Petaurus breviceps papuanus
CTCTGTCTCTCTGTCTCTGTCTCTGTCTCTCTGTCTCTGTCTCTGTCTCTGTCTCTCTCTCTGTCTCTCTGTCTCTCTCTGTCTTTCTGTCTCTCTGTCTTTCTGTCTCTCTCTCTCTGTCTCTCTCTCTCTCTCTGTCTCTGTCTCTCTCTCTCTCTCTCTCTCTCTCTCTCTCTCTCTCTCTCTCTCTCTCTCTCTCTCTCTCTCTCTCTCTCTCTCTCTCTCTCTCTCTCTCTCTCTCTCTCTCTCTCTCTCTCTCTCTCTCTCTCTCTGTCTCTCTCTCTCTCTCTGTATATCTCACATATGTATGTGTGTGTGTGTCTCCCTCCCTCCCTCCCCCACTTTCCTCCTCTCTGTCTCTCTCCTCATCTCTGTCTCCCAGCTCCTCTGGATGACTTCAAGACTCAGCTCAAACAGGATGTTTTCCCCCACTCTTCTCCCTCCCCTGCTTCTCAGTGTCCTCCCTCTGAGATGATCTTAAATCTAGTCTGCATATAGCTTGTATGTACATTGTTGTTTGCATATTTTCTCCCTACTAAAATACAAACTGCCTGAGGGTAGGAACTGTGTTTCTGTGTGTGCGTGTGTGTGTGTGTGTATTCTCCATGTGTAGCACAGTACCTGAAGCATACCAAGCACTTAATAAATACTTGTTGAAGGGTGGCTAGGTGGCACAGTGAATAGAGCACTGGCCCTGGAATCAGGAAGACCTGAGTTCAAATCCAGCCTCAAACACTTAACACAAAAACTAGCTGTGTGACCGTGGGTAAGTCACTTAACCCCAATTGCCCTCCAAAAAAAAAGCAAAAAACAAACAAACAAATGAATGAATACGTGTTGATGATAATGATAAACATTTACGACCAAGCACAACTTTGATGCACATTCACTTGATCTGTGCTATCAGTGTTCTGGGCAACAGAGGCTTGTCTAGGGAACATCAAGGGCATTTGCTGGCTCTCTGCCTCTCTAGATCTGCCTTCTGCTCTTGTGAACCAAAAGCACTCTGCATGATTCTCATCCTCAGGCAAAATGTCTCTTTTAATTTGTTTTGGCATTCCTTGGGAAAGTGTCCAGAAATTTGTATCAGATTGACTTCATGCCCTGGGTTTGAAGGTTATGAAATCATCTGTGCCTAACTAGCCAGTGTGAGAATGTATGCTGACTGTCAGCTTAAAAGTTTGATTCTTACCTGGGACCCTCCTACACATGTGGGCACCCAGAAAGGTTTCCAGATTCAAGATACTCTGAGTCAGCACTCAACCCAAACCACAGTTCATAAGCCCCCAGTGATGAATTTTCTTGTGCCAGCTAGACATGGTAATTCAGAACAAAAGATATTTTGAGAATAGTCTAGCAGGTAAAATTAACAATTCTCCCTTCACTCTCCCCTCCCTAGGAAATATATTAACCCACAGATTCCCATATCCAAAATGTGGGAGGGCATGTACAAAGAAAGCACTTATGATCAGGAAATGTGGGTAAAGGGTATGTGCCGGGGAACCATATAGTGAGGGCAAGTCACACCTTTGATGCTTGCTGTAGAACTGCCAATGTTCTCTAGTCATGCCATTGTGCTGCTCTCTGCTGTGCTTGTTGGGCACCATTTCCCCATTCTCTTTCATGTTGTTTCTGCTAGGTGATTGTACTAGTCTTCCTATTGCCTAACTGCTCTCTGATACCTTTTGATGGCCTTTAGTTATCTAACCTTTTCAGGATATATCTACAGTACCTTTGCTCTCATCTACTGGGTTGCAATGGCGAGAAAGTTTGTCTGACAAAGGAGACCCAACACCTTGTTAGTGTGTAGTAGAGGGCTATGAGTTGGCTAATGATCCTTTATTTTTTGACTATCTACTTCCCAATGCTGACTTGAGGTCTGTGGTTCCGGTTCCAAGTATTCAATGTCACTTGGGGTTAGAAAATTCCTTTTTAGGGGTGGCCAGGTGGCTCAGTGAGTAAGAGCACCGGCCCCAGTGTTGGAATGACCTGAGGATAGAATCTGGGCTCAGATACTTAGCACCACACCCAGAAATAACTGGCCGTGTAACCTTGAGCAAGTTACTTAACCCCAATTGATTTTTAAAAAAAGTAAATTCTTTTTTAAGCTTATATTAAATCTTTGATTTTGAGTCTGTATCTCTAAAACATCCTTTGAAGAATCTGTTCAAAAATCCTTATGATAACTCTGGCAGCTGGGCTTATGAGGGTACTCCCTCTTCCATGATACTCTAATTAGCATGAAAATTAATTTGGGGCATGAACAAATGGGCTAGATGGAAATAAAAAGACCATTAACCTCTACCCATCTTCTACATTCCTGCTTCTATGATGTATTATCTTCTAGCATTAAGATTACTGGCTTTTGTTTTGGTTTACACTAACCTTGCCATTTCCCTTTTATTTGTAAAACACTTATTCTAAATGTAATACTAGGGGTTACACCATCATGGCCTGATGATGCTGATTGAAAGAGCCAGGTTGGTATTAATTCTTTCCTTGGGCATATACTTATGAAATATATGAATGAATAAATAAAAACTTGGGGCCTCAGCACTACACTGGGAAGATCACTGTCTTTCCCATGACTCCCCAAACTAGCCCATTCCCTCACCCCATGAACCAATGGACACAAGGAAATGTACCAACTGGGCTCAATCACAAGTGTTTGCGAGAAATAGGATTACGTAGATCTGACACAATGTTTAACAGAGCAAAGGAACATCCTTAGGACTAAATGCCAGGCAAAACAAACTGAAGTAAGGCAGAGGAAAAGGATAAATACCTCTAATTCCTACATATTCCTCACAATTTGCCTATTTTTCCCCTCAATGCTCAGATCACCTGGGCAAGCAACAATTATTAAAAACAAACAAAAACCAGCTTTTAGACTTTGCCACTTGACCCATTTATCTTTCACTTCTCCAGTCTCCCTGGAAGCATGAGTTTAAGGACAAAATTGCTTCACTTTTTCAATAGCTACACTGTGTGGCTAGTGGGAAAAACTGCTGCCACCACCACCTCCCCACCCTCCCCACCCTACCCCCTGCTCCCTCTGTTATTTCTCAATGATCTTTAAAAATCCTGCAGTAACTTCCTGTCTTCCAGAGCTTGGAAAAAATACAACTCCAATGTCCTTTGTGACCTAGCCACCATCCCAAAGCAGCTTTCAAGTAGAATTTCTTGAAACAAAAGAAGAAATGGGGATGTGGACTTTCATACAACATGATTAAAGGAGTCCTAAATTTGTCATGTAACAAGAATTTTGCAAAAGTCAGTGTGTAAAAAAAGAGGGGAAATGCAACATGTATTTGGGCATATACTTATGAAATATATGAATGAATAAATAAAAACTTGGGGCCCCAGCACTACACTGGGAAAGATCACTGTCTTTCTCGTGACTCCCAAAGCTAGCCCATTCCCTCATCCCATTAACCAATGGACACAAGGAAATGCATCAACAAGGTATATTATAGTTTACAGGGGTGAATCTGCAGCAATGAGGGTCTTCTTGTGTCTCTTTAAAATGGTCACTATATTAGGAGCTCATAAGCCCTGAAAGAATAGGAATAATTATGAAAGTAATTCACATTTAATTCCTCTGGAGTTTTCATAGTGTTTTCCTCACAAAAACTATATAATTAGTGCAAATATTATTTCCTCCATTCTCCAAATGAGGAAACTGAGACTCAGAAAAGTAAAGCTCAGAGGGAACTCCTTTGTAACCTTTAAAGCACTTATAGAAACATGAGCTATGGTATTGATGATGGTGGTTAGATGGTTTGCCTATGGTCACATAACAGAGCTAGCACTCCATTTGTCTTAACTCTGGGTTCAGTCCATAGTACCATGCTGCTTAATTGGTCCAAAAGACTCTCTTTGCTCCTCATTTTCTTGACCTTTTAGGTATTTCCCTTAGTTCTAAAGATGAAAGAAAATCAATCCTGTAGTCTACATTCCATTTACTTTTTTTCTTAAAAAATAATTCATTTTTTTCCAATTAGCAAAAGTTTATCTTCCCTTCCTCCTCCTACCACCTTTCACTGAAAAAGAAAGAAAAACAAACAAAAAGAAACTCTTGTAATAAATATGCCTAATCAAGCAGAACAATTCCCCACATTGGCCATGTCCCAAAAAACGGTTTCGTTTTGCACCATGAATCCATCAGTTCTGCCAGGCGGTCATTAGCGTGTTTCATCATGAGTCCTCTAGAATTGTGGTTGGTCATAGAATTGACTAGAGTTCTTAATTCTTCCATGTTTTTCTGAGACCATGCTCTTCATAATTTCTTATACCACAATAGTATTCAATCACATCTGTATGCCATCATTTGTTCAGCCATTCTCCAATGCATGGGCACCCTCTCAGGATCCATTGCCACTTCAAAAAGATCTACTGTAAGTAATATTGTACTTATATGTCCTTTCTGTTTCAAAGCCAGACTCATCAGTACCCCCTCTTACTTCTGACCCCCTGAGACCTTCCTTGTCCTAGCCTAACTTTCAGCAGAGTTCATATTAGCCTTCTTTCAAATTCACTCTTTCTGAGGAGCCAGTACCATTCCTAAGGAGGCTGGGTTTTCTAGCTTGAACTACCTAGAAGTTTTTCTTATTCCCTGAAGAGTTGGAGGAAGAAATTACTGGAGAGTGGGAGAGTCCTAACTGATGCCCCACTCTTTTTATTTTTAAGCAATCGGGGTTAAGTAACTTGCTCAAGGTTACACAGCCAGTTATTTCTGGGTGTGGTGCTGAGTATCTGAGCCCGGATTTGATCCAGGTCATCCCAACACTGGAGCCAGTGCTCTTACTCGCTGAGCCAGCTGGCCGCCCCTAAGCAATTGGGGTTAAGTAACTTACTCAAGGTTACATGGCCAGGTGTTTCTGGGTGGGTACTAAGTGTCTGAGCCTGGGATTCGATCTCCAGGTCATCTCAACACTGACGCCGGTGCTCTTACTCGCTGTGCTACCTGGATGCCCCCTGATGCCCCACTCTTTAGCACTGTTTCAAACCTTTTGGAGGGAAGGAAAGGACATTAGAAACTTGAAGCTCATTAGAGGGTGGATTTCTGAAATCTAAGGCTGTTTGGAGACCTAACTTATTTTAGAATAGCATTTATTTCAGAAATGAGTCACCTGAATAGCTCCTTTTTTCTTTTATGGATGTTCCATCTCTCAAAATGATGGAACTACAAGTTAGGATTCTCAGACAGGAGTTTAGTTTAAAATTTGTTTCAACAGAGAAACTAGCACAATGTGAGTACGAAGGCACATTTCATAGAAGATTTACTGACTGTGTCATAAATGTGGTGCCTGAAAAAATGGAGATCATCTTGAAATAGGATACAGGGGGAAGTTCGAGAATAGGATTAGCTCTATAGCAAGACTCCTATGCACAGATAGATTGCCATCCACAAAGTTTGTGTGTGTGTGTGTATTGGGGAATCTATTTCTGCCTTCTGGAAGGCCTCTTGCCAGGAGGATCTCCTGAGGTCTTAGAGGACACAACATCATTACTTGCCAGAAGGTTGGATCTTGAGGAAGGCCTCAAACAGTCTGATTACCTGCCTCCTTTAATAGATTTACCACCAAACACTAATACTCTTCCTGGACTTATTTCTCAGTGACTAGCATACTGCTTACCCCTTACGTTCTACCTATCCCAGTGATGCTTAACCCCCAACTAGTAACATGCAAACCTGTTCCCCATCTACAAATGACTGCTTCCTTATTCTCTTCTTTTTTTTTTTTTTTAAAGCAATCAGGGTTAAGTAACTTGCTCAAGGTTACACGGCCAGTTATTTCTGGGTGTGGTGCTAAGTGTCTGAGCCCGGATTCGATCCCAGGTCATCCCAACTTTGGGGTCAGTGCTCTTACTCACTGAGCCACCTGGCCACCCCTTCCTTATCTCTTCTACCTTCATTCTGAATACTACCTTCTATTGAATCCCTTTCCTTCTTGTAAACAAATCTATCATGCTTACAACCCAAATATCATCCCTAAATTACTCCCATCATAATCTACTTTCATTACTATTCTCACAGTGGTGAATTGAACTGGAGAAAAAATCCCAGAGAACCATAGTGACTGGGTCCATTACAAATTTGTTACATAATACCAATTGGGCCTTTATTACAGCAAAGCAATCCTACGCCTCCCCAATTAATTCATTATCCCATTTGCCATAGCAGCTATTCCAAACTTTCTGGTCTCTCCTTAAATCTCCCACAGCATTCCCCTCCCCACCCATCCTGTCATTCACTGAGAGTTTCCTCTTCTTCATTTCAAATTACTCATACACATTCCCTTACTATCTTCTCCTTCACTCTTATCTCAGATAAAGACATGGCCCCTCTTCTTGCCAAGATCATTCCCTCTAAATGCACCCTTGTTATCATCCCCTTCCATTTTCTGCATTGATTTTACCCTCCTGCCATCAATTCTCTGATATCAATCTTGAATTTCTCCTAACAATTCCATGCCATCTACAAACATGCTTATATTTTGCTCAACCTCAAAAAAGTGCTCACTTGTTCTGACTATCTCTGATAGCTACTATGTTATGCATCTTCTCCCTTTCTTTTTTTTTTTTTTGGCTTTTGGAGGGCAATTGGGGTTAAGTAACTTCCCCACGGTTATGCGGCTAGGTGTGTGTATGTGTGTGTGTGTGTGTGTGTGTGTGTGTGTGTGTGTGTGTTAAGTGTCTGAGGCTGGATCCGAACCCAGGTCCTCCCGACTCCAGGGCCAGTGCTTTACTCACTGTGCCACCTAGCCACCCCTCTCCCTTTCTCACCTAAATTTCTTGGAAGAGAAAAAAATTGTCTCCATTAAGTGCCCTTGTTCCTCTCCTCTCATTCTCCTCTAAATCCTCAGCAAACTTCTGACAGCATCATTCAATTGGCTAGTACCTTGTCCAAAGTGGTACTAGTGCTCTCTGAACGGTCCAATCTAATGGCCTTTTCTCAATTCTCTTCCTTCTTGATGTCTCCAAAGAATCTGATACTACCCATCTCCTCTTCCTGCATACTCTTTCTTCCTTAGATTTTCATGACACTGTTCTCTTCTGATTTTTCTTCTACCTAACTGCTTCTTCTCTGTCTCCTTTAATTCACTACATCATTCCTACTAACTTCAGGCATCCGCCAAGGATCCATCCTAAGCCCTTTTCTCTTTTTCCCTCTATACTCAGAGGGTCCAAGTGGCATATTTCCTATTGATTGTTAGTCAGGATCTGCCATTAGCTTTTAGCAAAGGCACTTACTAAGGAGTATAATAAGAAGAGTTTTATAAAACATTTGCCCAAAGTCTGGGTTATATTCTCCTATAAATACACATAATCTATGGGGGAAAGTGAGCTTAAACAGAGAGAACACACATGGCAAAAGGATAACTGACGGTTCCTGTTTACTTTTCTCCTTTTATAAAGTTCTCATGGAGTAACCCTTAGGTGTAGGTCTTTCCTGGGACATGGGAGATGCTCTAGAACATGGGTGAGGAACCTGCAGCCTCAAGGCCACATGTGGCCTTCTGCATCCTTAGGTATGGCCCTCTGAGTCCAAGTTTTACAGAACAAATCCTTTTATTTAAGGGGATTTGTTCTGTGAAGTTTGGATTCAGTCAAAGGACTATACTTAAGGACCTAGAGGGCCACATGTGGCCTTGAGGCAGAAGGTTCCCCACCCCTGTAGAAGCTGAGTCTCTGTCATGGAGAAAAAATGTTTTGGATAGAATAGGAAGATTCCCCGGGTGTGAATCTTAGTTTTACTGCTAACTATCTGTAATTCCTCAAAAAAGTCACTTCACACTCCAACCACACCCCCATCCCCATAAAAATGAGTGAGTGAGAGTACGTTATCTCTTCAAACTGAAATCCCTTAAGACCAGATCCAGAAGGGGCATCTCTAAGAGGGAATATTGCAGAGCCAGGAAAAAACTTCCAGGGCTTAGGAATGGATGCACTGAAAATATAATGAAGTGTGGCTGAAACAAAGAGACTGATTTCCCTAGATCATGGATGGGAATTCCTTCCACTGTTACAAAATCACTTCATAGAGTTTGGAATTTTTTTTTTAAATCTTTTCTGGAGCCAAAGGGAATTGCTGCCTCTGCAAAAACTACTCTGGTTTGGAATCCTCTAGAGTGGTTCTCATTGTACATACATACGTAAGTGAGCAGCCCAAATCAGCTAATATTAAAAATCATAAAGGGTTCTATTTAAAGCCTGCCTGCAGTAAATAGGGCCTTTTAAACTGAACCATCCTCTAGTGAAATGTCATACATTTCATAGCCAATAAACTTTAACAAATATGTTTGAAGCAATAGCATATTGCTAATGTGTTTATTATTAATGACAATGACACACACACCATTTTTGTCTTCATTATACTTTATAAATATTAGCTGATTCATCTACATCACACCCTCTGGGCAGGGAAGTTTTATTTCTGTTATCAAGAAGACAGAGAAATTGTTGAAAGGTGAAGTGTCTTGGTTCCCAGTGGTCCAGCTTCTGAATATTTTTCTAACTAAAGTATCTCTTCCCTCTGATCTGTTCTTTGTACCAGAGCCAAAATTCTCTTTCTTACTCTTGATGTGGTCACATTTCTCCTCCACTCAAAATTCTTTCCCATGGCCTACTAAGCAAAGTTCAGACTTCCTTTTTTCAAATTTAAGATGCTTCAAAGTCTGCTTTCACCCTATCTTTTTAGCTTTGTTTCATATTACTTCCCTCTGCCTTGAAGTGCCGTGCTCCCTCCTGTTGCCATGCCTTTGTTCACCTTATTTATGATTCCTGAAATGCCCTTCCCCATTCTCTTAACTTCTCAGATTCCTATGCATCCTTTAAAAATTAACTCAAATATCATCTCCTCCATGTTGCCTCTTTTATCTCTGTACTCCCTCCCCAGCTCACGCTCACTCCCTATGCCACTGTTTCACTTATCTAATGTCTTAAAATGCTATGTCTAACATTAGATATAGATATGCATGTCTATTTATGTGTGTATATGTTTATACATGCATAAGCTTTAATGGATTAAAACTACATTGACATTTTTGAATACTTTGTGTATATATGTTATGTCTATGTTGTTCAGTCGTTTGAGTCATGTCCGACTCTCTGTGACCCCATTTGGGGTTTTATTGGCAAAGATACTGGAGTGGTTTGCCACTTCCTTCTCTAGCTCATTTTACAGATTAGGAAACTGAGGCAAACAGGAATAAGTGACTTGCCCAGGATCACATAGCTATTAAGTGTCTGAGGCTAGATTTAAATTCAGGAAGATGAGTTGTCCTGACTCCAGCCCTGTCACTCTATCCACTGTGACACCTAGCTGCGCCATATGCCCCACATGTTTATACATGTGTATGTGTATATATGTACATGTACATGTATGCTCATACATATATAAGATTTGAAGGCTTAAAATTACATTGAGACTTTTGGAATACTGTGTGTCTGTATGTATATGTGTGTATGCGCATATATATGCATATATGTATGTTATATAAACATATATAATTTGTGTTTGTTTATAATTCTCTACTAGAGTAAAAGCCCCATGAAAGCCAGGTCAGTTTCTCATCTAAACTTTACCCCCACTTAGCATTTTCACAGTTGTAGTTGTTGTTGTTTGTCCTTTGTTTTTGAAGAGGACCAATGACATCACAGGATGATGGCTTGACTCATGGGTGAATTGGATTTAAGTGAGGCAAAAATGCACAAAGTCATCAGCCTCACTGTCTCTTCCAGAGTCATCAAAGTCCAGTGGCAAGGCAAAAGTTAGAATGACTGCTGATGACCCAGGATGCAAGGGATGACCTTGACATCTTTGATGTCAAGCTCCAGCATTCTACAGCTTCTTGAAGCTACAGATGAGAGTTTAGTGCCAAGTAGACACCTAAGGTATATGGGCAATCCTGAAAAGGGCTCAGCAAGCCCTCACACCAAAATTGCTAGCCTTCCTTAAGCACACATACATCTCACTCACACAGTACCTTAAACATGTAGGTCTTCAGTATATGTTTATTGACGGTAAGCAAAAAGAGAAGGAAATATTTTTTCATCTAGTTTCCAGTTTCCAAACCTCATTGTTGTTTTCTCCAGAAGGCTTTAAGTTTTCATCCATAGAGTCAATTAAAATCTCCTTTTACTTTTTTTTTACATTTTTTGTTCAAACAATAAATCTGACTAGCGACTAATCCCTGCATAGAAATAGTAGATAACAAGGTGAACCCAATATTTATTCATGAAAGTCCTTTTCAGACTGTAGAGCCATAGAAATTTGAATTGTTGTTGTTACTGTTATTGTTGAAGTGACTGTCATTGTTATTGCTATCTCTTTAAATGGAGTCAAAATAAAAATAGTCCTGGCACAAGCTACTCTCCTGATACTAATCTATTATATTCAATGTTTTCAAGAGACAACCTGGATAGTTTCTACCATTTTGTTACAATATTTACATTGATCTCTAAATCCTGGGTCCTTAAGGATAACCATTCTGCCATTGTTTATGGCAGTAAGCTAGTGTGGAATTGCCCTCATTAACTGGTCTGTCTCCACAGACAATCTCTCCTGATTCAGCCATTGGCTTCATGCACATTTTCCGACATGTCGTCGTTTATCCCATTCTGTCTTTCCCCCCCTTACACTCCTCTTTCTTATCCCTCTTTCTTGTCACTCCCTCAAATTCACCTTATACCCAAGCCTTTTGTCTGTGTGGATTCATTCCAGCTGTAACAGTAGTGATACAGCTGTTAAGAGTGACCAGTATCATCTTCCCACGTAGGGATGTCTGTAGTGCATCCTCTATGTTTTTTCCCACTTTTTTCCTGTTCATGCTTCTCTTGGGTCTTGATGTTGGAGATCAAATTTTTGGTTTAATTCTGGTCTTCTTATGAAAGTTTGAAATCCTCCTGTTTCACTGAATCACCATTTTCCCCCTTAATGCATTGTGCTTAATTTCTCTGGGTAAGCAATTCTTGGCTGTGGTCCTAGCTCCTTTGCCTTCCAGAATATCATTCCATGTCTGATCTTTTAATGTTTCAGCTGTTAAGTCCTTTGTAATCCTCATTGTGTCTCCCCAATATTTGAATTGTTTCTTTCTGGCCACTTGTAGTACTTTTTCCTTGAACTGATAGGTCTGAAACTTGGCCATAATGTTCCTTGGCATTTGTATTTTGGCATCTCCTTCCTGAGGTGATCAGTGGATTCTTTCAATGCCTACTATGCCCTCTGGTCCCAGGATATCAGGGCAGTTTTCCTTGATAATATCTTGAAAGATGCTTTTCATGTCCTTCTTTTGACTATGACTTTCAAGTAGTCCAATGATTCTGATATGAAAATAGATCTCCTGGATCTATTTTCCAGGTCAGTTGTTTTTCCCATGAGGCATTTTACATTTTCTTCTATTTTTTCATTCTTTTAAATTTGTTTGATTGATTCTTGATGTCTCATAGAGTCATTAGCTTCTTCTTGACCAATTCTAGCTTTTAAGGTGTTGCTTTCCTCAATTACCTTTTGTCCTTTCTATTCTGTTTTACCAATTGTACTTTTTAGGAGTTGTTTTCTTCAGTGGATTTTTACATCTCCTTTTCCATTAAGTTAATTCTACCTTTTAAGCAGCTGTTTTCTTTTTCCAAAGCTATTGACTCTTTTCCATAATTCTCTTGCATCACTCTAATTTTTCTTCTGCCTCTCTTATACAATTTTTAAGCTCCCTTCTGAGCTCTTCCATTAATTCTTTCGGGTCTTGAGATCACTTCCTGTTTTTGGGGGGGCTTTGCCCATAGGTGTTTTGCCATTGTTGTACTCTTCTGAGTTTGTGTCTTGATCTTTCCTGTCACCATAATACCTTTCTATGGTCAGATTCTTTTTGTTGTTGCTACTATTATTTGCTCATCTCTTTTGGCCTTTTTCCTTTCTTTTAAATTTGAGCTCTTCTTCTGGACTATAAGGGGAAATGTCTCAGGTTTCTTGTGCCAGACACCGCAGGCCCTGGCTGTTTACCTCGTGCTCCATTGATGTTGCCCTAAGGCCCACGGGGGACACTCAGTCTGGTGTTGTGCTTAGGGAGTGGAGTGAGTGGTGGTTGGCACGGCTGAAGTTTATAGAGGTATGGCAGCTTACCTGGTGCTGACCTGGGGTGCTAATGCTTATGTCTTGTCTGTCCTGAGGTTGGTGGGGTGTGTCTACATTTCCCCCAAGATACCATGGTGGTCTGGTGCACTGGAAGCTGCCTGTCTGGCCAGAGCTATGCTGAAGCACATGGTGTATGTCTGGCACTGGTGGCTCCTATTTGCTTAGGTTCCCATAGGGTTGGTGCTGACCTGTTTAGCCAGGGCTGTGCTGAAGCACATGATGGTTTTCAGTGCTGGAATCAACCCATTTCTCTGGCTATGCTGAGGCATGTGGGGTAGGGAGGTCCTGGTGTTGTCATTTGCCTGCTCCACTGTGATGGGGCTCAGGATCTACTGCTGGTTTCCTGAGGTAGGGTTTGATGTTGGCTTACTATGATTCTTCCTGTCCTGGACTGAACTCCCCTTTTACCTGAATGAGACAGACCTTTACTGCTGATCTTCCAAGTTCCTTGGGCTCAAATATTGCTTCATCCCATCTTTTTACTTATTTTGCTTTTCCAGGATTTGTTTTGGGGTGCTATTTTTATGGTTGTTTGGAATTGAATTTGGGAGAGTTACAGTAATTTACTGCTTACTCCCCCATCTTGGCTCCCAGATGTCCCCCCATCATCAGGACTTCTTTCTCAGAGTAAATCATTTTACCTTGAATGTTTGAAATCATCTGGCATTCTCTGCCTGAAAACATTCCCCAGGCTTTAATCTTCATAATGCCCTTGTGTCTGTTACCTTTGTGTCACAAAGGCCCAAGTATGTGTGCTTTGGGTTCCTTTCATTTCTCTAGCTTGCTTACCTCCCCTAGATGATGTTGGACCTTACATATCTAGCAATCCCCAAGAGCAGGTACTAGCCCTCTTTTGAAGCACATGGGATCATATGGCTTGTAACATGAACAGTCTTAATTGAAAATGAATGGGGCCAGATCTTCTACTTGAAGATTTAATTATTAAATACAAAATAATCTTTAGTGAGAATCCCTCCCTAAGAACTCAATAATTTCCAAGCTTTAGAATACTGTCTTCATTAGGACTCTAAGTGGGGATTGCTGGAATTTATTTTCTTGCATAAGTGTTCTCTTCCTTGGCTCATTTGCCTTTGTCACTTCATTTGCTTCCTGCAGTTTGAATTCCCCCCCGCTGCTTCATTCAAGAAAACTCTGAATGATATGGGAAGATAAAAGGGTTTTTTTATTTTTTTCCCCAAAGCTAAGGTAAAACACCATTGTTACTACTAATCCTGTTTTTGTACATGTTCCATAAACTAAAGATTGTCCTCATCATTCAACCAGTTCCACTCATTTCCAATTCTTTGTGACCCCATTTGGGGTTTTCTTGACAAAAACACTGGAGTAGTTTGCCATTTCTTTCTGCAACTCATTTTACAGATGAGGAAATTTAGGCAGACAGGATTAAGTGACATGTCCAGGGTCACACAGCTAGTAAGTGTCTGAGGTCAGATTTGAACTCAGAAAGATGAGTCTTCCTGGCTCCAGACTCATCCCTCTATGTGCTGTGCTACCTAGCTGACCCCTAAGCTAGAGATAACAGGTTCATAGTCAGAAAGTGGGTTGGATTGAGAGGACCTCTTTATCATACACATTGAATCTCTGTCTCTAATCCTATGTTGACTTACAGTGAATTCTTACTATGTTCTTCCCTTCTCCCCTATAATTCAAGCAGCATAACTATTGCTTGTGCCAGCAACTTCTACATGATATTGGTATTTGGGGGAGTGCCCTTCTTCTTTTCCCAGCTCTTCTTCCATTGCTTATGTCCTTTACAGAGAGCTGGACTAGGTTATTCAAATTATTCCAGGACTGTTTCATGAGCATTCATCCAAATTTCCCCAGGGCTTCCTCATAGAGCATTCCCAAAAGGTCTTTGCCACTTAGTTTTCTTTCCCAAGCAAGACACAGAGAGACGGAGACAGAGAGATAGAGAGAGACAGAGACAGAGAGACAGAAAGAGACTCTCAATCCTTGCTCCCTACCATTCCAATCTCCCCTGCTTTGCTATCACTATCTGCTCATCACTCATCAATCTTCAAGGTATTTTTGGAACCAGCAATCTTTTTTCATAATGATCATCATTCCCATACCTTTTATGGACTGGCTGCTAAATTAGGCAGCTTTGGATTGTGTCACTAAGTGAATTGCCCTGGAAGTTAAATAAGTAAGCTATAGCCGGACTGAAGACAACAAACAGAATCTCATTCTTATTCTTGGACCCCTGATCTGGAATCTGAGCCATTGCTGACACAAGCCTTTTTCTGTAAGGTTTTTCTGCACTGGATAATTCAGCAGCTGCTTAATGTCTTTAGAGTTGCAGTTTCAAGAAGGAAATTCCATTTCTTTTCTTTAGGCTAATTGCACATCTGCACTGTTCAGGTGATTTGGGGAAGGTGTTTATTTCTCATTTCCTTGTGTGTTTTGACAGGTCTTAGGGAAAAAAATAGCACACCGCTTTTTGAAAATAAAAATGTCCTACCAGGAGTCACTTTGATGCACAAACTGTGAGGTAAGGAGGAAAAGAGACTTGAGTTTGAATCTCATTGAATCTCTGATCATTACTACTTATGTGGCCCTGGGAAAATCACAGTTTCTCTAAGATTGAGTAAAATAAAGGAATTGTACTAAATGGCATATAAGGCCCCTTCCAAAGCTAGAACAGCCCTCCCCCACCCCAGTTACTTTAGCTGTTTAGTCATTGCTTCGATTACCCAGTCATCACTACTAATGTCTACTACATCACTACTAATCAGTCATCCACCTTCCTTTCTTCCATCCCCTTCCCTTGAAGGACTGAGAGGTGACTTATATAAGAAGTAGACTACAGCTATTAAGGAAGACCTACTGGGGAGTCAAGTATGGAAAACCGCTAGTAAATACAGAAATAGGTCATCTTGGCAGAGAGGAAATCTGAATTTTTACTTTAGTTTAATTCTGTCTTAATCTTTTTTCTCTAATAAAGAAACCTCATCTGTTATATTTCTCCTGAGATCATCACTAGTGAAAAAGGGCACCTAAGTTGCTTGTATTAATTCAGATATAGGCCAGCTGAAAGGCCAGAGAGCTACTTCAAAGTTGATTGTTTAAATTTTTTCTTAAATGGCATGAGAAAGATAATGAGAGCAGGGAGAGTGTCTATTGTCTAGCAGATGAGAAGAATTATTTGGTGTTAATATTGCATCTTTTATTGTACCATAAATAAAGCAAGAGACATTCCCACACTTCAGAGAACTGATGGTCAAGTACCTTTCTTCTCCTGGCAAGGAGGTCATGGACTATAGCTATAGAATGAAGCAAATGTTGTCACATACATCAATGCATTAACTTAATTTACTGGTGTTCTTTGTTATAAGAGAGAGCTCAGGGTCAAGGGAAGGGGGTGGACATGAAATCATTGGGAAGTGAGAATGATGTAAAAAAGAGGATCGATAGAACATTGATTTGAAAGGGGTAAAAAGAAATTGTCATGCCTTTACATCTATTATAGTTTGCCAAGACCCTTATACTTACTTGGATAACCTATTTGGCAATATAACTCTGTGCACTTCCTAGAAACTCAAATCACCATGGTTGTTCTTCCCTTCCTTTTGTGTATACACTCAATTTCAAAGCATTAAAGTTCTTCAGGACTATTATAAATGGTCTACACACTATTTCAGTGAGCTACTTTGTTGGGACAGTGAGTTTTGGAAATAATTTTAATAACAATTACTCACATTTATGTAGTGCTTTAAGGTTTACAAAACACTTTCTTCAGAACCCTGATAGCCAAGCACTTTTATTTTGTTGATTCATATGTCTTTTTTCCCAAACCAATTACCAATCTATGCCTTTGATCATATAAGAAATCTGGTAAGAAGGCATGACTGCAAGACAAAGCATTGGGGTAGAACTGCAATTTTAAGGCATCAGTTTTTTGATAATCTGTAAGGACCACTGTCTTTGCTTTTGAAAAATAGAACTATTTTTATGGGGTATTGGTTGTGAAAGACAAATACTAAAATTGAACCACTAAAACCAAACTACTAGAGACAACCATTAAATCTTTTCAATGTTATTGGGATGACTTGGGGTTCTCTAAGACTATTCAATCAGACTACCAGATCTTACAGATCCGACAAAATAGGAAAGGTTTGGGTATTGGCCCAGTGATAGAGCACATGACTGCCTAAGTTCTGAAAGTTTCCTTTACCTGGTTGGTCCCAGGATCAGAAGGCTATATGAAGAAATGAAAAGAATACTGGATTTGGTGTTGACCCAGAGAATATGGTCATTTGGGTTGCTCAGTGGATACAGTGCCAGGCCTGGAATTAAGAAGAATCAATTTCTGAGATAAAATTCAGCCTCAGACACTAGCCCTGTGACCTTGGGAAAGTCACTTAACCCTGTGTGCCTCAGTTTCCTCATCTGTAAAATGATCTGGAGAAGGAAATGGCAAGCCGCTCTAGTATCTTTGCCAAGAAAATCCCAAATAGGGTCTTGAAGAGTCAGACACAACTGCATTAATTACTGAACAACAACAAACAAAAAATGTGGATTTGAATCCTGTCACTGCTACTTATTGTGATCTTGAAATGACAAATCATTTCACTTCTATGAGTTGTTCAGTTCTTCATCGGTAAAAGGAGGAGGTTGGGCAAGATGACTTTTTAAGTCCTAGCCAGTTCTAAATCTATGCATGATTCTACAAAAAGAAATGAAGAAGTTTAGTACATAGAGCTCTGAGTTTAGAGTCAAGGTGCCCTTAGTTTGAGTCCTGCCTTAGACACTTATGAGCTGTGGAAATCTGTGCAAATAAATTATAACCTCTCAGAGCCTCAGTTTCTTCATTTGTAACATGAAAACAATAATATTACCTACTTTATAAGGTGGTTGTATTGATCAAATGAGGTAATTTATGTAAAATAGCTTATAAAACTTGAGTGACTTTATGTTGCTATTGGGTTATGTCTGACTCTTTTTGTCCTCACTTGGGATTTTCTCGACAAAGATGCTAGAGTGTTTTGCCATTTCCTTCTCCAGATCATTTTACAGATGAGGAAACTGAGGTAAATAAAATTAAATGACTTGCCCAAAGTCACACAGCTACTATCTGATGCCAGATTTGAACTCAGGAAGATGAGTCTTCATGACTTCAGGCTCAGTGGACTCTGTCTACTGTACCACCTAGCTGCCTGAGTAACTCTATGGATGTTAGCTTTCATAATTAATGTTATGATTGATGGAATCTTTGATTTCTCTGAAATTCAAGGTCCCAAAAGAGCAACGTGGAAAACATAAGTTCTTAGGGAAGCAGGTTAATTTATGAAGGGGTTTCTTTAACTTTGGCAATATCACTTGAACAAAGGATATTTGTTTGTAAGTTGTTGTTAACAAGGGCTTTATGTTGGCAAAGAATTAGAAATTGAGGTGATACACATCAATTGGGGAATGACTGAACAAGGTGTTGTATATGAATGTAATAGAATACTATTCTTCTATAAGAAATAATGAGATGGGGGTGGCTAGGTGGCGCAGTGAGTAAAGCGCTGGCCCTGGAGTCGGGAGGACCCGAGTTCGGTTCCAGCCTGAGACACTTAACACCCACACAAAAATACTAGCCGTGTAACCTTGGGCAAGATACTTAACCCCAAAATTGCCCTCCAAAAGGCAAAAAAAAAAAAAGAAAAAAAAAGAAATAATGAGATGTCAGAAAAACTTGGAAAGACTTACATTAACTGATGCTGAGTGAAGGGAGCAGAACCAGGAGAATATTGTATACAGTAATAGCAACATTGTGCAAGGACTAACTTTAATAGACTTAGTTCTTTTCAGCAATGCTAATCTAATCTAATCTAAGACAATTCCAAGGAATTTGTGATAGAACATGCTGTCCACATCAAGAGAAAGAACTATGGAGTTTGAATGCAAACTGAAGCATATATCTTTTATTTTTTCTTTATTGTGTTTTTTCCCTTTTCTGATTTTTCTTTCACAACATGACAAATGGGGAAAATATGTTTAATATTATTATACATTATAACCTATATCAGACTGCATGCTGTCCTGGTTTGAGGGAGAGAAGGGAGAAAAAAATTTGGATCTCAAAATCTTGTAAAAGTGAATGTTGAAAATCATCTTCACATGTAATTGGTGGGAAAATACTATAGGGTGGGAAAAAACAAGTGCTTTTGTTACTATCTCAGGTCTTTAAATCTCAGTTGAAATGAGACCTCTCTGGTTAAATACCTAAAAATTAATCTCCTCTGTAAAATATTTTATAATTGGTCATCTAGCTTTTGTTTCAGTCTTTAAAGACTTCCAGTCAGTAAGATCCCCACTACTTCTAGAGGCAAAATATTCTAGTTTGGAAGAGCTCTAATTGTTAGGAGGTGAGGTTTGTCTCCTTAAAATTAAGCTTAAAATTTACTTTATTGCAGCTCCTACCCATTGTGCCACTTGTACCCTTGGGACCAAGTAATACCATTTTAATATCACTTGCACCCAATATTTCCCTTGGATGTAAGTACAACATTAAAAGTATTCACAGAGGGGCGGCCAGGTAGCACAGCGAGTAAGAGCACCGGCTCCAGTGTTGAGAAGACCTGGAGATCGAATCCCGGGCTCAGACACTTAGCACCCACCCAGAAACACCTGGCCATGTAACCTTGAGCAAGTTACTTAACCCCAATCGCTTAGGGGCGGCCAGGTGGCTCAGCGAGACCGGCTCCAGTGTTGGGACGACCTGGAGATCGAATCCCGGGCTCAGACACTCAGTACCACACCCAGAAATAACTGGCCGTGTAACCTTGAGCAAGTTACTTAACCCTGATTGCTTAAAAAAAAAAAAGTATTCACAGAAGTTTCCCTCATATTGTTTGTCTTCCCCATAATGTCTAAGATTAAAGAATTTTCACAGTGAAAAAGGACTGACCTCAGAGAGAGGTCAAGAAAATTTTCAGAAAACTAAGAGTAAAGTGTGATGTGTCTGCCTATCATTTTGAAATGATGGCTTTTGTTTTCTTTTATACTTTGGAGGTTGGTGAATTTTTGTCATGTGTGTATGTGTGTGGTGTGTGCATGTATGTGTGTGCACATTTAAGTGCTTATGCTTCAAACCCCCTTTGGAAAGCCCACCCTTTTCCCTTTCTTTGACAGAGGCAGCTAGGTGATACAATGGGTAGAGTGCTAAGGCTGAGCTCAGAAAGATTCATCTTCCTAGGAAAGCTCAAATCTTGCCTCATACACTTACTAGCTGTGTGACCCTATGCAAGTCACTTAACCCTGTTTGCCTCAGTTCTTCATCTGTAAAATGAACCAGAAAAGGAAATGGAACGAGAAGGAAATACCACTCCAGTATATTTGCCAAGAAAACCCAAAATGGGGTTACAAAGAGTTAGACACATCTGAAAAATGACTTGATACAACATAATTTATTGTTTTACATATTTTCCTAAATGTGTCTGTTTGCCTGAATGTCTCTGTGAGATAGCCTTTAAAGAATGAAAAGATAGATTCTTTCCCTCTCTTAACTCTATAATGTACAAGTCTAATCTATCTAGGGAGATAAATAATACCAGAAAGAACCCAAAACCAATTACCCTACAGCTGATGCCAAGCACCCAAGTCAACTCAGCTTAGACTATTTTTAGACCAATATTAAACCAATTTTCTCCAAAAATGGATCACTATTCATTGAATTTACCTCAGGAGAAAATAAAAGGGACAGACTTAAGTCCTATCTTGACCTTACTGATGGAATTTAGAGAAGTCTCTAAAACTTTTTGGACCTCACATCTTCTACCTCCAGTACAACCATGCCCCATTATAACCAACACCAACCACTGACCAACTGCCCCCTATGGGCAGGTAAGCCCTAGAGCCCTGGAAATGTCAGTGCCTTCTGGACTACCCATCCTGCTTCCAACCCGGCACTCATCAGGCCATCCATCATCTCAGGAAGAAATCCCTATGAAGATGAGATAAAGCATCTGTTACTGCAAATGCTTTAGCTCCCACTTCCTCAACCATTACAGGTACTAAATACTCAGAAAAGAAAGTTAACGCCCAAATCCTCAGCACTGTCAGGTGGTTCAAAACCATGTCTGTTCAAAATCAGATGATTTTATCAGCAAAAAAAAGAACATTAAAGAAGATCTATTACCATTTATTTTGTGGTTGTTGCATTTTAAGAAAATAGAACCTTTTCATTTGATTTGCAGATGAAATGTCCTACACAGGATAACTGTCCCATTAGAATATGAATTCCTTGACACCAAAGACTATCTCTGCTGTACTTAGTGCTTTGCTCAAAGTATGTACTTTATATTTTTTTTATTCATTCCTTCATAAAATGTTCCCTGGTATATGCTGCAGGTATTATATCCCTTAAATATAAAAACTTAAATACAAAAAAGTCTTATATGATACAAATTATTTGAAAACTGTGGAATGACACAAATATAAAGTGTCTTCATTACTATTACTGTTCATCACTATTATTACTTTTGTTGGACCAAATACAGATCCTCCACACCTTTGATATCTTCCCTGGTCCCCAGTTGTAAGTGATCTCTTGCTGATTGTGGTGGCATGTGCTTGTCATCCCTCTTAATGAAAAGGCTGGTGGAGTAAGTTGAGCTTGGTAGTTCTGAGCTACAGTGGGAAAGCAGAGGTATGAGGGGTTGTTACATATTCAGTGTGAGAATTTATACCTCAGAAATCAGCAATTACTACAAATTAGGGCTTTATTCGTTGATTTATTGATTGCCTAGACAAAAAAAATGATAGAAAAAAATGTTAATATTGAAGATAACACTAAAAAGTGATTTTGGAGATCCAGTTGTTAAATTTTACCAGCATACTCCTGGCAAAAGACTGTCAGATGTCTGAAAGCATCACCAGGCTGCCTAAAGACAAGTGAGCCAACTCAGGTCAGAAACAAAGGTGATTAAAGCTTCCAGATCAGTGGTGGGATCAGGCCCATGAATGGTTGCTGTACTTCAAGCCTGGATGAGGTAAGAGACATAGTCTTTTAAGAAATGTTTTTTTTCTCCTTTATCAACTTGCTTTCTAGAATTTTATCTAGATCTACCCACTGTCCTTATCAAATCAACCTTGAATCCTATTTAGTTATGCATATATCATAGCCTATTAGACTCTATTTTCCTTAAGCATAGTTATTCTTTCTTTCCTTCTTTCTTCCTTTCTCCCTTCCTTCCTTTCCTTTTTTCTCCCTTCTTTCCTTCATTTCCTCTTTTCCTTCTTTATTTCTTTCTTTTTCTTCCTCTTTTTTATCTCTGCATTCCTAGCTTTGTACTGTGCCTGTGTTTCCTTAATACATATTTGTTGAATTGAATCATATTGAATTATTTTAGCCAATAATGTGATCTTGTGTCCTGTCATTCAATACAAGGTTTCCATGGGAACCTGCTTATAAAATGTTGTAGGGAACTCTGAGGAAGGCAATTATGGTAGAAGAAAACACTGCTTCAGAAGGAAAAATACTTAGCATATGGTGGTTTCTTAATAAATGTAAACAAGAACAAAGTTTTGCTTTGGTATTTCCAGTGCAATGACAAATCTTTAGACTCCCTCTTTCCAGTCTATGTAAGGTCACAAGTTCAAATGTATGTGAGTATCATAGACTCAGGTTTGAAAGTTGCCTCAGGGGGACTGAATTATATACACAGCAAATAATATACTGCTGAAAGTTCAACATAGAAAGATATTTCTGTCCAAAGTGGCCAAACATAATCAATATTCATATAAACTTCCCCATCGGCTTAGACCTTTCCCTTTTACTAGATGAAGACTTCATGGACTTTACAGATCAATCCCTCAGACATGAGGAGCACTTCTTTGGCCTCCCAAGCATTTTATTGTTGGGTGGGTATTGAACAAACCCAGAAAGAACAAGGTTATCAGCTCCAGATGCACATTAAAGGGCTTTATGTGAGTTGGAGATGAGGCATGTGGGAAGTTCTTTGCAAGCCTGTTTCATCTCTGAGTGATCTTGTAAAAATGCCCCCTTTTCCAATGTTCTCTCATGAATCCCCCAAGGCAGATGACATTTATTATTATTATCCCAGGTTGAAAGATCAGACAACCAAAGAGAAGAGTCAATGAACCAAGTCAAAAAGCATCTATTAAGAGCTTACTATGTGTCAGGAGGTACAGTATCAAGCACTAGGGATACAAAGGCAGGCAACAACTAGTATCTGCTGTCAATTCTAATGACTTAGCCCAAGTCCTACCATGAGAAGTGAATTGAACCATCTACATCTATTTCAATCCTACTCTATAGAGGACACAATAAATAAAACTGAAGAAAATTACAAAGAAAGGTGAGTATTTGGTTGCATTAGTTAGGGGGTAACATAATGGAAAAAAAATTGCTTCATATAAGCATGTCCATATAAAGTATCAGTTTTTACATGGTTAGAGAATGGGGTTGAAGGAGTTATAGAAACTGCACCTGGCAGAAGAACTCAAAACCCACTATCTGGAGTGTTAATTAAAATATGTAATCAGGAACTCAATATAGAGTTCTGAGAAAGGGAGGGAAGTGATGAAGTGCATAGAGCACTAGGTTTGGAGTCAGGAAAGTCTGGGTTCAAATCCCACCTTTGACATTTACTAGCTTGGTAAGTAAGTCACTTAGTCTCTGTCTTCCTCATGCAATCTGAGAGGAATTTGTCCAAGAAGTGATAGCCTGATTATAGTTTAGGAGTGGGAGAAGGAAGTAGAACACTATGACATATAAAAATTCAAAAGACAGTTTCTGGATAATTAATCATGCTAGCTGATAATTTAAAAAAGGGGTCAGTGGAACTGTCAAATGTCAAATGGAACCCACTCAACTTTTATATGCCCTTATATGCCAACTTTTATATGCACCTATATGGGTGCTCCAGAGGGTGACAATCAACTCTGATTGCTTAACAATTAATGAGAAAATGAATATTATATTAAGAGGTAGATCTATTCTAATGAGGGACTGAGGAATGTGACTCTAATCACTAAGTCCTAAACAAAGAGACTTATCTCTTATCCAGACTACCCCCACCTAGTGCAATCTAGACAAAATCCAGACATGGCTGAGTGGAACATGATGGACCAGAAATCAGGCTAGATTAAATTCTTTGTAAGGCTCGATAGTTGGGTGGGTTCTCCCACCCAGGATTGAAATGTATGTACCCTTGAGATATGGACAATCCCATACATCAACAATGTCCTTCAGTTCAATGTAATTCAGTAATTGATTATTAATGTAAGAGGGAGATAATCATTTCTCCCAACTCATACTTGACAATTTCCCCTACAGAGGAAATCACAGATCTTTCTTAAAAAAGATCCTTAATGTGTTAGTAATGAATATACCAGTTGCAACCAATTCAAAGAGAATGATGTGTACACATGCATGTGAGAATGGGGAGAGGTTGTATTGGTTGGTTCAAACTGGTGTCAAACCAATCTTTCTAGAGTCAACATAGCAGAAAATCTCCAGTAGAATAGACATAGATTTGAGAGATCTATGTTTTATTTCATCTTTACTCATTTTATTAAGTATTTCCCAATTATGCTTTAATCTGGTTCAGGCTACAGTGTCCATTTGACCCCTCTACCCTAGACCCTGGAGATGGTTGAAGTGATTTTATCTTTGGTGCACACTTTCTGTTTTGAAGAGGTTTGAGAGTTCATGGGAATCAGAGAAAATATCTAGCCCTTCATCTTACTGGTCATGTTCCCCACTCCAGTAAAAATTTATTTTTAGAAAAAGAGGCTGTAACCATTAAAAAAAACCCTTTAAAATCCATGATTAGGGATGTTTTTTGCCTTTTTTTTGGAGGGCAACTGGGGTTAAGTGACTTGCCCAAGGTTGCATGGCTAGTTTTTGTGTTGTGTCTGAGGCCAGATTTGAATTCAGGTCCTCCTGACTCCAGAGCCAGTGCTCTATTCCCTGATCCACCTAGCTGCCCCCATGATTAGGGATTTAATTGGGTGCAAAAATAAAATGAGAGTCACTGAAGGCTTTGGGGAGAAGGAAAGAGGTGATCAAAATCTTTTTTAGGAATGTCCTTCCTATTGTTGCAGGTATGGCTATGGCAGATAGAAAGAAACTCAAAGCAGTGACACAAATCATAAGGCTATATAAGAGCAGTCTAAGTTCAAGGAGTAAAGACCTTTATTTGAATAGGGGTTGGAGGACAGAAGACACAGGTTTCAGAACTAGGATGAGGACTATGAGTACTCAGCATGGTTGTCAGTCTGAAACTGAAAGGCCACTGGAGTGATTTGTCAACAGCAACAACAACAACGAAATACTCCAAAGCACAGGTCCAGGAGGACAGTGATGCTGTTGAGAGTGTCAGGAGTAGATTTCCAGACAGGATTTTTGACATGATTGTTAAAAATGGCAGTATAGATATTTTCTAAGGAACATGGGATTAGTCAATGGGTTTTAAAAGCCTGAGCTTCAAATGTAAGCTTGAATACAGGTAAGGAAGGAAGCCAGAGGAACCCCATAAATCAAGGTTTGAAAATCTTATCACCAGTCATCAGGTTGAGAAACCAATTGCTCAGTAAACACTGTTCTCTAAAGGTCATATAAAATCCTTCTTTCCCTACACTTGTTGTCAGTCCACTTCTCAGCTCTCTAGATAGCTAATGTAGCCAGCAATGAGCTTATCAATCTCTTGCCACATTCCAGTTATCTAGTGGTGTGTCTTTAGGGGTGGATTAAGGCAGACAGCATAGAGGACTCATGAATAGAATGCCTAAACATTGAGACTAATCTCAAGAAATTGCCTTCTGCAGGGAAGAGGATGGGATTTCATTTTCTCTTTGTCCTTTTATCTCCCTCGGTGATATGAATTCCTCAACAGCAAGGATAGTTTCTTGTTTCATCTTTATGCCACCACCTAGCATGGTGCTCGGCACAAAACAGATGATTAATAATTGCTTGTTGATGGATTGAAACATTGAAGTACAGTGTCTGTCAATGGTGACATCCTTTACTCATTAACTGAAACCCTACACTCCAACTATATTTACCTATTCTTGGCCCACCTAATATATGTTCACTTTTCCACTTTTATAACTTTGATTATATCATTCTGGTCATAATGTTCTTCCCTCTCAAATATCACCTCCTCCATAAAACCATTCTTTACTATTTTTGTTGTTGTTGTTGAGTCATTTCAGATGTGTCCAACTATTCATGACCCCATTTGGGGTTTTCTTGGCAAAGATACTGGAGTGGTTCAACATTTCCTTCTCCAGCTCATTTTACAGATGAGGAAACTGAGGCAAATAGGGTTAAGTGACTTGCCCAGGGTCACATAACAGTAGGTGTTTAAGGCTGCATTTGAACTCAGATTCTTCTGACTCCAGGCCCAGCACTCAACCCACTGTGCCACCTGACTGCCTTCTTTATCATTCCAACTGAACTACTATGATTTGTAATTATTATATTCTTTCAAGACTCAAGTACTGTCTTTCATAGCAATCCTTTCTTGATCCCACAGACTACTATTCCCCCGCCTTCTAAACTACATTGCATTTAGCTACTTTGTATTTATTATAGTTATGTTTATTATGCAAATACTTGTACATGTACTTTTTATCTCCTCCACTCAATTTTAAATTCCTTATGTTTAGATTTTGTTTCATTCTTTGTATCTGTGAACCCAGAACCTAGAACAATGCCTGGCATATAACAGGTGCTTAATAAATGCTTTTTGGTTTGTTGATTATCTATGCCATTTATATGGTACTTACCATTAATTTACTGCCTTGCAGAGGTGTGTGGAGTGTTCAAGGAGGATGAGCATCTCTGGGGTGACGGCTTGCCAAGCCCTTTTCAGGGCTGCTCATCCACCTTCAGTGTCCACCTTCATCCAACTCTTACCAATGTCTCCAAGAAGCTGTAGTATGTACAGCAGCCACACCCCAGTAAAAAAGGCTAAATCAGATTGAGGGTAACCTATGGGCCTCAAACCTGTTGGTGAATTTGGGGGAATGTCTACCCCAAATATGTGAAAACTTCCATCATGCAGGAGGCAGATAAGAACAATTTGTTCCAACAGCCATGAAGGCAGCTGAAGTTAACTCTGTGAAGGACTTAGAGCTTCTTCAGACATCAGAGATGCCAAGGTCATCCACTACATCCCAGGCCATTGCCAGTATCCTGACTTTTGTCTTGCCACTGGACTTTGATGACTTTGGAAGAGAGTAAGGCTGAGAACTTTGTACAAATCTGCCTCACTTCAATCCAATTCATGCATGAGTCAAGATATAGGCCTGTGACATCAGTGGTTCTCTTGGAAAGGAAGGATGAATAGCAGCACTGCTTCGTGCCATGTGTCCATGTTCATTCACTTAGCAAATACTTGCTAAGCACCTACTGCTTATGTCACTTGAGACCCTATACTAGATAACAGGATTATGAGGTAAAACAAATAAAAAAATCAACAACAAAAGATCCCTAGTTCTTGCCCTCTTATCATTATGGTTCTGTTGAAAGGGAGCTGGATTTGGGATCAAAGGACTTTGGCTCAAATCCCAGCTCTACTTCTTTAGGCAAGCCTAAAGAAGTTTCCTCATGTGTAAAATAAGGGGATAGGGAGAGATGGCCTGAAGAACCCTTCCAGCTCCAGTTCTGTGATCCTATGAGCCCATGAAAAGTACACAGATAAACAAAAAGAGAAAAATCTAGAGACCATTTTAAGCATGGGAGGATGAAGAAAGATGCATTGGTCAGAAATTCATGTATTCATGTTTTGTCTCCCTGTAATGTAATGCCAAGCAAAGGCAACTTCCCAGGTTCAAAATACCAGCATAGGTGCTCTCTATTTTATTCAGTGACAAACCAAGAACAGAGAAGATCAAAACATGACATCATTCAAAATACAGCATTTACTAAGTGTGATTAAATAATCTCCAAGGACTACCCCACCCCAGGACCTTCCAATCATTCAATCAATTACAAAGTCCCTGTTCTAAATACTTCTCCACCCCTAGGCTATACCTTAATTAAGTCCACCACAAAACCCCTCTTCTCAAATGGAGATTAGTTTCCAAACATAGGTAAAGTACCTTCATTTGTCAATCACAGAGCACAATAAGGTCAAAAGTTCCCCACCCCCAGGATCACAATTGAATCCACCCCAGAGTTACATCAATTTTAAACACAGCACTTAATACCCAAATGGAGGTCTTTTCTTCATCTTGACACGAGGCAAGTTCTCAGCAATCTTAGTTCCTGGGGAGACAAGGCTTAGCAAGGCCATAAAATACATTGCCAGTCCCTTCATGAATTTATCCTCTGTCTGTAGAACAGTCCTAGAACCCCTGAACACATTAGCAAAGCCCTCTCTCAGGATTTCTGTAAACATACAACAAGAAAATCCTTCTTCAGGGCTTCTGAACCAACAGAAAGGCTCCCAGACCCCTGCAACAACAGCACTGTCCTTCACCAGTGGACAGTATTCATTCTGTCTGCAGGACAGTCTCCAGACCCCTGCAACAACAGTACTGTCCCTCACCAGTGGACAGTATTCACTCTCTGTCTGCAGGACAGTCTCAGGGCTTCTTAGCGAACGGCCAGGTTCCAGGACTTCTTCAACAAAAGGACTGTCTTTCACCAGTGGACAAATCTGGCAAAACAACATCAAAACAGACAGACAAAGTACCAGCAAAACAGCCATGTCTCCTCAGTCTTTGGCAGCTCAGGGGGCAGGTCTCAAAAGTCCAAGGCAATTCAAAGTGGCCACCAGCAATTCTCTTAGTTTCTCTCTCTCCACGAGGTGCTGCTTCCAAAAAGATCTTCCGCCTCTCTCTAGTGTCTCTCCAAATCTACATCACCAGCTCCTCCCAGTTCAGGACTTTCTTTTCACATCAACAAGCCCATCCCACAGGTGGGATTAACAAACTCTGGGTTTTAACACAATCAATTTGAAAACCAAGCCAATACAGGGGAATCTTTAATTGCCATTACTATCATACTCCCCAACTTGAGTGCGAACTCCTTGGGAAGTAGAGTCCTCTCATATTCACCTTTCCACTCCCCTATGTCTGCCAAGCAGTTGTTTATGTATTAACAATGAATGGCCTAGGGGTAGCTAGGTGGCACAGTGAATAGATCACTGGCCCTGGAGTCAGGAAGATCTGAATTCAAATTCGGCCTCAGACACAACACAAAAAACTAGCCATGTGACCTTGGGCAAGTCACCTAACCCCAATTGCCCTACCTTCCCCCTCCAAGAAGCAAATAATAATAATAATAATGAATGGCCTAGATTAGCATGCTCAAGATACTCTTAAATTCCTGGCTGTCTCTCTTATAGACCAGTTTCCTGAGAAGCTACAAACCCTTACTTGTTGTAGTGCTCTCGGCAGTGAGTCAGATCAAGTCAAGAAAAAATTCCTTATCTCATTCTTGTTCCACTGGGCTCTGCTGCCTCCTGAACTCAACTCCTTTTATTATGAAGGTAATGATTGATGTTGTAAGTATACCTCCTAAAATGTCATGTCAAAACGAGCCTCTCCATACCATGGTCTTCACATGCTAACTCTAGAGTAACCTTGGTTTCCAAAGAAGTGGGTATGAATCCTGGCCCTGACATATATTAGCTGTGTGAACCTAGGAAAGTCCCATAATCAGAATCACAGAGTCTCATAAGTGGCAGGTACCCCAGAGGCCATCTATTCCAATCTGTACTTGATCAAGACCCTGCAGTGCAATATTCCAAACAAATGGTCATCCAGTCTCTACTGGAAGACCTCAGTGATAGATGATTAATTAGACCCCTATATTATTCCAATCAGTATTAATCAATTTGATATGATTACATAGGAGATGTGATTATAAGTTTTGTATATTAGGCCCCAGAGCAATGAATTACAGGTTATAAATTCACTTACTTAATCATAGGAAGCTAATTTGGACCTCCACAATTGTTTTTCCTTCTTATAGTGACCAAGCCCAGTGTGGCAGAGGTGACTCAATGACATGAAAAATCCCCCAGCTATTTTTGTTGCCCTTCTGTCCCTTGTCATCCTTCTATTGTACAACATGGGGAGAAAGCCATGAGTACTTGACAGCAAGTGACCCTGTTTTCTGGTCTGTGACTTGCCATCTACCAGCTGATGTAGATGTTTTGACATGCACTTATCAGCCCAGCCCATGGGTCTGCTTGTTGGCTTGACCAGAAAGGACAAGATAGGTCTGTCAAGGTCTGCTCATAGGCTCATTTGTCAACCAATGGTATTCTGTATCTTGTGTAGGCTCTCCTGGAGGGTCAAGGCCAAGATCTATCAACTAATGGAACTCTGTATTTTTACTGTCCCTCTGCTATATCATCTGGGTATCAAGCACTATAAAACTAAGGCCCTGGAGGAAGGGGGCATATCAGATTGTGAGGAAGATCTGATGCCCACTTCATTAGAGGGACCATGGACCCTTTAAAAAAGTGCTATTGGCTTAGAGATTTGCTTCAGTTTCTTTAATTGTAGGTTGGACTATTTTGGACTCCACAACTCTAGCCAAGGGAAACCTATTCATCCCAAAAGCAAGCCATCATACTTTTGAAGTTTTAATTGTTAGGAAATGTTTCATTTCATCAAATCTAAATCTAGGTTTCCACCCATTGCTCTTCCTCCTCTTTATTGGCGCAAGAAAGAATGAGTCTCTTATCCAGGCTAAACATTTTTAGTTCCTTAAACTGCTGTGTATGGCATCATCTCAAGGTTTCTCACCATTCTGGTCATTCTCCAGTTGGTCAATGTCCTTCCTAAAATATATAACTCAGGACTGAACACAATATGCTATATACAGTAGGACCAGAACACCATACAAGGGTATATTGTCATCTATGCTGTAGATGCCATTCCTTTTTCAATAATCAACTTTTATAGCTGCCATGTCATGCTACTGATTCATATTGAGCTTACAGACCCCTAAACCCTCAGATCTTTTCAAGATAAAATCTCATTTAACCATTTCTTCCCCACCTTATATTTGTGGATTTTTTTAAATGCAAGTAGAGGACTTAACATTTATTCCTATTAAATTTTATCCTAATGATTTTAGCCAGTCATTCTAGCCTGTTGGAAGCCTGTTAGATCCCAGTTCTTTCATCCATTATGTTAACCATTCCTTCCTTATTTTTGTCACTTGCAAACCAGATAAGTATATGTAATGGTAAATGTAAATGGGAAGATCTTTCCCATCCATTAATAGGCCCATGTGACCTGTTTAAGTCACATGGAAGCCTAAGACACATGAGTTTGAGATCACATGAAACCTGTGGTGGGAGGAGCTTGCTGAAAGGGTGGAGTAGGAAGAATGAAGCAGAGCCCAGAAGAAGTTGGTGAGAGCAGTTAGAGCTGAGGGAGAGAGAAGCAAGCAGTCTGAGTTGTGAGTGTTCATTTATGGGAAGGCTCTAGCATGGGAGAAGTCTTGGGGATGGTGGTGCCCCCTGCATTGTTACTGTGTATAAATTTCTTTGTTGCTATGATGGATTTGGCTTTCTGGTGTTGGGATTTGGCTTTCTTGTATTTGAATAAATGTTTTGGTTCTGTCTTCTGTGTGAAGAGTCTGTTATATTTTGCAATTCAGCATTATGCCGGCATATTCATAGCCACCATAGGCACTGTGAATAATGTGTTGGTGCTACAGTATTATGTTATATATGGCGTATCCAAGTTATTGATAAAGATGTCAAATGACATAGACAAAGAACAGATACCTGGAACACTTCACTAGAGATCTCTCTTCAAGATGATATAGAGCTTTTAATGACTTCTCAATGAATTCATTCATTAAACCTGTCCTCACTTCACCAAACTCTACAATCTAGTCAAACTTTTTGAACCTCAGTTTTCCCATCTATAAATTGGGAATATTAGTACTTGCATAAGCTTGTTATGAGGAAGATACCATGTAAACCATAAAGTACTTCATGAAAGTTTTGATGACATCATCATCATCATCATTATTAAACAGGTTATAGTATTCACCCCCATTAATCCTATCTCTAGAGGTCATTTTTGTCACTAAAATGTTGTTGTTCTTGTTTAGACAGAATGTACATTTTTATGTCATGATTTTCTAAAAATCTTCCAGGACAGGATTATTCAACATTTTATTTTAGCCTTTTTTTCAGAGCTTACAAATAAATTCAATTATTTATTGATATTGTGTATTTTTGCAAGAAACTGTCCTACATGTGTGAGTTAGTGAGAAGGGTGGGAGGCATAACAGTGAAACAGAAGGCTTAAAAATTTAAAAAAAAGGAATAGAAGGCTTACTCCCTGCCTTCAAGAAACATCTAATCTAATTGATGAGACAAGACACATGAAATTTAAATAAAATTAAAAGATTTAAAGTGGTTCCAGTAAACAATAGAAAAATAGTACTATATGATTGATTGTTGATTTAATTATGCAAAGGAATAAATTATCTCAGCCTGGAAAAGCTTTATAGAGATGTAGGATTTAACCTCAGGCCTGAAGAAAGAGTTTGAATAAGTAAGTCATACATAGAGTTATCACTACAAATGATGTACATCCAGCTCCTCTCTCTCTCCCTCCCATTTTCTCTTGATTTAGCTTTAATAGAGCTATATTGGAATGGGTGAAGGTTGCTGAGGAGGGTCCAGATCTTTTATTTTCATTGGTGTAAGAACTCCTAGTAAGGAAATTGTGTGTAGAGCAGCAATTCTGCAACTTAAGGTCTTGGGTGGGGGGTTAAATGACTCCCCTAGGGTCACCTAGCTAGATGATATGCATTAGACTCAGATTTGTACCCAGGTCTTCCCAATGACAAGGCCGCCTGTACACTCTACCGTGTTTCCCCGATAATAAGACCCACCCCGAAAATAAGCCCTCCCCTTACTGTGTAAGATTCCTCTAAAATAAGCCCTCCCCCGAAAATAAGCCCTATTGAGATTGCTACTGTAGTGAAAGTGATCCCCTGCACTACACGCTACATTACGGTACCCTCTGTATGCACCTTCCCCCCCCCCCATGAAACGCACGCGGCGCTCCGAGCTGCATCCAATCAGAGCTGCAGCAGTGAGCGCGTCATCCTGTTCTTCCCCAGTGATTTGCTTATAGAATAAAGGTACATTTTTTTGTTCACATTTACCTGTTTATTAAAATTGCTGTCAATGTTCATTAAAATAAGCCCTCCCCTGAAAATAAGCCCTCTGGTGTTTTTCTGTCCAAAAAAATTTAATAAGACAGTGTCTTATTATCGGGGAAAAACGGTATCACATTATCTTTAGTGGATGGTGAAAATGGAGATATTCAAGATTTTGAATGACTAGGGCCTCTTTTTGCTAGATACCAACAGCTTCCCTACCAGAAAGAAGAATTTTTTAGAACTTGGACTTGATTTAGAATACAGACAAAAGCCAAGGGCTATCTTAGTTATGACCTTTTGCATTCAGCAAATTGAAAAATAAATTTTATTTTGGAATCATACAACCACAATAGGCTTAAAACTAAGAAATGGAGATTAATCAAAACTGACAGTATTTCCCAGTCTCAGCAGAGCTAATAACAGTACATTTAAAGAGCTTGGCTGCATATGAAGTAGGTGGGGGAAATATGATAGAGGCAGAGGAACAAAATTGCCTTAAGAAACAGGAAAAAAAACCTGGTATGGTGCCTTGTACACAATATGTGTTCAATAAATGTCATTCTTGCTGACAGAAAGTGGAAAAAAAAGAGGAAAAAGAATAGCTAAAAATTTCTGTTACTAGCACAAGAAAATCAAAGGAATGCTCCCAGAAATACTGCACAGTTAGAAATTCAGCCAATTCATAAAATTATAAAATTTGAGCTAGGAGGGACCCTAGCTCAAAGGAACTTACAATCAGATGTTCACCCTTCCATATTCCAGTAAGGACTAGGTAGAAGGAACTGACAGATGATATTATCATTGTCCAAAGAATGAGACTGAAGTTCAAGGGTGAAATGACTTCTCTTTAGTAAGTATTATTAGACAAAAAGTTGAAAGCTATACCAGAACTGGTGCACACAAGTTTCTAGATTTATAGGTTCATAGATTTTACAGCTGGAAGGGATCTTACAGGCTACCTATTCCCACTCCTTCATTTTCTAAGTGAATAAATTGAGATTCCCCAAAGTGAAATGACTTACCCAAGGTAGCCCAGGTTCTCTGACTCCAGACTCAGCACTATTTCCACTACCTCCATGTCTTTGTTCTAAGAATCCACTACTTTCTATCAGGCTATTTGTTCTGCCTTCTATATCATATAGGCATAGACCATTGTCTCTATCATGGCTAAATCATAGAGCACCCCACTCAATTTTTAAGAGAGTATTCTTTATTCTTTACTCCAGAAGTACTTCCCATTATCAGTCTTTGCCATTCCTCAGCTACTTTCTCTAGGCCTCGTTTTTCTAATCTGTTAAAAGAGTATATTAGATTACATGATCTCTAAGGGCTCTTTCAGCTCTAATAGTCTATGATTTCTATATAATATACTACTTCCATGACTTCTATCAACAAGCCCACATGTCCATCTGTTATCTGCATGGATCTATCAAAGTTTTCATGACTCCAGTCTAACCCCAAATGCTAAAAATGAAGTGATTGAAATGACTCCATTAAGGCAGTTATACAACCCAAAGTTATTCACACACACACACACACACACACACACACACACACACACACACATATATATATACATATATATATACATATATATATATATATTTTTTTTTCCTTTGCTTATAACATTCCTGGTTCTGGAGGAGTTTAGCAGGAACACAAGTAGTGATTAATGCACTCAGCATTAATCTTAGTGAGACTTTGTATCATCTTGTTTTTCCTTTTTAAATAGTTTTTAGTTTTAATTATTCAAACGTGATAAACACCTACGAATATGAACTTTTCCATATACAAAGAAGAATAGAAAAGAGAATTGGACACAAAACCTTGAGTCTCTAACATAGTACAATTTTTAAAGTGCATGATACTTTTCATACAATTTAAATGTTTTGCTTGTCTCTGTCTTCTGTTCATTTTAAACATGATTCAATAACCCTTTTTTCTTTCTTACCTTCTTTTGGGAGGCATCACTATCACTTTGCCCTCTCCCCTAGCAATAAAAAAAATCCTCTCTTATAATAGAGAATTATAGTCAAGCACAATAAATCCATACACTGGCTATGGCTGAAAATGTATATTTCATTCTGAATTTGTAATCCATCAGCTCTCTGTCAGGAAATGGGTTCAAGCCTAGTTTGCCAATATCATCTGAGACTTTTTTTCATTCTCTCAGGTATGGGAAGAGGGTTAATCAGCTGAAGCTTTTAAAAGACTCAGAATCCATTAAAGGAAGACCCTGTGTAAATATAAGTCATGTTTTATTGGAAAACAGCACTAACTTCTTTGTTTACCAAATAGACACAACTCTCAGAGTCATAAGAGATCCTTATGTGAGACCCTTTTCACCAAATGATCAATGTCTCCGCTTAACTGGCTGAAAGCCTCTCCCTACTTCTGCTGGCTGCACTTCCATAATTAAATTTCCATGAAACCCTCGACACAAGACTGCGTATGTCTGGCAATGTTCGACCAAGGCACATGACTAAACAAGAAAGATCAGGGTTGAATAAGAAAAACATGCCAGTCTCTGTTGTCAGTTTCACTGACAGAACCTGAGTCATTCAAAAAAGGGGCATCTGAAATGATGGAGCTAATTTGGTTTCTAAAGATTAACTAGCAATTTGATAAAGGCTGACAGCAGTTTTTCATGCTACTGATGTAGGAAAAGGCCTGGATGGTTTAGCAATCTGTTTAGTTATTTGAAAAAGTCAGAGATCAGTTGTTAAGTTTCCAGATTCCAAAAATACAGAGATTTTTAGGCCTGCAAAATGAAAACACTCTGTGAGGCACAAAAAGTATTTCATAATCTCTGGTCCGTTATGCCAATGCCATGTCTACACGCTGGTAAATGTTTTTAGGAAGCAATTATTTGGCATATACAAGATGAGGTAGTAGAGTTCAGGGCATGGTAATTGGCATCATGGAGCTCACCATTTAACATAGATGATATACAATAATAATAATTAATAATAGTAACTGACACATATAGGGTTTTAAAGTTTGCAATGCATTCTTCATATACTACCTCATTTAAATCCAAAAACCTAAGATATATATTTTTAAATTTTGTTTTCATTAGACCTTTGATTTAATTGATAGGAGTTCCTAGTATTTGCCAGGGACTCTGGTACTTCCTGAGTCAAGGTAGATTGGCATGATCTTGAACAATTGCCTGAATTATTTGACTTGTCCAGAGTCATACAGCAAGTATGTGGCAGAAGAAAAAACTTGAACTCAGGTCCTTAGGACTCCAAGGTCAATGGTCATCCCAGAGTCAATACTCCATGCTGCTATAGACTTTAGCTACATTTTGTAGATGATGCAAAGAAGAGCTAAGTGACGTATCCATAGTCACTTAACTAGTAAAATAGAATTTTACTACAGGCCTAAGACTGAATCCATTAGGCAACATTATCTCTCAAAACAATACAAATAACTATGCTATACCATAGCACATTAATGTTAAATGAGAGCTACATGGTAGTTGAGAGGGGGAGAGATTATGTCTGCTTGGAAACCGAGGGATGCTTCAGTGGAGAAGAAGCATTTGAACCAGGCTTTGAAGGTAGAATTTGACAGTTTGAGCTAAAGGGGTTAGGAGAAGGGAAGGAGGGAAAAGTGTTGATTGAAAATTTGAGATGCATTTGTACAGTAAGTACAATTGAAGATAAGGCAGGAAGAGACCTGAGATAATTTACCATGAAGAACTGTAATATAAAGCACAAATCATGTGGAAGTAGATATAGTCATCGCACAATGCATTTTAATATGGCACATTGACTAAAAAGTAGATATGCTTCCAGCGTGAGTCAGCTGCAAGGGTAAAATATGTTGGGGTATTGATCTGATCTGCTTCTACAGCTCTTTTTTTTTAAGCAATTGGGGTTAAGTAACTTGTTCAAGGTTACACGGCCAGTTATTTCTGGGTGTGGTGCTAAGTATCTGAGCCTGGATTCGATCTCAGGTTATCCTGACTCTGGGGCCGGTGCTCTTACTCACTGTGCTACACTGGCCTCCCCTAAGCAATTGGTGTTAAGTGACTTGCTCAAGGTTACACAGCCAGGTGTTTCTGGGTGGGTGCTAAGTGTCTGAGCCTGGATTTGATCCCAGGTCATCCCGACTCTGGGGCCGGTGCTCTTACTGTGATACCTAGTGGCCCCTCTACAGCTCTTTTCAAAGGAATGATTTAGCCCAGAAAAACCAGAATGTTCTCTTACATTTAAAAAAAAATTACTCCCTAAGACTGGTTCAATCACAGCCTTAATAACTGACCTTTGTTAAAAATAATATGAAGTATTAAAGCTCAGCATTTCCATGAGTAGAATCTAAATGAAAGGGTGAGATGTTATTTTTTTTAAATCATTTGTAGGAGGCAAACAATTAGTTTCAGATTTCTAAAATGAGAATAAAAAATAGTTATAAATGCCTTCTATTTAAGATGTTTCGGCACCCAGATGATTAAATGGAATAAAAGTTATGTACCTTGATATGTAGTTTATAGTGTGTTATCATTAGCTGTGGGGGGGAGGGGGGAAGAAAGTTCTTCTTGAAGACAGGACATTGCAATACTTTTTCATCTAGGTGAAATAGTACTGGGTTTGGAATCAGGAAGGCCTCCGTTAAATTCTGCCTTTGACACTTAGAAACTGTGTGACCACAGGCAAGTCAGTCTCTCAGTTTCATTTTCTTCATTTGCAAAATGAGGATAAGAATAATAGCAGTACCTAACTCACAAGGGTGTTGTAAAGATCAGTGGAGATAATATATGTAAAGAGTTGTGCAAGTCTTTTAAAGGGGAGTTATTTTTGTTGTTGTTGTTTATTGTTACCCCCAATGTCTTGCCTAGTGTCTCTTTAATAAATGCTTATTAATTGATTTGATTGAATGATTTTAATGAAATTTACTTGAATTGGGAGAGAGAACTCCCTCAGGGAATTTGTATTGTGACCTTGTAGAGCCCTGAAAGAAAGATCCTGTTAAAAAAAAATAAAGAAAGACCTCATGGAGAAAGCTCGGGAGGCACCTTAATGGCTAACGTGTGGTATTGAGCCATATGAGTCATGACTGTTTCACAGCAACGTCAGTTCTGTCATTGTAAGTTACTATGGTTCCCAAACTCCTTATCAGACTGTACCTTGGTAATAAGGACCAATAAAGCTTGACCCAACTGGTATATGGCGAGAGAAGGATTGGTTGAGAACAATCTTTTTATGGCCTCATCTCTTATAACATACTTGAATGGCTACTTGTGCCTAGCCTATCCTAAAATTTGCTGTACAGTATTGTACAAAGTAATTGGCTTTCAGCATTTCAACAGTGCTCTGTACTGCAGTGAGATCAATATTATATGCCTTTGTCTACATTATTAAGAGAAAGGGAGAGTCCTTCCTTCAGAGTCCAGGGTAGAGATGGTGAAGATGAAAAATAATGTGCAGCAATCAGGAAAGTGCCCGGTGTAGTTAATGTCCATAAAAGTTCATTAAACTCAACAACGGTGATGCTGATGGATACATAACAGATGGACCTGCCTGGTTCTGGAGGAGAATTCTGTGTGCTTCGTTTTAAACAGATGGCATTTCAGAGCCCTTACAGAGCTCAGGGCATTCTATGTTAAATTTTCACTCTTGGAACCCAGGTGAAGCCACCAAATAAGACGATGGCCAAGAACTAACGGGGGGAGATTTTTAATCAGCTTTTTCATCTCTTTTCCCTCATGCCTCTGGTGATTTTTTTTATGAAGTGTAGTCTTATCTTAGTAATACCCCATCCTATGTTTCCCCTTTAAAATAATATGTACTCAATTTTGAAAGATGTATAGGTCCTCCTCATGCTGCCCTATATCATGGAAAATCACTGATTTGGAGCTGGAAGTGACCTTAAAGGTCAATTAGTCCAATCTCCTTATTTTACACATGAGGAAACTGAGTCCCGTAGAGGCAAAGTGTTTTTGCCCAAGGTCTCACAATCACTAAGTGTCTCTGGCTTAGATTTATAATGTAAACACCTTATAATAATATTAGCTGACATTTATATAGTCCTTGGAGAGGAGCTGCGACTCCTCTGATTTTTGATATATGCTATGGGAAATCACAGGCACTTGGCCTTGCAAGGGTTTCTGTTATCATTCAAAGGCCCCTGGCCCAAAACTTTCAACAGAGCAGCTCAGACATGAAGAAGTAGACTGTATGGTTCCCTTAGGCAGTGCAAGCTGCACAATAGACTTCAAATCCTTCCTTGCTATGTAGGAAGTACTTTATTAGAGGCTGAATGTGCATTGAGCTATTCCTATCCGATTGCTCTCAAGGAGCATTCAGGTAGTTGGAGAACCCTCCCTCTAGTGACTTTCTGTAGTAACTGCAGGCAAGTAGGTGTTTCTGAAGTCAGTCCAGAGAATGGAGAGGATCTGATCTTTAAACCTATGCAGACAGGCAGGTTCCTTGTCTTTTTCTGCACCCAATTGTCTCAAAGCAAAAGTGAGCTAGGAAGGAATGTTATAGGAAACCCTATAGTATGTGGATTTGAGCCTCACACACCTCCATCTACTAAAAAATAACAACAATAACAACTATATAAACATGTATGTATACACACATATACACATGTGTGTAAGGCTCAAAGCCAGATAGATATATACATACATATATATGTATGCATGTGTGTGTGTGTATATATATACACACATATATATTCTGAAAGAATCTCTGGCATAGGCTACTATTATGAGATTGTACACATATATACATATACATGAGTATATATACATGTGTGTATATACACATGCATGTATATATGTACATGTATGTGTATAATCTTTCAAATTCTTTCAGAATTTCAATACATTTGTTGATATCTCCTCAAATACCGAGGGCTAGCAATCTCTTCCACTCCTATGATCTTCACCTTCCCTTTACCTTATTGGGGAAGAGAAGGAAATGTCAACTGGACCAAACTGACTTCTCACCTGTAGATTGCTAGAGATGAACAGAACAATCTAGAGACAGGAGCATCAGGAATCAAAAAGAAATTTAATTTCAAAGTGAAGGAAATGGCTTTCAGCAAGGAAGGCTCTAAAAGATACATGTGCAAGAGGCCTGCCCCTAGTGGGGGGATCCACCTTAGTGTGGCTAAACCTTGATACTCATACCAACAGCTACACAATAAACCATTGCCACAACATTGAGGGGTAACAGCAACAATGAGACAAGTTTGATTCATAGCCTGGTTTTATGACCAGAACACAGGTACTTGTCCAAGCTTGTCCAGTGCCTGCCTGAGCTCAGAAAACACCTGGTGACAGTCAAAGCAATACAATAATTCTGTGGGATTTTGCAAGAGGGTGAAATCATCCAGAGGGTGAGTGCAAAGGATTGTTGTTATGCCAAGCTCGGGTCACAGCCTGCTTGCTAGAACTTAGCTTTGGAAAACAGGGCATCTCCTAATATCTTGACAAATATGCATTAAATGCCTTCTATATGCCAAGCACAGTTTACAATTTTTATCTTGTTTGATCCTCACAACAACTCTGTGAGATAGGCGCTATTATTAATCCTCTTTTACAGTTGGGGAAACTGAGACTGAAAGTTTCAATGTCTTGGCCAAAGTCACAAAGCTACTGTTTGAAGCTATAAAGCCAAGCACAAGCAGCTTTCCAGAAGAATGCTACTGTGAACAACTTTTAAGGTTCTGAATACATAGTAGAGTGAACACTCTATTCAATGACAAATCAGAGCAAAACATTCACAGTAAATCAAGACACAGCATTCACAATATTACAGTTTATCACAGAAAATCAAAATACAGCATTCACAACAACTTATCACAGAAAATGGCCACATAGTTTTCACTAAAGCAGTTACACAGTTTTGAACAAAGTATAATCATTTAGTCAATCAATCACTTAGTAACTCAATCATTCAATCATCCTTAAGGAGCCTTGCCTCCTTAAGGGTCACAAAATACAATAGTCAAAGTTCTCCACTGATGGAGCACACTAAGTTACAATATCAGTCACTGCTCAGTACTCTCTTAAGGGTAGTATAAAATACACAGACCATCCACCCCTCAGTCACAAATAAGTTACAATCTTCTCAGTCAGTACACAGTATCCAAGTAAAGTCTTCTTTCAGCTTGACTCAGGGTAGTCTCTCAGATTCCATAGATCCCCTTCCATGGTCCCAGCTCCTACCTGGATTCACCAAATTGTCACCTGGGTTCAAAGGCAGACAGCTCCCAGGTCCTTGTCCAGCTCTCCATGCTGTTCCTGTTCCACTCTGAAGCTCACAGTGTCCAGTCCACCTTAAATCCTTCACATTCTCTGTTCCTGGGAAGTCAAGGCTTAACAAAGCCACAAACAGGTTCTTAAAAAGTACCGGTATCACAGTCATGCTTCCTCAGTCTTTGGCAGCTCCCAGAAGAAGCTGGTAGCTCCCCAGCAGAAACTTGAGCTGCTTCCCAGAATCAAAATCATTTCACCCAGGTTCCAAAATCAAAATCATTCCCTCCAGCCTGGGCCTTTCCTCTTCAGCCTCCTCGGCAGCAGCTGCTTCTGCCTCCATGAAGCTTATCCCAAGGAGTTCTGACTCTTTCTCTCTGGGGCTTTTCCTTATATACAGTATTGTTCCTCCCTTTTCAGCCCCTTCCTGTTATGTTAGCAATAGGAGTTAATACCTTCTGTTTCTTTAACAGAAGCTTAATTTGAACTAGGTGCTAAGTACTTCTCAGCTTAGCAATACAAAAAGAACTTCACATTTCATTACATTACAGAAGCCAGATTTGAACTTGGGTCTTCCTGATTCTAGGCCCAATGCTGTATTCACTGTGCTATCTACCAACCATGTATAAAGTTAGCAATACCTTTGATCTCATCATCTTCTCACCAAGGGTAGCTATTCACCTCCTTCAGCCAAATCTGAAATTCCTCCCTTGTTATCTTTTCATCTCTTCCTCTAGCTCCTTCCTCTTAAACCTATTCTTCCTCACCATCGTCTCCAGTCACTCTACCCAACACACACACACACACACACACACACACACACACACACTTCTTATCCATCTACTTGTTATAGCCTTATTTTCCTCTCTCCACAATCTTGACCCAATAGTTTACATTATCTTTTCTTAAATCTCCTGTTCCTTTCTCTGAACACACTTATGTCTTTCCAAACCCCAACCCTGAGTTACTTGTCTCATCTATCTTCTTGGGCTGCTTGGCACTGACAGAGAAAATATAGATCCAAGAAACTGTAGTGTGTGCAGCAGCCACACCCCAGTAAAACCATCTTAATTTGATAGACTAAACCATGTTGAGGGTAACTGCCAGGACTCAAACCCATAGGTATTATGCTGAATTATCCTGAAATACAATTGTCAAAATATTTTAAAGAACAAGTTCATGGACCTCCAGGTTAAGAACCTGGGGGTTCTTAATGGAATGTAAGTTCCTTGGGGGTAGATACTTCCATTTTTCTCTTGGTCTTTGTAAATTTGCCCTTAGTGCCTAGGATATTATGTTGTATGTAGTAGGCACAGAACGTGATTATTGAATGGAATTTTCATTATTTGACTTTTTTTGTTTGTTTGGAGGGCAATTGGGGTTAAGTGACTTGCCCAATGTCACACGGCTAGTTTTGTGTGTGTGTGTTGTGTCTGAGGCTGGATTTGAACTCAGGTCCTCCTGACTCCAGGGCCCATGCTCTATTCACTGTACCACCTAGCTGCCCCCATTATTTGACTTTTTTAACAGAGCTAGAGACCCTGCTAAATGGGAACCCATCCAGTGAAAGCTAAGCTAACCAAATCCTCTACTCCAAAAACCTCACAGAGAACAACAGCCTGTCTTGGGCTTAGAAAACTCCTATCAAACCATTTTGAAGCAGTATTGATGCAAAGACTGAAAAAATGAATATCCCTGCTATCTGGGTCAAGGTTCTCAAAGCATTTGAATATTTATTCCTGGGGAAAAAATGTTGGTTTGGTTTGATTTCATAAAATTCAACCTATGCCAGGAGGTGATGACATAAAAGTATACAGATATGAAACAATCAATTAATATAAATAATATATGGCATAAATAATATATAAATGTAGCCAAATATTAATCAAATATCATGTATCTACTACATGCAAAGTATTACGTAAGGGGCAGAGTAGGGGAAAGAATCCTAGACTGGTAAGTAATCAAAGGGCCCGAGGCCTTGTTCTTTCTCTGCCACAAATTAGCCTTGAGAATTAATTCCTAAAATAAAAGGCTTGGATTAGATCATCGATAATGTCTTTCTAATTATAACATTCTTCGTTTTTAAATATAGAAAACAATCTCAGGCCTCATTGTGCTTGACGATTTTGTTTAGAAGCTAAAGGAAAATGTACTTAGTCTATTTGCATAAGTATAGTCAGTGTGTGTCAATGAGCTTATGGTAGTGGGTCTCTGACATATGGTAGCACAGTACAAGGGAAAGAAAAGTGAACTTGAAGTCAGGAGAACTGGGCTCAAATTCTGATTTTGATACTTATTAACTGTGTGACCATTTCACCTCTAATTTACAATTTCCTCATTTGTAAAATGGTGATGACCACTCAAACATTATCAGCCAGTACTTATTAAATGCTTACTTTGTGCCAGCCCCTGTACTAGGTGTTGGGAATTCAAATTTTGTTGTTATTTCATAGTTTCAGTCATGTCCAACTCTCCATGACACCATTTGGGCTTTTCTTGGTAAACATACTGGAGTGTTTTGCTATTTCATCTCTGGCTGATTTTATAGTTGAGGATACTGAGGCAAAACAGGATTAGGTGATTTGCCCAGGGTCACGAAGCTACTAAGTATCTAAGGTTGGATTTGAATTCACCTGTTCTTGAGTCCCGGTTTAGCGCTAAGTTCGCTGTGCCACCTTCCTGATTCTTTCATATTCCATTGGTATGAATACATTTTTGCTGTCCAGTTGTCATCTCTTGTTATATACTACATGATTGGTCCAACTCCTTTTTCAATCATCTGATTACTGTATTAGATTTTTGACAAGAATATTTGCATATAAGTGATCATTACTGATATGCCCCAGGCTTCTTATGCCAAACATAGATCTCTTTGTTGCTTCTAGAGTTGCCTACAATTTTTGGTTCTTCTAAGCTTTTCATAGGATCATGGCCACCTAGCATCACTGGAAGAATATTGGTAATAACACATGAGTTTTTATGTCAGGGAGCAGCTTGGTATAATTTAGGGGTAGGGTTATATATTTACATAGTTGGTTATATGGTTAGTATAGATAGAACTATATAGTTTCTCAAAAGCAATCCACCCTGCTCTATTGTTCCTGTTCTATTCTGAACCCAGCTCATAAGCTCATGCATTTAGAATAGGAAGTTTATGTCAAAGGTCCTCTAGTTAAACCTCCTCATTTTGCAGATAAGAAAACTCTGAGGTGCAGAGAGGTTTATACATGAGGAAACTGAGGTCCACAGAGGTTTCAATAATATGATCATTTTTCAGATGAGGAAATTGAAGTCCAGAGAAGTGTTAACTTGCCCATTTTTCAGATGAGGAAACTTGAGGTCTAGAGAAGTTCGATGACTTGCCTGAGTTCACTCATGCAAATATATGTCAGGAGGAAGACTCAAATCTTGATATATATGCTGGAGCATTTAGGTTGCACAATGGATAGAGAGAGCTGGTCCTGGAATCAGGAAGACCTGAGTTCAAATCTAGCCTCAGATGCTTTCTACCTGCAAGACCCTAGGCAAGTCACTTACTCTCTATTTGTCTATTTGTCATCTGTAAAATAAAGATAATAATAGTACCCACCTCCAAGGGCAATTGTGAGGATCAAATGAGATTGTAACTGTAACACATTTAGCACAGTGCCTGGTATGTAGTAAGTGCTATATAAATGTAAACTATTACTATTATTATTATTGTTTACTAATTCAATAGACTGCCTATCTAACTGTATGTCTTAGTATAGACAATAGCTATTCTTTATTAATTTTTCACATGTAGATCACCATGTAAGTGCTATACTGGTTTTCATAAAAAGAGACCTCACAAGGACCCCAAACTATTAGAGAAAAGGACAAGAATCTCACAGGTTGAGAAAATATGAATAGTTAGGGATCTATATTAATGTCAGATATAACTACCTTGATTGGTAAGTCAGTAAATAGTCAGTAGGTGTTTATGAGTCAGGCATTGTGCTAGATGCTGGCAAAACAAATATAAAAATTAGACATAACATAGAAGGAAACTGAAAAGTGGGAAGGGGGAGGTGCAAAGGAGCATGGGGAGGTACCAGGTTCAGGGACATGTTGAAGTCAAGTCCAAAGGAGTGCATCTGGGTGGGAAATGAAGAGATGGTCGGCCTTGGAGCCATCTTTAAATGTAGGCTTTGGGAGCAGTTCTTTGGTTCACCCTCTAGCCCTCTAATAGTCAGAGGGTACTAAAGGTACCAGTAAAGCATGAAAATCAAGGCTGGTTCAATCTTGCAGAATGACGAGTTTCCTGATGATGAGATTCCTGAGGTTATGATGGTGGAGTCCAAAGGAGGGTGGTCAGGGGGGAAATGAAGATGATGACATTACAGATCCTCTGATGTACTGAAATACTTAAAAGGTTGCTGGTATAATAGTTTTTTAAAACTTTTAAAATGAAGGTTGTGGGTTGATTTTAGGGAGCAGAGCATGGGAGAAGTAGAATAATAGGTTTACAGCAACACATTTGGATGCTCTTTGATAGTTACAATGACAGACCTCCTAATCATTTCAAAGGTGTACTTTCAAACTTAAATTTGGGTGGTAAATGATGGGTAAAATAATTTTCCCTTAAGAGCATTCATATTTTAGTTCTTTGTGACTTGCTACAGTAATCACTATGTTTGTTGCTTTAATTTTACCCACATACACACACACACACAAACATATATACTTTTAGTTCAGTGAATCCTTTGCACTTTGCTTTATATGATTGTGGAAATTTGTGTATTTTTGTTTTCTTAGAGCACATATATTATGATGAAAATATTTAGGATCAAGCCATGTAGAAACAACAACGTATCACCTTCATTTAGCACTCAGACTTCTCTTCAAAGCTATAAATTATCTCATTTTATCTTCACAGCACTCTCTTTAAGTGATTAGGTAGGTGATGTTGTCCCCATTTCATAGATGAGGGAACTGAGACACAGAACTTAAGTGCCTTGTCACTGACTCAATGACAAAGCTGGACCTTAAACCCAGATTTCTCTCAAGTCAGTTCTCCTGACATCTCAAGGTCCTTAACACACATTTCTAAAGAGGATAATGGAAATTAAAACACTTTGTAAATTGCCTATGTATTGGATTCTTGGGCCTTTAGGCCAGGCCACTGATTTTCATTTTTTCTTGTATGTCTTCTACCAAGTAGAATAATCTCCATATTAGAAAAGACAAACAAAACTGTCAACCAAAGAAATAAAATTTAGATTAAATGGAATGGAAGCTCTCTAAGGACAAGGATCAATCTCCGCCATTCTATCTCTAGTGCCTAGAACAGTGCCTAGCTCTGTGCCTAGAATATGATAACCAGCTTAGTAACTGCTTGTTGCATTGAATTAAGTTACAAAGTAAGATAGAGATGATCTAGTGCTCTCCATAAGATAATTTAAAGCTAATTGGTGCAAATTAACTATATTCCAGTACTCTGAAAAAAAAATTGCCATTGCATTTGTTGAACTACTGTTAGTGACCTTTGAGAAGTTATGGAGAACTCAAGAGGCACTAAGGACTAGAGGAGGGGCAAACTAGAGGAGGTTAGTGAATTTGCCTTCAATTTCTAGCAAAATGAGTGAATTCATTATCAAAGCAAGAAGTTTATAAGTACTTAGAAGGTCAAGGTGACCATTAAGCTCCATTATGTGTTTAAGAGCAAATCATGAAAATACAAACTCATTTCCTCTATTGGTAAAGTTATTAGACTGGTAGACAAGGGGAGTGATATAGAGATAGATGCCTGGATTTTAGTAAGGCATTAGAAAAAGTTTGTTATTATATTCTTGGAGAGGTAATGATCTTATGGTAGACTATTGAGTTGGGTTAAGAACTGTTTGACTGGCTGCCCCAAGGAATGTTTATTAATGGATCATTTTCACCATAGAAAGAGGTCTCTAATGGAGTAGTAGGTTCTGTCCTTAACCCAATCACATTCAAAATTCACAGTGACAGGATTATAGATCTGCATATGGAAGGGACATTAGAGATCATCCAATGCCATTCCCTCACTCTAAAATGAGGCCCAGGAAGGTTACATGACTTTCCCAAGGTAATATCAGTAGTAAGATGGCAGACTGGAATTTGAACTCCAGTACTGTGACTCCAGGCTCAATATTCTTTCTGCCTCATCATCATGAATCACTTGAATGATAGCATAGAAGAAATGAAGTTCATCCTTGTGGAAGCCCCAAAGTTGGGAACGATAACCAGTATGTTTTGGATATCCAAAGCTAAAATACCCAAAGCTAAAATGAGAGGCTAGCAAAAAGAAATTTAACATGCATAAATTTAATGTCCTGCATTTGGGTTAAAAAATAAAATGAATTGTTATGAGTATAGGGTATAGAGAATGTGGCTGGAAATCAATTCATGTAAAAAAGAAACCTACAGTTTTTAGTGAAGTACAAGCTTAGCAGGTATCAGTGATATAAGGAAGAGACCTTAACAACATGTATGATCATAGGCAATACTGATTGAGATACCATGTCTAGAGTAATGGAGATGATGGTCCTGATGTGATCTTCCCTGTCAGTGCCCTGGAGAATAGGTTGAAGGACATTTATTTTGTGTGAGTGTTTATTTTTATTTAGAAGTAAAATTAGAAATTTTAACTATTAATGTAATGGCAAGATGCTACCCAAAACATCTACAGATACTTTTTTTTTTTGCTTTTTGGAGGGCAAATTGGGGTTAAGTGACTTGCCCAAGGTCACATGGCTAGTTTTTGTGTTAAGTGTCTGAAGTCAGATTTGAACTCGTGTCCTCCTGACTCCAGAGCCAGTGCTCTACTCACTGTGCCACCTACCCACCCCAAAAGTTTTTTTATTTTACACATTTTACTTTTGTAATGTTTTCTGGATAGTCAGATTCAATGTTTCTTTTTTTTTCCCTTTTTGGAGGGGGGAGAACAGGGCAATTGGGGTTAAGTGACTTGCCCAAGGTCACATGGCTAGTAAGTGTTAAGTATCTGAGGCTGGATTTGAACTCAGGTCCTCCTGACTTTAGACTCTATTCACTGTGCCACCTAGCCACCCCCAGATACTTTTTAAAAATCAGTTTTTTAATTCTTCACAAACATTTCCAACATAATCCAACATACAACAGAGAAATGGTATATCTTCATATCTGCATACAATAGCAAAAAGGTATGTGTATACACATACACACAATGCACATATATACACATATATACATATGTGTATACAAAGACACACAGAGATATTTATACATATCCATTTATATATACACATATATAACATATATATATAATATATGTATATGTAAAATTTTTAAAGTTAAAATAGACACCAGGTAAATTGACAGTTTTATTGTTGAAAGACTTTATAGCAATATGTGTGGTTATAACACACAGCCACTTCCCATTCAATAGAAAGGAATACTTTCTAACCACCAAATACATCCAAAAGCAAAAGGGGATACCTCGAGAGACAGTGAATCCTTTATCACTGGAAACCTTTGAATGAAACCTAGGTAACCACATACTGAGGGTCTTGTAGACATAGTACATACTTTGTATTAGGACTAGATTAGATGATCACTAATGTCCCATGAAACTCTACAGCTCTATGAGTCTATCATTCCATACTTTGACACTGGTGGTTATAAGTAACACCATGGCAATGAACTAAGTCTAAAGTCTGGGCCTATGCGAAAACTTGTCCTTTGCAAAAATTCATTGTAGGTTTGAGGTTATATCTAGTTAGGGTCAACAAAATTTAACTCCAAGTTGTAGAATTACTAAAGCCATGTTTGAAAGAGTTGTGGTGGGAGGAGAGGTTAGCATTTAAAAATAACTGGAGTGTTCAGGAGATAAAGAGAACTCAGGGTGACCGGAATGATCTAGAATGATGACTGGAAGATCTAGAAACCTGTCAGAATGGAAGAGACAAGGAGGGAAAGAATCTTTTGTAATTTATTTTCTAGAACCAAGATAAGTTTTTAAAATTACTTCGGTGTCCTCTTAATATGTAATGAAGAAGCCAAGCATGTGACTGTGTGCCCAGAATAGGGAAGAGGCTACCTCATTCAGGGAGTATCCTGAAGCAGATTCCAGATCATTCCATTTGAGGGTTGGTTTAGATGTCTACAAAGGGAGCAGAGTTCAAAGAGGGTTGTGAGGAATAATTCTACCCTTGAACCGGAGGGTAAATATTAATAATATAAGATTAAGAGTAGCTAACATTTCTATTTATTTTTTTTTCTTTTTTGGAGGGCAGTTGGGGTTAAGTGACTTGCCCAAGGTCACACAGCTAGTTTTTATGTTAAGTGTCTGAGGCCAGATTTGAACTCAGGTCCTCTTGACTCCAGGGCCAGTGCTCATTCACTGCGCCACCTAGTTGCCCCTTAATATGGAATTTTTCTTTTTCTTTTCTTTTTTTTTTTTTTGGAGGGGGGAAGGCAAGGCAGTCGTAGTTAAGTGACTTTTCCAAGATCATATGGCTAGTTTTTGTGTTAAGTGTGTGAGGCCAGATTTGAACTTAGGTCCTCCTGACTCCAGAGCAGGTTTTCTATTCACTGCGCCACCTAGCCCCCCATAATATTTCTATTTCTTTAAGGTTTGTAAAGTACTATATATGCATCTATTATATATAATATATAAATACATATTTATATATGTTATATCTCTGTGGGTATACACACACATATATACATATATATACACACACACAAACATATACACATATAATTTCATCTTCACAGCAACCTTGTGAGACAGGTGCTATTATTATCCCACTTTTACAGATAAGGAAACTGAAGCTCAGCGAGATTAAATTACTTGCCCAGGATCACCTAGTCAGTAAGTATCTGAGGCAGAATTTAAACTCAAGCATTCTGATCCCAAGTCTGAGTCTGTAACCAAGGACAGGCACCCTGCAGAAAAGACAAGGGTGAAAGCTAGTGAAGTGTATCAGTGAAAAAGGGAGAAAAAAAGTAAATGTCTACAAGAGACTTGATAACATTTTTTAACCTATGCAAAGATAATTGAATAATGTGAAACCGTGCACTGAGAATTCATTTAATCTACATATAAATTGTGCTCTAAGATGCCCTTGAACTTCAGTGAAATAGGTACTTCCAATACTTCAATGCTCCAGGGATCCATAATTTCATTTGTGTGGGTATTTTCTCCACTGGGTGGTTTGAAACTCTTCTGTGAATTAGTAGATATCCATTCAGTGTGAATAAAAAGGTCATCCCCCTATAGGCTACCCAATGACAAGCTTCTCCTAACTTAGCCACACTGATACTCGGACTATAATATATAGTCTTTTTGCCAGCCCAGCACTTGAAGCCTTTTTAGGGTGGGAGAACCACCTGGAACTTGTGCTCCACCATCATAACCTTCAAACTCAGAGTCTCTGCCACGCCTCAATGAGGAGTTGAGGTAGAAATGTAATGGATGGTAAATTAAAGGGGTGCAGGTAGATATACACTTTTAAATAGTGGATGTGGGTGCTGATGTGCTATGGGCAGGAAACTGGAGGATGCAGAAGTAGACAGCCTAGTGGCCCCCTGCTTCTGGGGGGAAGGGAAGGAAAAGTTCACTATATAGATGCCAGATTTTGTGTGTACACCCAATCAGCTTAGGTCATTACAACTTAGAACTTCTGAGTTCAAGTGACCCATGAGCCTTAGTCTCCCCAGTAGCACACATGAAAGAAGTGTACCCCAATCCCCAACCACTTACTTGTTTCCAAGATGAATTGGTAAGTGGTTCCTTCCTTCACGGAGTTAATAATCTAGTAGAAGAAAAGTCACAAATCCCAGGAGTATGCCCTTGGAGGAGAAAGCCCTCTTCTTTATTCTTCAAGTGGTAATAGCAGAATATAGCCCAGAAAAACAATTTGGAATTATGCAATAATGACTGAGCTATTCATACCCATTGACCTAACAGTTCCATCACTGGGTTATATAATGCCCCAAGGAGATCAAACACAGAAGGAAAAGCTTAGTAATTCCAAGAGTCATACCAGGACTTTTTATGGCAGTAAAGAAAGACAAACAAAGCAAGTATCCATTGATTGAAGAATGGCTGAACAAACTGGCAATGAATGGAATGATATTACTGCAAACTCCTTTTTCCTTTCTTTGTATTCCCAGAGCTAAGCACCGTGCCTAGTACAGGAATTCAGTCAAAAGGCCACCCTTAACGACCTAGAAGAACACATGTGATCTTAAGGCCACAAGTCACCCATCCCTGGCTAGTACATCATAAGTACTTGATGAATGTCTGTTACTAACCGACTCACTGTTGTTGTTCAGTCAGTAAGTCCTGAATACGAGGAATTCAGAAAATATGGAAAGATTTATATAAATTTATGGAGAGTGAAGCAGGGGAAACAGGTTAGATATATAAACTATGGTATGGTATGGTATGGTATGGTATTGTAAATTGAAAGAACACTAAGGGGAAATGATTGTGAGTGGTTTTAATAAATAAACCTTGATCCTAGAAAACAAAATAACAAAACTTACCCTTCTCCTTTTGGCAAATAATATGAGGGATTTCAGGGATATAGGTTTGCTTACATTTACAAATAGTCATGGTATCTATTGTTCCATTTATCTGTTTTTCTTATTTTATAAGGGAAGAAATGCTGGGGTAAGGTAGAAGGATTGTGAGGCAGTGTGGAATATGTCCAGAAATAATCGGAATATAAAACAAAAATTTTCCATTAAAATATTTGAAAGAAAAGAAACTCATAGGCAGAGGTTGGAACAGGGCAAGAGAATCTTCTTTAGGGATGGAAGGATAAGGACCCTTGTCCTTATGACTCTCAACATGGGGTCTCCAAGCAAAAATAAAATCAGAAAGGAGCTTTTGCCCTTTGTTTATTTCCAAATAAGCACATTTATACTGGGAGGAGCCTTCCTATAATATAAAGGCTGCTTGCTCAGTTTTTATACCTTTATTACCAAGGTTTTCTAGGTTCTTTCCATGATTGTCAGAACAAGAAGGGAGAAGAATGTGTTAAACTTAAGAGAGGTCATTGGAGAAAAATTTAAAAAGAATCAATGACCCAGATAAAGATATGGAAGAAATCTGTTGTTCCATCCTGTGTGTTTATCTTTTTGAGGCATAACTGGAGCTTTCCAGATGTGCTCCCTGAGCCCACAGAATACACATCTGTCTTGTATACTGCTGACAGGATAACATATATGGGGCAGCAGCTGTGGGACAATATAACCATTGTGGTTTACAGATGTCTGAGGAAATACTTCAGCAAGTTGGCATTTACTAGGTGAATACTAAGTATCTGGCTCAGACTTCTCTGGAGTGTTTGTCTGAAAATTGAAAGTTGCTCTCCCAAAAGACTTCTGCTACATTTGTTCTGTTCTGCCTCAACTGTGTATCCATAAAGCTGCATTTGGATGAATGGGATGCTAGCAGGATGGAAATCTATGATTTCATCAATGTGCCTAATGCCCCTCACTGGTCCACATTGAAACTTCCCCAAAATTTGTCTTCCCATTGTTCTATTGCCCATGTTCCCCACTCCCACCCACCCACCCCCCATACCCTGAAGGAACTCCTTTTCTTCTCTTCTTTGTCTAAGGGGCATCCATTCGCTGTCTCACTCACACATCAGGGTCAGCCTATATACTTCGCTCATCTTACTCCATGTCCTTTACAGGGCTATCCTCGTGTAGAGCAAATTTAGTAATAGGCTAAAGCCTGCTTGCACCTACCATGCATCTTTTCATTAGCCTAAAGTTTATTTGCAATTTTAATTCTTGTGAGAACATAATGCCTTATACTTTCTAGACATACCAGCCCTGAGAAAATACTGATGTTTAAAAAAAAAAAGACTTTTGGTAAATGGACAGGCAGTCTGGGATCACTGAAAATGCCTTTCTGAGTTCCTATTTCTCCTGATTTCTGAACCTATCTCATTGCAAAGCTCTACCATTTAGCCAAGTTATACATTATTTGGGGTTTTCTTGGCAAAGATAGTAGAGCACTACCTGTCACTTCCTTCTCCAGCTCATTTTACAAATGAGACAAACAGGGTTAAATAACTTGCCCATGGTCACAGAAGTGACTAAGTGTCTGAGGCTAGATTTGGCCTCATAAAGATGTGTTCCTGTTTTCAGGACAGGCACTCTATGCACCAGAGCGCCACCTAGGTGCCCCACAGTTAGTGGTACATTACCATATCTCAGACTATCCAACTGCTAAACGAGTTGAGGGATTATGTTAAAGCTTGACTTTGTGTCTCCACCAGTATAATGCTTAATAAGAATTTGTTGAAATTAAATGCATTGGATTAGGTGGTTAAGCCAAACTTTCAATTGCTGTGAATTTTGCAAAGGAGGCTTTGGCCTGTTTAGGGGCTCAATGCAATTACTACAATATCATCTGAAAATGGGAGTATTTGGTAAACCTTGCCTTTGACAAAGAATCCCTTTTTGCTTTGGATTCTGCACGGTATCTCCTCCCTGACACTGATGAGCATCTTCAGTGACTACATACCTCCTATTTGGAAAAGATCTGAATACTGATTTCAGCCTTCAGTAGTTCATTGAACAAAATTATCTTCTGGGATTCTGTAATCTGCATAATGGTATCTATCATACAATCTCTGTGTATTTCTCCATCTGTCTCTGTCTTCCTCTCCTATTCTCTTTTTCTTCATGTCTGTTTCTATCTCTGATTCTATTTCAGTATCTTTCTGTGTCTCTGTCTGTCTGTCTCTCCTTTTTGTCTCTCTGTTTCTCTGTACCTCTGTGTCTCTCTGTGTGTCTATTTCTGTCTCTTTCCACGTCTCTTCTGTCTCTCTTTCTCCCCCTCCTTCCCCTCCACTTCCTCCTTTTTCTTTCCGTGTGTGTGTGTGTGTGTGTGTGTGTGTGTGTGTGTGTGATCATCTAGATCATCCAGATCTGTGATTTTATTAGTGTAAAGAATTCCCTGTGAGGGAAACTCCCTGAACCAATACAGATAGGCAACTGTTTTGCATGCCAACATAATGTTAATGTATACTTGAGAGATGTGTTCTCTGAGCTATATTTAGTTTAGTCAAGTCAAATGCTTTTTTAAAAATCAATAAAGATAGACACAGTGAGATCTATATTCACCACACCTCTCCTTCAGTTGTGGTAGACCGTAAAAATGCCTGCAGAAGTCTGCTTATTCTTATATCATATTTTCATGGACTATATGTCATCAATGTATGGATTAATCATTGCCATAGCATATAGTGCTATCTTAATTATTCTTGTCATTTGTTAAATCACTCATGATGACTGTTTTTATTCTCTTAGAATCTTTCCCATTTTTTCTTGAAAACTTTAAGTTATTATTTCCTATGAATTACTTCACTATGTCAGGTCCAACATTCTTAGTGACTTCATCTTAAGTATAATTTTCACTTTCTCACAAAGTATATCAGGTACAAAAGTTGGTAGAGCACAAAAAATGGTAGCTGTAGTATTTTTTTAAAAACTGACCAATCTGTCTCATTTCAAATCTATTTGTTATCCTCTTTCTAGTTTCCTTTGCAAATATTTTTGAGATAATTTACATATGCCAAATTCTATTCAGGCTCATTTTCTCCTCAACTTTTTCTTTCCTTCTTTCTTTCTTTCTTTCTTTCTCTCTTTCTTTCTTTTTCTTTCTTTCTCTTTCTTTCTTTCTTTTTTCTCTTTCTTTTTCTTTCTTTCATTTTCTTCCTTCCTTCCTTTCTTTCTCTTTCTTTCTTTTTCTTTCCTTCTTCCTTTCTTTTTCCTTTCCTTCTTTCCTTCTTTCAATTTTGTTTTGTGAGGTACTATTGCTTTTAGTTTTCCATTATCATCCTCTGTTATATTTTTCAATTTAATTTTTATTATAAACTTATACTGCTATCTTTCTACTTGGTAAGGCTATCTTCTGGATAAGGTAATTGTAATTGGAATCTTTTTTAAAAGTTTTTATTTTTTAATGTTATGATAGTTTCCCAAGTTATATCACACCTCCCTTTACCACAATAGAACACTACTTTGTAACAAAGAAAAAAACTAATCCAAACTGACTGGGTACATCTGCTTGAATATGGAATATTCCATACTTGGAATTCCCCTCCCCTCTAACAATAAGAGATAAGCATTTTTCATCATGCATTCCACAGGGACAGTATTTCATCACTGAATTTAATGTGAATTCAACAGCCTTTGCTTCTTTGTTCTGTGACTATTTTGCATCAGTTTAATTTCTTTTTAAAATGATGATAGAGTCAATGACTTTTTAAATAAAATATTGGTCTGCTTCATGTTTTACCAACAATAGCTTCTTTAAACCAGCTTACGGGGAAACTTCTGTAATGAAAAGCAATATCCTCTTATCTTTATATTTTCTTCTAATTTTGTGTTTACTTTGACCTTTATGCTTCCCTGACTGCACACAGACAATTAATTTTGAATTTACTGTTACATTAGTAACTAGTTATTTCCGTTCTGTTAAGATAAAGTCAATTTCTTTCTGTGTATGACCTTGAATAGGGCATTCAATGCCTTCTGATCCTCTTGAATAAACTTCCCTTCATTCTGACTCTCTGACACTCTCTCTCTCCCTCTCTCTCTCCTCCCCCTCTCTCTCCGTCTCTTTCTCCCCCCTCTTTCTCTTTCTGTCTCTCTCTCTGTCTCTCTGTCTCTGTCTCTCTGTCTCTCTGTCTCTCTGTCTCTCTCTCTGTCTCTCTCTCTGTCTCTCTCTCTGTCTCTCTCTCTCTCTCTCTCTCTCTCTCTCTCTCTCTCTCTCTCTCTCTCTCTCTCTCTCTCTCTCTCTCTCTCTCTCTCTCTCTCTCTCTCCCTCTCTCTCTCTCTCTCTCTCTCTCTCTCTCTCTCTCTCTCTCTCTCTCTCTCTCTCTCTCTCTCTCTCTCTCTCTCTCTCTCTCTCTCTCTCTCTCTCCCTCTCTCTCTCTCCATTTCATTCACAGAGACCTGTCATTTCCCAAATGACAACATATCCCAAATCCATCCTCTTCAGTACTGCTTATACTTTCCCCCTTAAGATCACTTTTCAAGCCTTCCACATCTCTCCATTCTCCCACTACCTTAGTAGAGGGCTTTTACTTTTAACTTACTGAGAAAATTAAAACAATTAGCACAGAGCTCCCTCTTCTCTTTCTTCAATTCAAAATCTCTTGGCCTATACACATGGGTGCAAGCATGAGCACACACACACACATACATACAGACAGACAGACACACACACACACACACCCCTCTCTTTTGCCTCAGTTTCTGATGATGAAGTGGCCCTTCTCCCTGCCAAGTCTATTTACACAGGTCTTTCATCCCACCCCTTCTTTTCAAGTAGATCAAAAACTCAATGACTTTCCCTTCTAACCTTTGATCTCTCCATATCTTCTCATTTCTCTCCTATTGCTTACAAATACTTTCCCCCAAAAGGAAAAAAAAAACAATCTTCTCTAACCCTACCATCTCTAGGTATTATCCTATATCTTCCTTTTGTCAGTGAAATCCTAGAAATAGTGAACTATACTCATTACCCCACTATTTTCTGTTCCTTCACTCACTCCTCAACCATATGAGGATTCAACACCTAAATCTGGCTTCATCATTCAGTGAATGAATGGATTTCATCATTCAATGAATTCAACTGAAACTACTCTCTTCAAAGTTACTAGTGATCTTGTAATTGGCATATGTGATGGTCTCTTCTCAATCGTCTTTCCATTTTGATTGCTCTGCTATAGTTGACACCACTGGCCACCCTCTCTTCCTGGATAATCTCTCCTCCCTGATCTTTTATTGAAGTGCCCTCTCCTGATTCTCTTCCTATCTATTTGACCATTCTTTCTCAGACTCAGTTGAAGACGATTCATTCATCCTCATTCACATAGCACTCCATATCTATGGTTGTCCCACAAGGTTCTTCCCTAAGCCCTCTTCCCTTTTCTTTCAAAACCCACTCTCTCAATGAATTCATCAGTTCCCATGAGTTTAGTTATCTCTATGCAGATTAATTAATATACATATGTGTGTTCATATATACATGCATACACATGCAATGTACATAGATACATATTTGTATATTGTGCATGCATATTTGTATATATCCTGAATTCTCTCCTGCATTTCATTTGTGTGTCTTCTATATCACCAATTTTTTAGTGGTGATATCAAACTGGATGTCTATGGGATATCTCAAACTCAAAAGGTCTAAGACAGAACTCAATATCACTCCTCTCCAAAACTAATACTCTACCACACTGTCCCATTTCTGCTAAGGACCAACACAATTCTTCTAGTCTCCAAGATTCCTAACATTAGTGTCATCTTTGACCCATTACTCTCTCACACTTTATATATCCACCCAGTTGGCCAAATCTTGCTCTTTCTACTTCTTCAACATCTCTCACCTCTGACATCCTCTCTCTCCTAATTCATCTACCTCCTTAATTTAAGTCCTCATCACCTTTCCCCTAGACGAGGGGAGGGGAGTCTGCGGCCTTGAGACCACTTGTGGCTCTCTAGATTCTCAAGTGCAGCCCTAGATTGCACTTGAGGCCATAGAGGGCCACATGTGGCCTCAAAGCTAAAGGTTCCCCACCCTTGACCTGGACCATTGAGTCACACAGTTGTCAAAGTGATTTTCCTCCATGGTTCTCCTCTAAATTCCAATGTCTTCCTATTAACTCTAGGATAAAATATAAACTCCTCTATTGGTATTTTAAAGATGTTCACAACAATGCCTCAAACTTTCTTTCCAGCTTCAATATACATAACTCTCCATTCCAAATTTTTGTGTAATCAAACTTTCCTTTTTACAGTTTCTCACACATGACACTCTACCTCCCATCTCTATACCTTTGACTAGCCATCCTCCCCCGTCACTGAATGTAAAACCCCAAGACCTCTGCCTTATAGATTCTCTCCTTTCTTTCACAGCATAGCACATTCCCAACTAATGTTGGGAATCTTGGAGAGTAAAATATTGAATACCACTTTCTATGTGAATCCATTATGATTCCCCACCTGTTAAGGCTCTCCTTCCTTAACTACCTTGTACTTTGGCTGGGGGAAGATTGATAAAGGAAAGGGACAAGGATTCAAGTGCCTATCATGTGTCAGATTCTGTGCTAAGCACTTTACAAATATTGTCTCATTTTATCCTCACAACATCCCTAAGAAGTAAGTGTTATTATTATTATTATTATTATCCCCATTTTACAACTGGAGAAAATGAGACTGAAACTGAGATGAAATGACTTGACCAGGGTCACACAGCTAGTAAATGTCTGAAGTGATGTTTATTTTGTATATCTTTACATAGGCATATTTTGTTTTCTCTCATTAGAAATATAATGTAAACTCCATGAGAAAAGGGATTGCTTCTTTTCTTTTCATTTTTGTTTGTTTGTTTAGGCCTTATATCCCTAGTACCAGGGAGAATGCCTGTCACATAAACTCTCAGTAAATATTAGAGTTCATGTGTTAAACCTCTAAAGATTCTTCATCTACTGCTGTAATCACAAACATCTTTAGAGCCCTGCCTGGGGCAATGGGGCAGAATGGTGAGGCACACAGGGGAAATTGGAAGGAATTTGTTAGTCTTATCTATTCACCTCAATAAAAAGCTTTAGAAGAAGAATAGTAGAGAGTGGGAAGCCAGTTGGTACAGTGGATAGAGCAACAGCTCTGGAATAAGGATCAATTCATCCTTTCCTGTGTTCAAATCTGGCCTCAGATACTTAGTAGCTGCGTGACCCTGGGCAAGCCACTTAACCCTGTTTGCTTCAGTTTCTTCATTTATAAAAATAATCTGTAAAAGGAAATGACAAACCACTCCACTATCTGCCAAGAAAACCTCAAAAGGGCTCACAAAAAGTCATATACAACTTAACAACAACAGTAGACAGAAAACTTCCATCCCCTTATCTGATCACAATCTATTGGCTTTGTACTTCTCTGCCTTCTCTCACCAAAATCTGTTCTCCAGCCAATCCCCTGACCCCTCAATTCTGCTTGGACTATCAGTCCTACACTAGTTACTCTTCTCTCTTCCCCATCTTGACCCTTTGGACTTTGGATAGAGTTGTTTCAGTTGAATGATAATGTCAGAAACCAGTCTAAATAAAGTTGCAAAGAGAGCAAAAGGAAATGAAGTGAAGGAAAGAATTATTAAAATGGATTCCTCAAGGAGTTTAACTATGAAAGAAAAAAGACATAGAGGCAGGGATATGCTGTAGCAACCTGAACCCACCAATGAGAGTCAATAGTTAAATTTTCAGTATGATCATTTATACCACAGAAATCTTCAAATGCTACAAATCAGTGCTTGATTTATTATTTTGTTGATTTCTAGACTTAAGAAAGTACGTAAAAATGCTAATAATGCCAATTAAACTTAAAAGTGTGTCCTGCATACTTTTTTTTCAGAAAGCTAGTTATTAAAGATTGTCAGCATACAGAATGATATTTAGCAAGCATAGTCAGATCATCAAGTGTCTTTTGGAGAATGGGAGAGAAATGGCTATGTTGTGATTACAAAGGAAGCATCTAGTAGACAGGAATGGATTGCAGATTAGTAAGAGAGAGGGGATTTTAGAGGGGGCAGTCTTCTGGAGAAAACAAGAGTGAAGGAAATCAATTGTGCAGATAGAGGGATTTGCCTTGGCAAGAAGAGCTATCTCTTTATGTGAGACTGGTGAACAAGGATATAGTGACAAAAGGCATCTGAGTGATGGGAGATGAGATAAAGGAAAGAGGGAGCTCTCATAAAATACCTGAATTTTTCCAGTGAAATTTGTCATAGAGTTTTCAGTTAAGGTGGCTAGGAAGCTAGGAGAACTTCCTAGAGGGATAAACAGGTATTGGTAGTGGGATGATTTGGTGTCATGAAAGGATGAAGCAGGTGGCAGGGGCAGAGAAGTCCAGGAGCCTTCCTGAGAAACTGTGCTGGGGACAGGACCAAGATCTCTAAAGGCTATTTTCCCCCGTCTTCCTGTTGTCAAGGTGCAAAGTACTCTCACACAGTTGTCACCAAGAGTAAGGAGATACCCTGAATCTGTATGGACAGACAAGCGACATGTATCTGAGCCTCTCCATTGGCAAATCCCCTTTTTGATAGCAGTGCCCTGAGCTTCTTGACTACTTCCCCAATATAAATGTACACAGCCATGGATTCTTTCCAGATGCCATCTCCCAAAGGAAGTTCCCACCCATGAACACTTGATCAGGATGACCAAATGTCAGAGACATAAAGAAAACACTGGGAGGTAGGAACTTGGACTCCGCAAAACCTCTAGGATCTCATTGAAACGATATGCTGTAAAAGAGTCCCAGTCATGTGCAAAATCCTTAGAATCTATGCTCTGTTATTATAGAGAAAGCTTCAGCATCATTAAAAACCCTGTTCCTGACGAGAAAACCATGACCTAGTTTGCAAACCTATGAGGAAGAATTTACCTAGAAGTGCATCCCCCACTGTCAATTTTTGTGGGACTACACACTGCCCCACACTGTGCTGTCCACCTCACTGACTGCTAGACTGTTGCCATTTGGAACTTTAGAAGGAACAGCTCATTCCCCATCCCTGAAGATACCATCTCCCAGTGAGTTGATGTGCCATTCACACCCCCAACCCTCCAGTATCACACTGTGGGCTTAACTCAGTAAGTGGTGGTGGTGTAGGAACAGGTACAACTTAACAAGGGAAACTGGCATCTTGTACATGTCCCATAGAGGACTGTAATAACAATGACAAAGAATATATTTATTATCACCTATAGTCTCTTCACCTCTCTGGAATTTATATTCTCTAGGACTCTTCAAGACCCCCTCTCCTGTTTGTCCTGCAGTCACCTAAAGGCTCCATGAAGTCATGACTCACAGAGAGGAGAATGGCTAGCACTAACAACTTGACATCAGACTCCAAACCATTAGAAATATCCTTGTTCTTCTAATACCCTATATCCCACATCTGTTTGGAAACTTCTCTGTCTGTGAAGCTACCAGTCTGACCTCTGCCACATCAAGATAATCCAGCTCTCTCCTGGCTTAGTCATAAGTAAAAATACATTTTCCCATTAAATAAACTGAAATATGGTCGAGTTCAAGAAAACTTTATTTGGAAGTTAAGGGGAAGTGTTAACATCAAATAAAGTAATGATTAAATTTATAAAGATACATAAGTACATTCTTCCATTTAACTTTTCTGAATGTCCCACCCCTCCCCAATCGCAGGGCTAATGGGTCCAGGGTGTTAATAGGACTTGGAGCCTTTAGGAAGGCACCATGTTGGGGTGGTGAAGGGAAGAGGAGTGCAGAGGGTGCAAAGCTACTGATGATGTATCATTGGTGCATAAGGCTGGTTACATTTGTCCTTATGATCACAGCAAAATGTGAAAACTGCCTTGGTTTGTATTTTGACGTACGTTCTCTCGCAGTTCTTAGCACAGTCCGTTGAAGTATGAGAATAGAGCCACTCTGAGAAAGGAGAAAAGGGTCAACTTTGATAAGGCTCCCCCAAAGTCAGTCCATAAACTGGAAAAGGGAATTCAAACCCAGCCCCTTACCCCTGCTATTTGTAACTTATAAAACACCAACTCTGCTGAGCCATTACCTCTGCCCCCCTTCCCTATCTCTGCCCTTCCACCCCAAGTCTGCAGTCCTTACAACAAGAAAAGTACATATGGTTCCTCTTAGTGTAGTGGACTGGAAAGAACAGTGGACCTAAGCTCTTTCACATACTAGCTGTATGATTTCAGATAAATCATTTTAATCTCTCTGAGTATATCTAAATAACAAGAATAAGGAAACTCTGAAAGTTGAAGTAGAAACTATTATGATTGTCCCCACCCCCAAGAGAATAAAAAAACAATTGAGGCAAGTCAACACCATACCCCACCCCCATGCCCACTCTCACCTCACCCCCCCCACACACACACACAAACACACACACCCTGAGTAAGCCAAGTCAGAGGCAGCTCAAGCTGGTACTCTGGTTTCCTTACTGTCATTCCTGACTCGGAAGTGAATTTGGGTTTGGCATCCCAATGATTCCCTTGTAGAACAGGTAGCATTATTCACCAAACAGTGGGTAAACACATATCTGTCGCAGACATTGCAAGTGAGAAATGTATCTCTTGAAGCCAAAAGCCCGGATTCACCATCTTGGAGGTAACAGAGATGATATTACGTTATTTCCTTCAGTTGCATAAGTCCTGTTATCTCTTCTTCCTCCCACCCCACCTTGCCCTCACTTCTTGTCATCTTGAACCCCCAGAAGTGGCTAGATATGATGAGGGATGGGGGAAGAAATCTAGGGGTTCCATGGAGAGGGGAAGGAGGGTGAGGAAAACAGAGCAGGTGCTGGTTTTTGTATTATCCCTGCTCTGATATTTAGAATGAACTTTGGGGGAGAAATAGGAGAAAACTGATTGCAAGATCCCTGACATCTGTCCCAGGACTCACCTCCCAAGAGGCAGAGCAGAGAGACGCCCAGCAGGAACACTTTGTCCATCTTAGTCCTTGACTGCTTCCTGGCTTTTGAGCCTGCAGAGGAACTCAAAGATAGAGTGACAACAGGAAAACTCTTGTATCTCCCATCTCTTAATGTTAGAGAACCCTGGGTTGTAGGCAGCATCCAATTAGGACAGGGGAAAGGGGTGGCTGGAGAATGAGCCAATGAAAATGCTCTCTGTAAACCTTCCATATTCCCACATCTATCTTCTTCCCAAGGGTTCCTCACCAACAAAACCATAACGTATTCCAGCTGCCTGTGCTCAGGCACCTAGTTCTGCTCTAGGCATAGAAAGAAAAGAATAAACATTTAATCAATCCATCAACAAGTATTTAATGAATGTTTGCTTTGTGCCTAGCACTGTACTATATACTGTGAGGGACACAGAAATATGAAACTCAGTCACCGCCTTCAAGAAGTTTTCATTCTCTTCATGCAAAACTGGAAAGGATTGTAAAGATTAGGTCTGGCTGAAAGATATTAAATGACTTTTCCCAAGGTTGAATATTGCATAAGTGGTTGAGCAGAGACTAGAAATCAGGTGACTGGACCCTCAGTGATATTTCTATAACTACGGTGCCCTTTAAGGAAAGATCACAATGGGGCAAGACCATACTGGGGTCCAGAAAGTTTCCATATGTTAAGAATGAAAGGAAATAAGCATTTATGAAGCCCCTACTGTGTGCTAGGCATTGTACTAAGTACTTTATAAATATTGTCTCATCTGATCCTCATAACTTGGGAAATAGATGCTATCATCACCTCCATTTTACACTTGAGGAAACTGAGGCAGGCAGGTGTTAAGTGACTTGCCCAAGGTTGTACAGCTAATATCCGAGGCCAGAATTTAAACTCAGGTCTTCCTTATTGCAGACTTAGCACTGTACCCACTATACCACCTACTCAGCCATTGTCAGGAGGATTTGAATTAGAAGTTGAGTTGTGAAGAGATTCATGAGGTAGAATGGATAGTGATGGCATTCTGGACCTTAATCCCCAGTACTTAAACAATGCCTGGGTTCTAGTAAGTGCTTAGTAAATGCTTTTTGTCTGACTGGTAACCACTGAAAAACCTTGTAGGGGTTGGGCATCCTTGATGGCTGGGCTACAGGGCAATCTTAAAAACATACACCCCACTTACTGGGGAGATAGAACTGTGAGGAAAAAGAACATGGTCTAATGTTAGCAAAACTGGGAACCAGGTCTCCAGGGGTCCATTCTTAGTTCTATTACTGTGATTAAGATGGGGATGTCTCTGCCCTTCACATGACTCAGTATTTTCACATAGAAAAGGGACTCTTGGGACTATGGGAGAGATTTGTGGGAAGAGAGACAAGAAGGCATATGAGGGGCTTTTTCAGAGATACTCAGTTTATGCTTGTTGGGATCTTTCCAAACTTCCCAGATAATTTTTTTGTCCTCCTTTCCCTGGTGGATATATGGATAGGCCTATACCTCAACTATTCTCAACCAAGTAGAACTCAGCTACTTTCTGTGCTGTTACACACCTAAATCAAACTGGCCATCTGATTCTGAACTTAATGTCCCATACCTTCTGTCTGATACCATCTCTGCTTGGAAAGGGCCCTTCTTTCCTTGAATCTGCAATACCACCTGAATGTTTAACTCCTTCCAACATGCAGGGAGCCCTCAAAGGGATCTATGTGTCAGAGGAATAAATGAGATTTTGAGTAGGACTGGATAGACTGATGCTACATGTAAAGCCAAGCACAAGCAGCTCTCCAAAGGACTGCTACTGTGAACAGCTTTAAGGTTCTGATCACATGGTATAGTGAACTATTTATTCAGCAGTAAATTAAACATACATTCACAGAAACCAAAGCACAGCATTCACAATATAATTCACAATATATTCACAATATAACAACTTGTCACTAAAGTGGTCACATAGTTTTCCCCAAAGGGCCACATAGTTTTAAACAAAATATATCATTCAGTAAGTCCTTAACTCAGTCATCCTTAAGGGGCAAGCCTCCTTAAGGGACACAAAGTACAAAGGTCAAAGTTCTACACCTGGAGGTCACATTGTCTTAATCTTTTGGTCAAAAAGCTGTCTTTCTTCTTAATTGGAGATTAGTTTCCAATCATCCTTAACTCAATCATCCTAAGAGGTACAAGGTACAGAGTATAAAGTTCTCCCACCCCGAGGCCATAGTAAATCATGATCTTCTCAGTCAGCATTAGGTACCAAAGGAGAGGTCTTTTCATCTTGACTTGAGGCTGGCTCTCAGATTCCGTGGTTCCTCTTCCATGGTCCCAGCTCCTGCCTGAATCTACCCAACTGTCACCTGGATTCAAAGGTAGGCAGCTATAAGCTCCTCATCCAGTTCCATATTGAAGCTCAGTGTCTAGTTTACTTCAAGTCCTTTGCAGTTTCTGTTTCTGGGAAGATAAAGCTTAACAGAGCCAAAACAACATTCATGCACATTTTCAGCACCATCATCAATTCACTATCTGCCTGAAAAATCAACACAGACCCACATACAAGGTCTGAGAACTCAATGCACATCATCAGTACAGTCCCAGGATTTCTAAATCCCTCCTCCAGGACTTCTGTAAACAAACAGCAAGAAAATCCTCTTTCAGGGGCAGCTAGGTGGCACAGTGTGTAGAGCACCAGCCCAGGAGTCAGAAGAACCTGAGTTCAAATCCAGCTTCAGATGCTTAACACAAAAACTAGCCGTGTGACCTTGGGCAAGTCATTTAACCCCAACTGCTCTCCAAAAAGCAAAAAAAAATCCTCTTTCAGGGCTTCCAGTAAGGTCCCAGGGCTTCTGTAAATAGTATCACAAACAAAAATCAACACAAATAGAACATAGTTACAGAGTGGCTGGCCACCACAAAGTTCCCCTTCTCAGTTCTGCTCCTTCCCAGCTTGGGCTTCTCCTTATATATGGTCATTAACTCTTCCCTATTTCCCTCCTCCCTGTTGTATCAGCAAGTTCCTCCCACTGTGGGGTTCACAAGTCCTGTTTCTTAAGGAAGACTTGATACAATCAAGGGCAAGGCTCAAAAGAAACTGGAACTGAAACAAGGTGTTAAATAATTAAATAGCTGAAACAAGGAGCTAAGTACTTCTTTGCAAGTCATTACACTATATTAGACCATTGGCCAGATCAGCTGATTCAGGGATAACTCCCACATCAATAACAATTCTTTTTTCACCTGTTAAAAGTGGAATTCATTTTATCTTTTATTGCAATAATTGATGTTCACCATGACCAGTGCCTACCAATTATTTTCTTGAAGTATTCATGATTTAAAGGTATGAGGCTTCTGTGTAATTTACTACATTCTTGTATTCCTCTTCCTAAACCAGGTTTTCCCAGATACTTCTCTCCAGCCTCACCTTTTCCAACCTTTGCACTGAAATGATCAAGTAACAATCAATCAATCAACAAACATTTATTAAGTATCTATTGTGTCAGATACCTTGCTAAGCATCAGAGATGCAAAAAGAGACAAAAAGTAGTCCCTGCTCTCAAGGAGCTAATGTGTGATTAACAATATACAAACAAATACAAAGCAAGTTAAATAAAGGATAAATAGGATATAATTAAAAGAAGGAAATCACTGGAATTAAGAGGAGTTAGGAAAGATTTCCTGTAAAAGGTGGGATATTTGCTGTTACTTTAAAGGAAACCAGGGAGGTCGATAGTCAGAACAGAGGAGGAAGACCTTTCCAGGCATTGGAGTCAGCCAGAACCAGGAGCCAAGAGATGGAATGTCTTGTTCATAGAACAGCCAGGAGGCCAATGTCACTGGATTGAAGAGTCTATGTTGAGAAGTAAGGTGTAATAAGATTGGAAAGGTGGGAGAGGGCTAGGTTATGATGGTCTTTGAATGACAGAGTACTTTGTATTTCCTCCTGGAGTCAATAAGGAAGCCACTAGAGTTTATTGAGTGGGGAAGGGTGACATGATAGGACCTGCATTTAAGAGAAAACTACTCAAGCGCTGAATGAGGAATGGATTGGAGTGGGGAGAGACTTGAGGGAGACAGATCCACCCATAGGCTTATTGCAATAACCAAGGAATGAGGTGATGAAGGCCTGCACTAAAATGGTGGTAGTATCAGAGGAGGGAAGAAGGCATATTTGAAAAATGTAGCAAAGATGAAATGGGCAAAAGCTTGGATATGGAGGGGTGAGAGATAGTGAGGAATCCAGGATGTCTCCTAGGTTGTCAGCCTGAGGGACAGGGACAATAGAGTTGCCATCCACAGTGATAGGGAAGGCAGCAAGGTGAAAAGGATTAGGGAAAAAAGAAAATTAGTTCAGTTTTGAACATAATGAGCTGAAGATGTCTACTGGACATCCAGTTTAAGATGTCTGAAAGGCAATTGAAGATAAAAGATTGGAGGTCAGCAGAGATGGAGGCAAGAAACATAGATTTGAGAATTACCAGCATAGAGATAGTGATTAAATCCATTGGAGCTGATGATATCACTAAGTGAAGTAAAATATAGAGAAAGAAGAGAAGAGGACTCAAAACAGAATAATGAAGGACACTTACAATTAAAGGGCATGATCTAGAAGAAGATCCAGCAAAGGAGACAGTGAAGGAAAAGTCAGATAAATTGGAGGAAAATCAGGAGAGAGAGGAATCCAAAAAACCTACAAAGAAGGGAAAGAGAGTAATCAACTGTGCCAAAGGCTGCAGAAAGGTCAAGGAGAATGAGAATTGATAAAAGGTCATTGGATTTCATAACTAAAAAATCGCTAATGACTTTGGAGAGAGTTTTGGTAGAATGATAAGGTCAGAAGCCAGATTGTGAGGAGTTAAGAAGAGAGTGAGAGAAGAGAAAGTGAAGACACCTTTTGTAGTCCGACCTTTCAAGGAGCTTGGCTACAAAAGTCAGAAGAGATAATAGAATGAAAGCAGGGATAGAAAGATCAAGTGAAGGTTTTTTCCAGGATAGGAGAGATATGGGCATACTTGTAGGCAGCAGGAAATGAGCACGTAGAGAAGGGGAGATTAAGAAAAAGAGAAAGAGTGGGGATGACAAAGGGGGCAATCTGTTGGAGAATATGAAATGGAATGGGATTGCTTGGACAAAGAAAGGAGTTAGCCTTTGTAAGGAGGAAGGTCACTTCATCATGTGAGACAGGGAGAAGAGAGTGGCAAAAAGCATCTGAGTGATGGGAAATTAGGGAAAGGAGAGAAGAGGGAGTGAATGACCTCAATAATTTCTGTAAAATATGAGGCAAGTTTCTTAGCTGAGAGAAGGGACAGAGGGGGAGCCATGGGAGGCTTAAGAATATTTGGAAGAGTTGCTGGGTTGATAAGGGAGGTATAGTAGGATTACCTTAGCAGCAGAGGAGCCAGTTGAGGTTATTAACATAAAATTGTTAGAAGAGTTATGTGAGTTATGGTCAGAAGACTTATATGATTTTTCTCCACCTTCATTCAGCAGCATGTGTGTGGGCATGATGGTGATGAATGGTGGGAGTGGCCAGGAAAAATATGCTATAATTAATGGGACTAGGGCTACAAGAGAAGAGGATGGTGTAGAATTGAATTGGTTTACTAATGATAGGGAAAAGAGGAAAGAGTGGCTAGTGCAAGGTTTATGGCCTGGGAGAAAATTAAGGGGTCAAGAGACTGGGGTTCAGAATGTGTTGTTGTTCTGGTGGCAGATAGATGGTGCAGTGGATAAAGGACAGTCCTGGAAGTCAGGAAGACCCAAATTCAACTCTAGCCTTAGGCACTAACTACCTGTGTGACCCCAGGTCATTTAATCCTGTTTGCCTCAGTTTCCTCATCTGTGAAATTAACTGAAGAAGGAAATGGCCAACCACTCCAGGATCTTTGCCAAGAAAACCTCAAATGGGGTCCTGAGGAGGGAAATATGACTCAAATGACTTGGAACAGCAACAAGTTGCTGAGGATGAAATGGTAGAGAAATTCTGTGAAGAACTTTATAAGGTCCTCCATCTTAAACTTCAGTAACTGATAGGTGGCAAATACTTTCATGGGGTCTTTTGGCATATACTTAATGAATTGAACACTAATTTATGAAATTATGACATGAAGGATTGTAGTTCTTTGGGTACTTGCCAGGAAAGACCACGATGGGCAGCAGGAAATGAGGCAGCAATCACACTTTAATTAAACACAATGGGTATGCAGGCAAAAAGCCCATAAAGGCTTTTTTCCACAAGCAGGGGAAAGTGCAACAAAAGGAGATGATAGTGTGGGAATGAGGCATGGAATGGTGAAAGAAGGTGGGCAGCATGGAGAAGGGGATGGGGAGGGGAAGTGGCAGAGATTATCACTCATCTAATCATAGATTGGAATCGGGAGCACTCAGCAGGAGTGCTGATGGACCTGATGGACAGTGCTGGGGGGGGGCGCAGAATTTGAGGGGGTATTTATGGGGGGGTGGGAGGGAAGGATAGACTAAATCCTATCTGTGCCATATTGGGGTTAGTTCATTAACATCTCCAAATCATCAGTAAAACTTCCAGTCATCTTCTCAAAGTTGTCAGCACCTTTTTGATATTCTATTGATCTGGAATTGTAGATGGCTAGATTTTGTCTTGAATTTACATATCATAGGACCAGAAACCTGACCAGCAGCACCTAGATAGCTTCC
>NW_027187345.1:12470222-12477422 GCF_028583685.1 Petaurus breviceps papuanus
AAACTTACTGTACTGACTAGAAGGAGGGAGGGAGTGATCAGAGGGGCTAGAACAAGGTACAATTTTAACACACTTCTCATGAATTATACCTAAGTTTTATCTTGTAGACATTGATGAATTAATCCAATTGGGGGCAATTTGAGCCAAAAAAAGAAAAATTGACCTTTTGTGGTCAAGTCCCTTGGATAGCATCTCATCTGTTGAGCCTGAGAGTCTTCAAGGGGTCTGGAGCATGGGTTATGTATATTATGTTAAGAATGCTTGTATTACATTTCTCAGGCCCTTGGGTGGTACAGTGGACAGAGCACTGGGCCTAGAGTCAAGAGAGCTCATCTTCCTAGGTTAAAATTTGGCCTCAGACACCTACTAACTGTGTGACCCTGGGCAAGTCACCTAATTCTGTTTGCCTCAGTTTCCTCATTTGTAAAATTAATTTGAGAGGAAAATGGCAAACCATTCCAGCATCTTTGCCAAGAAATACCCAAATGGGGTCATGAAGAGACTGACACGACCAAACATGACTGAACAACAAATTACATTTCTTCCTGGAGCCCGCATTTCTCCAGCAAAGCTAGACTTGGACATTATCATGTCTTTAAAAATTACCTCTCTCTGCTTTGAAAAGAATGTTGGATTTTGATTCAGAAGATTTAAGTTCAACTACTAGGTCTACCAAAGATTGATTTCTAGTGTGAACTTGGGAATACCTGAGCCTTAGTGTCTTCATTTGTAAAATGAAGGGGTTGGACTAAGTGGCTTCTGAGGGCCTTCTTAGCTCTAGCTATATGATCTGATGATATGGCTTTGAATGATGATTCTGCCACTGACTACATAGATGACCTGAACATGTTATTTAACCTTTCTGAGCCTGTTTCCTCAACTATTAAAGGATTAGTTGTCCCCTCAGTCTCTAAATTTGTGAACCTTAATAGGGAGAGGACAGTATCTTTGAATCAAGAAACCTATGAATTATAGTGTTAAAGTTAAGACTTGGGTGGGGAAGAAGAGAGGTAGAAAAAATCAGATTTGTACCTGGAGACTGAAAAAAAACCTTCTGTTTTGCTATGTTATTTAACCTAGTTTAAAAGTGTGGTAGCAGAGATGAGCTCTTCTCAGCAATACAATGATCTAAGACAATTCCAAAAGATTCATGATGGAAAATGCTATCCACATGCAGAGAAAGAACTATAGAGTCTGAATGCAGATCAAAGCATACTACTTTTTTTCTCATGGTTTTTCCCTTTTGTTCATATTCTTCTTTCATAATGTGACTAATGTGGAAATACATTTAATATTACTGTACATGTAGAGCCTATATCAGATTGCATGCCTTCTTGGGAAGAGGGGAGGGGAAAGAGGTAGAAAAAAAATTTGAAACTCAAAAATCTTATAAAAGTGAATGTTGAAAATTGTCTTTATGTGTAACTGGTAAAAGTAAAATACTATTAAGTGAAACAAAAACAAAAATGTGGCAGCAGCAGCAAATATGCTGTTTTAAACTCCACAAATATCCAGTTGTCCAGTCCAGTTGTCTTGCCATCTGGCTTGCTGCAGGACTTTCAGGCCACTGGACCTTCAGAGACCATTCCCTGAGGGTATTAATCCATTTTGCTTTGGAACTCTTGCCCTGGAGCCTGAGTAGCCCTGACTGGTAAGCAAGAGAATGCAAACTGACATTGTCCTCTATTTTTAGCTAGCCCCCAACTTAAACCATACTTGACTTCCCATCCAACCATTTACTGGCGCCATCTTCTTCCATTCATCTATCCTATCCTTTCATCATCACTAGACCCCCAGAAACCATCCCCTGGGGAGTTAACCTACTTAATTTAGGAACTCCTATCCTGTGACACAAACGGTCCCTACTGGTGAGTACAGAATCACACAGCCTCCTAATATCTATCCCATCCCAGACCAGAGCATGCTTCACATCCCTTCCTGCCATCTACCTGAGTTATCTTCTTTCCATCTATTATGTTACTACTCACTTTCAATCGCTTGCCCTGAGAACTATAATAAAATCAATATCCCCATTACTTATGGAATCATTCAATTCCACCATAGTTTCACTCACCAGATGTGTGACAAATAAATCTTTATGACCAATCAATGAATATAAAACTTTGGGATCTGATATATTTTAAAGATGTTGGTTATAAGGGTTGTAGGTTATAATTACTATATATAATTTTATTGGTGCTTTACATTTCTAATGTGAGTTCTGTTATGTTCTGGGGAAGATAAATCCTATAGGAAACATTTAATCAGCATTACCTCAGACCATGATTCGATTACAAGTTGAAGAGGAGGAAGAGAGGGAATAAGCATGTAGATAGTGCCTCCTATGTGTCACACATTTTGAAAATATTATCTCTGTAAATACAACACTGTGTAAATTTTGCCATTTTTACAGTTGAGGAAACTGAGGCAAACAGAGGTTAAGTGACTTCCCTAGGGTCACACGGATAGTAAGTATCTGAGGGTTGATTTTGAACTGGGTATTGCATGATTTCAGACCCAGCATTCTATTCACTGTGCTACCTAGGATTTGAATTAGAATTTAAAGAATTCTGAGAAGATGCATAAGGCAAAGTAGAGGGTAAGGGCATTCCAGACCTTTATTTTTATCCACAGGGCTTAGCACAGTGTCCAGGACATTTGTTGTTTAGTCATGCCTGACTATTCATGATGCCATCATGGTGTTTTCTTGGCAAAGATGCTGGAGCAGTTTGCCATTTCCTTCTCCAGAGGATTAAGGTAAATAGATATTAAGTGACTTGCCCAGGGTCATACAGCCAGCAAGTGTCTAAAACCAGATTTGAACTCAAGTCTTCCTAACTCCATACCCAGTGCTCTATCTACTGAATCACCCAGCTACCCAGCTGTTATAAATGACTTGTCCAGGTTCACAGAGCTAATAATTATCTAAGGCTGGATTTGAACTCAAGTCTTCCTGACTGTCATGAATCCAGGACTAGTCCTTTATCCACTGTTCTATGTAGTCGTACTATGTGCTTAATAAACATTTGCTTCTTGTTTCTTAAACCTAAATAGGTATTTGTTCTATATTTCATTCTTCTCAATATGAGAGAGGGAAATGGAAAGAAATAAGCATTTATATAGTACCTACTATGGTACTGTGCATAATTTAAGTAGTACCTACTATGCGTACTGTGCACTGTGCTAAGCACCTTACAATATTATTTCATCTAATTATTACTATACTTCTTTTTCATATTAAAAAAAACTGAGGCAAACAGGGTCACACATCTAGTGAACATCTGAGATCATATTTGAACTCAAGTCTTTCTGAGTCCAAGCCCTACCTCTCTCCCCATGCCACCTCGCTGATGTTACATATGGTATATTCACTGGAGGAGGCACCTCTCACCCTAGGAATCCCACGTTCTTTAAGGCAGAGTCGGTTTCACTTTTTTCTTTACATCTCCATCATCTACACATAGTATGTGCTTAACAAATGCTTACCGATTGATACTTAAAAAATGTTTCCCCTCCACAATAGTATGACCAGGCAGTTTATGAGCAGGCTTTATAGTAGTTATAGTATTGACTGAAAAGATACATAGTGACAGAAATTTTACCAATTTAGTATTGTTTTTAGTTGAATCTGGGTTTTTTTTATTAATTATAATAGCAGCTATATCATTTGCAGATTAGTAATACATATCAATCAGTCTTTAGAAAATTATGCTTGCTTATTTATGGATTTACAGACCTCCTGCAATAACTTTGGGAGACTCTCCATCACAGCTCATGAATCGAAATTTAAACTTTATGCCCCACTTAGAGTGATTATTCTGATAGTTCCAGAGACTGGGCTTGGCAGAGGAACAGAATAAGCTACTGGTGAGTTCCTAGAAAATTTCTCCCCAGGCCAACCACTCAGACTTTACTGCTATTACAACAAGAACATGAAGAGGATTTTTCCTAGGTAATACCTAGCCTCCTCAAGGTTCAAATGGGGTCAAGGTAGGAGAATAATAATTCTATAAAGAAGAGAGACTCTAGTACAAATCCAATGATGAAGACAAATCTATTAATTTAGATCTATTTTATTACTTCTCTATATCTATTATAGAGCTCTATCTCCTATGGCTAGGTCATGCAGGAGATACACTGTTGGGCTTGGAGTCAAGTTGACCTGAGTTCAAATCTGAGCTCAGACACTTACTAGCTTTGTGATCTTGGGCAAGTCACTTAACCTCCATCTACCTCAGTTTCCTCAACTGTAAAATGGGCATAATAATAGCATCTACTTCTCAGGGTGGTTTTAAGGATCAAATAGTTATAAAGTGCTTAGCACAATGCCTGACACATAATGGGTGGGTACTATATAAAGGAGTATTTCCTTTGTTCCAAATGCCAAGACTGAAATGAGTAGCAGGTATACAAAATGCCTTTTATTTTTTCAAAACCCCTTGTAGGGATTTAATAGTTTAATGTTTTATGGGCCCACTAGAAACTATTTTTTAAACTAAAGTTATTTGTATAAGTCAGTTTAGAATTTCTTACTTTTCTCTGTTTATTTCATCATCTCCAGGTCAGAACTTCAGTTTAGTCATTGTGTACAGGATGAGAATGACAACAGTAAGGCACTGGACCCTGACTTAGAAGAAATAAAAGAAGTCCTTTGCCTTGCATGTAGGGAGCCCCAGAATTTTTACTTCTGTCAAAGAATGTACAAGGGGCTATATAATGTGCTTTGTATGTATTTGTTTGCATGTTTTCCCCTTGGTTAGACTGCAAACTCCTTGAGGACAGTGGCTGTCTTTTACCTCTTTTTGTATCCCTAGCACTTAGCGTAATAATACCTGCCCTACAGTAGGTGCTTAATAAATGTTTATTGAATGAATGACTCTCAAATCATGGCAAATAACAATGTAGTATTCTTTCAAGGTGAAGGATATCCACTTAGATTACTATAGATAGGAGTATCATAATTAAAATATTTAGAAATATAAAGCTACTTCAGTTAGAGTATTTATCTGATTAATTCCCTTAACATTTCTTGAAGGTCTCCCAAAGGGTGGCAAAATGGACATGCTCACCTAGAGCAAAGACTAGGGGTTTCTTCAAAGCGGGCAATGTTTCTCTATAGTCAATGCTCCTTCTGCTAAAAAAAAAAAATGGTCTTTACAAGGAGATATTTTAATCCCATTTAACCTCACTGGATGCATTGTAAGACCATTCTGCAAATCCACAGTAACTCATTCAGTCTTGCAAGCTGATAATTTTCTTTCTTTTCTGAAAACCTACTCCTGTTATAACCATAAGTATGCTTAGCACCAGTACTAATGTATTATTTTTCTTGGAGTGAGCTAAAAGCAATGGAAAATAAAGCCAAGAACTCCAAACTACACCACAGCTATCACCATCCCTAAATAGAATGTGAACCCAGCAAATTCTAAGAAACTAGTTATAGAGGCTGTGTTAAACAGGGAAAATTCAAAGAAACAAGTCTGACAGCAACTTGACCATAAAATGTGGGTGCCTAACTCTCTAGCCTTGAATTTTATAGTGAAGTGGAAAACTATCTAAAGAGGAAATAACCTCAGAAAAGTAATTGAGCCAGGTTTGAAGTTTGAAGTGTGAAGAAGGGAAACTTAGATAATCTCTCGTGAAGTATAACGTTTCTAGGGATCTGGTAAGCTTAAATTGTTAATCGGAATGACCAAGTGAAGTATTTCACCATAAGACTTGAAAAAAAGTTGGGGGCTTAGGTTAGTGGCATAGGAAGGTAAGGATGGTAGCAAGTGTTTTGCTTTTGTCTTTGTATGCTCAATGCCTAGCATGGTGCCCTGTCCATAGTTGACACAATAAAAATATTTATTGAATCAATAGAATTACTCACCAGGTGTGGTAGTGCACACCTGTAGTCCCTGATGCTGAGGAGGCTGAGGCTGATGAATTAATTTGAGCTCAGGGCTTCTGAGTTGACTTGGGCTGAAGCTTTTGTGGCTGGTAGAACTACCAGGCTGCCTAAAAGGGGAATGGGAAGAATCAGTAAGTACATCCATAGCAGAAAAAAAATGGAGCAGCTTAAAGCTTCCCAGTTGATTGGCATTGGGATTGGGCCATGAGTGGCCACTGCACTTCCATCCTGGGCAACCAAATTTCCCTCTCCCTTCCTCCACCCCACAAAAATGTCTTAATATTTTCATTTAAAGTTCTTCCAGCACCAAATATTTGCTCCAGCTGTTGTTAGCAATCAACTAGAAACCCGACTGTAAAAATTTCCCTTTTTGTCTGGGCTTCTATTTTCCATTTAGGAAAATTAATTTAAATTTTTTCATCAGGGCAGTGCAATATTGTTTTTCTCTCTTGAACCAATGAATTAGCCCCTAAAGGAGGATCTGTAGTGTGTGCTCACAATGATCAAACAGCCAGTTGTAGAATTTACATGGTTTGGTACCTATAGTAAACTGAAAGAAATATTGTCCCTTATCTTCTAAGAAAAGGTCAGAAATAATCATCCCAAGTAATCCATTATAGTCTAGAATATGTTGCTTTAGTTAACTTGGGATATATCATGTCTAGAAAGGGTAAATAAGGCTAAAATTTCAACCAGAAATTATCTGTTATATTAATATGAGATACTTATACTTTAGATGTTAAAATATCATTGTAAATTATTTAGGTATACATGAAATACATTAGTGCTTTCTTTATTTAAAGTTGTGTTCCTCTGAAAAAAGTAATTTTGGAGCAGGAATTGAGTGTGGTGCCAAAGGAAAAGTGATCAATATTTGTAGGTGGCAGAATGTCAGAATCCTGTCTGAAATAGTGAAGGGCAATTGTAAGCCAGTGTTGTCAAAATATGAATCCAAAATTAGTATCAAAGTCCTCTTATACCTTGTCACAGTATGGAAGTGACACTGAATTCTCAAAGACTCTTTGTAGAATATGAATTTTGGTGGGTTCTGTCAAGCTGGAAAGGGTTCAGGTAGCATTCTAATAACATACCACATATCTGCTATATGAAAACCAGTCTAGCTAAGTGTGCAGAGACTTCTCACCAAACAGTTGACTACCAAGTGATGAGTTATTTTAGCCACAATGATCAATAAAATAGACAAAAACGTAGAATGATCTTGGCATCATGGTATAGTAAAAAGAAAACTAGATGAATTTGGAGACAGAGAAAATTGGACTCCACTATTTAATAACTACATAAAAAAA
>NW_027187345.1:12477432-12538351 GCF_028583685.1 Petaurus breviceps papuanus
CTTCCCCTTTGACAGAGATGCTGATGTACTAGTAATAGGAAAGGGGACCAAGGATGCTACAAGTGACACAATTCTTAGGTTGTCTGCAAGCATTAATGGTTAAAGCTGAAAACTGGGAGATAGAGCATCTTATCCACAGAACAACAGACCACTGTCATTGTACCATACATTATATAGACATGTGTACGGTATAAAAAAATTGTGGTAAGTTGTGGGATGGTGTTAGGAGGGAGAAATTATGGAGGGTTGTGGATTCCATACAGAGGATTTTATATTTGATCCTGGGGTTGATTGAATGGGGAGGAAGGTTACATGGGTAGATTTGTACTAATTTAGGAAAATCACTTTAACAATTGAGTAGAGGATGGACTGGGGTGGGGAGGCCCTTGTGGCAGGGAGACCAACCAGCACACTAAGTGAAATATAATGAGATAGTGAAGGCCTGCACCAAGATGGGGACAATGGCAGAGAAGAGATGTTACCAAGGTAAAAACCGACAGGCCTTGGCAAAAAGATTGGATATGGGAGGGCGGCTAGGTGGCACAGTGAGTACTGGCCCTGGAGTCAGGAGGACCCGAGTTCGGATCCAGCCTCAGACACTAAACACCCCCCCCCACGCACACACACCCATACACACACACACACACACACACACACAACTAGCTGCGTAACCTTGGGCAAATTACTTAACCCCAATTGCCCTCCAAAAGGCAAAAAAAAAAAAAAAAAGACTGGATATGGGAGACAAGAGAGAATGAAAATTCAAGGATGACACCTAGATTGCAAGCCAGGAAGAATGGGTGAATGGTGGTACACTTATTGATAGTAGTGAATTATCTTGGTCAAAAGGTATAGAAATCTTATTTACTTTATTTGTGTGATTCCAAATTGCTTTACAGAATGGTTATACCAATTCACAGCTTCCACAAGAATGCATTAGTATACTTATCTTTTTACAGACCTCCCAACACTGACTCTTCCCATCTTGTGATATCTTGGACAATTTACTGAGTATAAGGGGAAAATTCAGGGTTGTCTTCATTTGCATTTTTCTTATTAGTAATTTGGAGTATTCTTTTGAATGGTTGTTTGTTCATATCTTTTGACCAATTATGAACTGGTGAATGGCTTTTGGTCTTGTGTATTTGCTAGTTGTCTATATCTCTTGGATTCCAAAGCCTCATCACATTTACTTAATACATTCTTTTCTAGTTGACTGCTTCTCCTAATCCTAGGTGCAATAATTTTGTAGACATAAAAACCTTTCAATTTCATGCAATCCAAATTATCTTTTATCTTCTGTAAGTTACCCTTGTTCCTTTAAGAATTCATCTCCTTTTCATAGCTGCTTCCTATTTTTAATATTATGATCTTTAATATTCAAGTCATGAATCTATTTTTATTTTATTGTAGCATATGGTATAAGATAATGGCTTGAGCTAATTTCTGCCAGACTGTTTCCCAGAAGTTCTTATCAAATAGAGAATTTATTCCAAAATATAATGTATTTTATAGTTTGTTGCATATTGGATTATTGAGTTTCAGTATTTATGATTCTCTCTCTTATGTGATTGACTCTATTGTTGACTCTATTGATCTACTTTTCTATTTTTTTATGAGTACAAATAGTTTTGACAATTGCTGCTTTATAATAGAACTTGTTATGAAAGTACTATTGTCCCTTCATTTCTACCTTTTTCTCATTATTTTCCTTGATATTCTAGTTCTTTTGTTCCTTCAAATGAATTTTATATTATCTAGCTCTGTTAGGTATTCCTTTGGTAATTTGACTGGCCTAGTATTGAATTTGTTAATTAACTTTGGTAGTATTGTCATTTTTATTATATTAGCAAGGCCTATCCCTGAGCACTAAATATTCTTCCATTTGTTACATTGTTCATTATTTCTTTTTTAAACTATTTTTAAATTCATTATTCACTTTTAAATATCTTTTTATTTTTTAATTTTGAGTTTCAAATTCTCTCCCTCTCTTCATACCCCCCTCCCACCAATTCAGAAAGCAAACAGTATAATATTGATTATACATGTGAAATCATACAAAACATTTCCATGTCAGTCCTATTGCAAAAAAGCAAAAAAAGAATTAAGAAAGCAAGAAAATAATACTTCAGTTTGCACCCAGAGTTTAGTAGTTCTCTCCCTTGCTCTGTATGGCATATTTTCATCATGAGCCCTTTGGAACTATCTTGGATCATCATATTGAAAAGAATAGCTATCTTTCATAGTTGATCATCATTACAACATTACTGTGTACAAAGACTTCCTGGTTTGTTTGTTTTTTTTCACTTCACTGTGCATCACTTCATACAGGGCTTGCCATGTTTATTTGTTTGTTTTTCCTGAAATGACTTCTTTTGTCATATCGTATAGCTCAATAGCATTCCATCACAATCTTATGCCACAACTTGTTCAGCCATTCCTCAATCAATCCAATTCTTTGACACCACAAAAAAAAGCTGGTGTAGATAATTTTGTACATTTAATTTCTTTTCATTTTTCTTTGATCTCTTTGAAATATAGTTCTAGTAGTGTTATTACTGGGTCAGAGGGTATACAAAATTTTATACCCCTTTGGGCACAGTTCAAAATAGCTTTCCAGAATGATTAAACTAATTCACAAGTCTACCAGCAATTTATTAGTATACTTATTTCCCCATATCCACTCCAGTATTTGTCATTTCTGATAGGTGTGAGGTGGTACCTAAAAGTAGTTTGAATTCTCATTTCTCTAATAAATGGTGATTCAGAACATTTTTTCATATGACTATAGAGATAGCTTTGATTTCTTCTTCTTGAAACTGCCTGTTAATATCCTTTAATCATTTCTCAATGGGAAGAGCTCTTATTTTTATAAATTTGATTCAATTTCCTATATGTTTGAGCAATGAGGCCTTTATAAGGGAAACTTGCTTTTAAAAATTTTTTTTATATTACTTCGTTGTCTATAATACATTTTAATACAATATAGTTCCCCTGATTGTCTCTTTTATTTATTTTTACTTTTGCTTTGTCTGAGATCATAATTGCTCCCCTTACCTTTTTTTTTATTTCACCTGAAAGTTAATGGATTCTGTTCCAGTTCTTAATTTTAACTCTCTGTGTGTCTTTCAGTTTCAAGTATGTGTCTTGTAAACAACATATAACTGTATTCTATTTTTAATCCTTTCTGCTATTTTCTTCCATTTTATGGGTGATTTCATCCCATTCACATTCACAGTTATGATTACTGTGTATTTTCCTCCATTATATTTTTTTCTGTTTGTTCTTCTCCCTCTCTTTTTGTATGGTCCCTCCTCAAAAATATGTTTTGCTTTTGGCCACTGAATCCCTTAATCTACCTTCCTTTGTTTTTATCATCTCCCCCACATTTCTTATCCTCTTTCCCTCCTATTTACCTATTGGATAAGAAAGATTTCTATACCCAACCAAGTGTGTACATATGTTCTTCCCTCTTTAAGCCAATTCTGATTTGAATGAAGTTTAAGCATTTCCTGCCACCCTTTCCCCATATTCCTCTCCATTTTAAAAGCTCTTCCTTGTACACTTTAATATGAGAAAATTTGCCCCATTACATCTCTCCTTTCCCCCTTCTCCCAGTGCTTACCTCTTTCTCACCACTTCATTTTTTTTAGACCATCCCAACATAATCAACTCACAACTGTGTGCTCTGTATATATAGATTCCTTCTAGCTGCCCTAATAATGATAGAGTTCTAAGGAATCACATGTATCACATGTATATTAAAAATGTAAACAGTTTAATTTTGGTTACGCTTTCATTTTTACCTTATTATGCTTTTCTTGCATCTTATGTATGAATGTCAAATTTTCTCTTCAGCTCTGGTCTTTTCATCAGGAAAATTTTAAAGTCCTCTGTTTCATTAAATATTCATTTTCCCCCTACATGATTTTTTTTAAGCAATTGGGGTTAAGTAACTTGCTCAAGGTTACATGGCCAGTTATTTCTGGGTGTGGTGCTGAGTATCTGAGCCCAGGATTCGATCTCCAGGTCATCCCAACACTGGAGCCAGTGCTCTTACTCGCTGAGCCACCTGGCTGCCCCTGTCCCTACATGATTTTACTCAGGTTTGATAGTAAGTTATTTTTCATTATAATCCTAGTTAATTTGTCTTCCAGAATATCATATTCTAAGCCCTCTATTCCTTTAATGTGGAAACTGCTACATATTGTGTCATTCTACCTGTTGCTCCACAATATTGAATTTTTTTTCTGGCTGCTTGTAATATTTTTTCCTTGATCTGGGAGCTCTGTAATTTGACTATAATATTCCTGGGAGTTTTCATTTTGGGATCACTTTAAAGAGGTGATCAGTAGAGTCTTTCAATTTCTATTTTACCCTCTGGTTCTAGAATAATGGCAGTTTTCCTTGATATTTTCTTGAAATATGATGTCTAGTCTCTTTTTTAATCATGACTTTCAGGTAGTCCAATATTTCTTAAATTATCTCTCCTTGATCTATCTTCCAGTCCAGTTGTTTTTCCAGAGAGATACTAAACATTTTCTTCTGTTTTTTAAAAATTCTTTCCATTTTATTTTGTTGCTTCTTAATGTCTGATGGAGTCATTAGCTTATACTTGCCGAATTCTAATTTTTAAGGAAGTATATTCATCAGTTAGCTCTTGTACCTCCTTTTCCATTTGGTTAATTCTACTTAATAAGGAGTTGTTTTCTTCAGTGAATTTTTGTACACTTTTCCCATTTTTGTGCTTCCTTCACCAAGCTGTTGGCTCTTTTTTCATGATTCTCTTGCATCACTCTCATTTCTTTTTCCATTTTTTTCTTCTACCTCTCTTATTTGAATTTTAAAATCTATTTTGAGCTCTTATAGTAGTTCTTTTTGGGCCAGAGACCAATTCACATTTTTCCTTGTAGCTTTGTATGTAGACTTTTGGACATTGTTGTCCTCTTCCAAAATTGATGTTTTGATCTTCCCTGACACCACAGTAACAGTCTACGGTCAGGTTCTTGGTTTTGTTTTTTGCTCATTTTCCCAACTGATTCTGTGACTTTTAAAGTTGGGCTCTGCTCCTGGGGTGCAAGGGGAACTGTCCCAAGCTTCTTACACTAGAGACCTGGCTGCTAGCCTGCTATTCCAAGGACTTGAGGCCTCACCACCGACCTGCCATGCAACTGCCCTGCTGCACCAGGCCCATGGGGCCTTGATTCTGACCTACACAGAAGTTTGGAGCCTCCCACTGGCTTCTGGGCTACAGCCTGTTGCTGGCTTGCCTGGATGCTGCCTACATTGGAATACATTTCCTTTTTACCTGAGTGAGACAGATCTTTCTGGCCAATCTAAGTTGTCTTGGGCTAAGAAATTGTTTTACCCCATCTTTATATTACTCCTGTTGCTCCAGAATTCATTTTGAAGCATTATTTTATAGTTGTTTGGAGGTGAATTCAGGAAAGTTCAGGTGAGTTCCTACCTTATTCTACCATCTTGGCTCTGCCCTTCCTAACTCACTATGTATCTATCATTCACTCTCCTTGGAATATCTTCTCTTCCATCTCCCTCTTCTGACTTATGCAACTTCAGATAGCTCCACCTATGAAAATCCTAGCAATTCACCAAGGTCCACAAGCTTTTCCTGATCTCCCTGGCTAAAATCATTCTCTTTCTTCTAAAGCACTTCATTTATACCTCTTATATGTTATATATATATATTAAAAAAGAATGTTCAAAAATTGTTTTTATTTGTAATTGGGGGAGAAACCCAAAATATTTTTCACAAAATATTATTTTTAAAAAGAATTATTTTCTCCAGTGAGCTGCTGTTCCTCTTTTTCCACTTGATAAATTCTGCTTTTTAAGTAATTCTTTTCTTCAGTGAATTTTTGTGTCTCTATCACATTTGGCCAATTCTGTTTTTTAAGGTGTTATTTTCCTCAGTATTTTTTTCCTCTTCCATTAAACTGTCAATACTCTCTTCGTAATTTTCTTACATCACTCTCATTTCTTTCCTCAATTTTTCCTCTATTACTCTTGTCTCTTTCTTAACTCTCCAAAATTCTTGTTGGGCTTGGGTCCAATTAATATTTTTGAGGCTTTGCTTGTAACTGTTTTCATATTGTTGTCTTCTTCTAAGTTTATGTCTTGTTCTTCCCTGCCACAATAGTATCATTTTTACAGTCAAGTTCTTTTGCTGTTGTTTACTCGTTATTGTAGCCTGTTTCTTGACTTTGAACTTTATATTAAAGTTGACCTTTCCTTACCAGGAGGTGAGAAACACTGTCCCCAGCATCAGGTTTTTTCATGCTTCTGTTTTCTTTTTCCTTTTCCTTTTTCTATTTTTGCTTTTTGGAGGGGGTAGGCAATTGAGGTTAAGTGAGTTGCCCAAGGTCACATGGTTATAGTAAATGTTAAGTGTCTGAGGTCAGATTTGAATTCAGGTCCTCCTGACTCCATGGCCAGTGCTCTATTCACTGTGCCACCTAGTAATCCCCATGCTGCTATTTTCACAGTGAGTTCTGTGAGTCTGCAAATTTTTTGTGTTTCCAAAGTGGTGTTATGCTGGGAGGGAGGTAGTCACTCCTCTTATGGTCTGTGCTCTAGTCTTTACCCAGAAGGGCCCCTGCTACCCTACAGCTGCAGGTGCACTCTTCTTTGCCCTGGAACTGAGACTAAGTCCCCTGATCCCTTGTGGCTGACTACATTTTCTGTTGTGGAAACATGCTCCAGAACTAAGTATGAGCAAAAGGGTTGCCAAAGCACCAGCTGCACCTGATGTTAGCAAAAGATCTTCTACTCTCTGACTAGTTGTCTAACCCATTTACTGTCTCTGGATTGGGAGTTCCTGAAGCTGTGGCTGCTGCCAATGTATCAGCCACTTCCAAGGAACACTGGAGATGTCTCATTCTGACCTTTTACTGGCTCTGCTGCTCTAAAATTTGATTTGAGGAGTTTTTATAAAGTGTGTGAGGGGAATGCTGGGAGAGTTCAGCTGTGTTGCTACCTGTACATTACCATCCCAGATCTGTGCCCTTCACCCACCCTCTTTATTACCTTAAGAAACACTTTGGAATTGAATCTATACAGATATTAACTATGCCTTTGGCAGTTTGACTCCCAAGTATTTTATGCATTTTATACTCACTTTGAATGGGATTTCTCTTTTAATTATTCCCTCTTAGGACTTGCTATTGTGTAGAAGTGCTTTATTGGCGGGGGGGAAACGAGTTCTTTTCTTTTCCATTTTTCAAATGCTTTATTAACTTCTGATTTACATCATTCATTTCCACCAGATTTTGAGTTACAAATTTTCTCCCCATTTTTCTCAAACCCACTGCCCCAAAATAGCAGTCCCACAGGATATCCCCTCCTCCAATCTGCTCTCTCCCATATTTTCTGCCATATCCCTTTCGACTTTTCCAGGAGGGCATGGTGGATCTCTACGCCCCAGTGCCTGTATATATTATTTCCCAATTACATGTAAAATAGCATATGTGTGTGTGTGTGTGTATATATATATATATATATATATATATATATATACATTTGATTTTAAAACTTTGAATTCCAAATTCATTCCCTTCATCCCTTGTCACCCACCCTTACTGGGAAGATTAGCAGTTCAGTATAGTTTGTACATGTGTAGCTAATGCAAAACAATAACATAGTAGATATATTGTAAAAGACTGACTATATTTCCCTCCGTCCTATCCTACCTCCCACTTGTTCTATTCTCTACTTTGATCCTGTCCCTTTTCAAAAGTGGGTGCTTCCAACTTCCCTTCCCCCCCAGCCTGCCCCTCCCTTCCATCATCCTCCCTCTTATCCCCTTCCCCCCTACTGTCCTGTAGGGTGAGATACCCTATTTAGGGTGTATGTCATTCCCTCCCTAAGCCAAATTCAATGAGAAAAAGGTTGAACCATTCCCTTTTGCCTTCCTATTCTTCCCCTCCATTGTAACCATTTTCCCTTGCCTCTTCTATATGAGATAGTTTATCCCATTGTGTCTCTCCCCATCTCCTCTCATTATATTCCTCTCTCACCTCTTAATTTCACCTTTTAAGAATAATCCCTTCCTATTAAATTGGTCCTGTGCCCTCCATGTATACCTGTAAACATATATACATGTTCACACATGTATTCATATGCCCATATACCCTCATATATAGACATATATATGTCTATATATTCCCTTCAATTATTTTCATATTGAGAAAAGATTCATCAGTTACAATTATTGTTTTTCCATGTAGGAATGTTAATAGTTCAACTTTGATAAGTTTCTTATGATTTCTTTTCCCTGTTTACCTTGTCATGCTTCTCTTGCTTCTTGTATCTGAATGTCAAAATTTCTATTCAACTGTTTTTTTCATCAAGAATGCTTGAAAGTCCTCTATTCTATTGAATGACCATATTTTCCCCTGAAACATGATACTCAGTTTTGCTGTGTAGGTGATTCTTGGTTTTAATCCCAGCTCCTTTGACCTCTGGAATATCATATTCCAAGCCCTTTGATCCCTCAGTGTAGAAGCTGCCAGTTCCTGGGTTATCCTGATCCACAGTATTCAAATTGTTTCTTCCTGGCTGCTTGTAATATTCTCTCCTTAATCTGGCAATTCTGGAACCTGGCTATAATATAAAGGAGTTTTCTTTTTGGGATCTTTTTCAGGAGGTGATCGGTGGATTCTTTCAAACTCTATTTTGCCCTCTGGTTCTAAAACATCAGGGCAGTTTTCTTTGAGAACTTCCTGGAGGATGATTTCTAGGTTCTTACTTTGATCGTGGCTTTCAGGTAATCCAATAATTTTTAAGTTATCTTTCCTGAATCTATTTTCCAGGTCAGTGATTCCCATGAGATATTTCACATTGCCTTCTATTCTTTCATTTGTTTGGATCTGTTTTAACAACATCTTGATTTCTCATAAAGTCATTAGCTTCCATTTGCTCCAATCTAATTCTGAAGCAATGATTCTCCTCAGTGAGCTTTTGAGATTCTTTTTCCATCTGGCAAATTCGGCTTTTTAAGGCATTCTTCTCCTCCTCATTTTCTTTTTGAGCCTCTTTTGCCATTTGAGTTAGTCTATTTTTTAAGGTGTTATTTTCTTCAGTCAGGCTGTTGACTCTCATTTTGTAATTTTCTTGCATCATTCTCATTTCTCTTCCCAAATTTTCCTCCACTTCTCTTATCTGCTTCTTAAGGTCCTCTATGGCATATAACCAGCTTGTGTTTTTCTTGGAAGCCTTTGGTGCAGGAGTTCTGACTTTGCTTTCTCCCTGTTCCATGCTTTGATCCTTTTTGTCCCCAAAATAGGAGTGTAAAGTTGGGTTGCTCTGTTTGCTTTGGTTCCTTTGCCTGCTCATATTGCCACTCAATTACTTGACTTTTGGGCTTTTTTTCCACAGTAGGACTCTGCCACCAGTCAGGGGAGCTTTGTACCAAATACTGGGGTTTCCTCAGCTGCTGGAAGTATTAGTTGGATGCCCTTGCTGAAGCCTCCACACGCTCTGACAAGCTGGACACATACCCCAGGACCTCCATTCTAGACTGCAATCCAGATCCAGACTGGTCACTTGGTCCTTCTACACTCTGCAGGCCAGGGGCTGAAGCTGCCACATGGCTGCAGTTGCACCTCGGTTCCTTAGAGGCTTCCCGCCCAGGGCGCAAAAGACCATGCACTCCCAACTACTGAGCCCCAAAGTCCACACTGCACTGACCTCTCACTTTGTCCTTCACATCTATGTGTTGATAATTCTGGAGAGGGCCACAGCTGCTGGTGATCTGGAGTCCCTCCCTCCAGGCTTGGTAAGGCCTGCCCTGGGGCTAAAAGCTCCCAGAGTGCTGTGCTGGCTGATTCCTGCCAGCCTGTCGGTCTGTCCTCAATGGGAGGTTAGCTTCTCTGTGCCATTTTGTGGGTTCTGCAGCTCCAAAGTTTGTTCAGAGTCCCCTTTTTACATGGATTGGAGAAGGTAGAAGCCAGAACCCCATGGAGATCCTGCTTCTACTCTGCCATCATGACTCTGTCCCCCCCTCAGGGAGGGGGGTTTCTTTTGTAGGATATTCCCTATCTTATAATTATTGGACAGCACAAACCTCCCAGGGTTATTTTGAGGATCTAATGAGATTTATAAAATGCACTTAGCATTGTGACTGATGCATAGTATAAGTCAAATGCTTATTCCCTACCCTAGCATTCACTCTCCTTAGAATTATCTTCTGTCATTCTCTTCTGACTCACCCAACTTCAGACAAGTCTACCTACAAAAATCCTAGCAATTCACCAAGGTCCCCATGCCTTTCCTGATTTCCCTGGCTAAAAGAATTCTCTTCCTTCTAAAGTACTTAGTTTATGCCTCTTATATGCTATTTATAAATACTGCCCCAGTTATTTATGCATATGTCTTTATCTGCCACACTACATTATAAACTTCTATAGGAGAGAGGCCATGACGTACCTCTTTCTGTTACTCTGGCATCTGAAGAGTGCATAGTAAGAATCTAATCAGTGTTTGTTGGACAAATAATGTTTTTTGTTTTTATGCTGAGTTGGAGGTCATCTAGTTCCAGTCCTTTTCTTTTTGCCATTTTCCCCACTGAAACATGATAGTGTACACATCTGTAAACATCAACACCTGTCATCAAGGAAGGTAAGACTCCATCCTATAAGCTTCCCATCCCTCCTTGCTCCACCTCCTAGCATTAGGCAGCCATGTATGCTGGGTAGATGACCTTTAACTCCCATCTTAGATAAATCAGAGCTTGAAGTGTGAGATCAGTATATTTGTCTAGGTACTCTACAGTATTTAGAGTTTCATGGAGGCTCACTTGCCCTTTGAGATGTTCTACTTTCTAAATAAGAATTTGTTTCCATTGTTTCACCCTCTCCTCCACCCCCTCACCCCCAGAAGAAACATAGGCAAAAGCATGGAATCCATAGTAAACTTTAGGCCTGGTCTGGGTAATCTTGCTACATGAAGTGAATAAGTTGAATTCCTCCTGACTTAGTTCTTCTCCTATGTATGGGCTTTCCTTTTTGCTACTTGGGCTAGATCTCAACCTTCAGGTTTGACTAGAGTGTTCTAGGGGTCCTTCAAAAATCTTAGGCCTTTAGAAGAGGACACAAGATAAATCTAGGGTAACTTCTTCAGTTATGAGGAACACCAGTTAATATTTCCCATCTCTAGCAATTCATAATTCACTTCTTCCCTTAAGGTTTATAATACTGGAAGGGATCGTAAATGAGCACAGATATATTTGTCAATAACTGAACTGAAATAGATGAAATATACATATATGTATATTATACATATATAATATGTGAAATATGAGATATTTGTGAAATATATACATATATCATATGTGCATATAATGTATATATAAAATATTTCTTATATCTCCAATTTCAGTTCCATTATCAATACATGATATAATATATTATGTATTATATATTTCAGTTCAGTTCGGTTATCAACAAATGTCTGTGATCTTTTTTGATCCCTTCCATTATAGAAATATATGTGTAGATTTACATATATGCATGCATATGCATATTGTGTATATATGCACATGTGTAAACACACATACATACATATATATATATATACATGTGTGTATACTCAGTGAAAGAGGACAGAGTTCCAGGAAAATGAGAATATAATTTAAAAGAAAGAAAACCTCTACTTATCTGATATCTTATATATTCACCGAGGTTAATTCCCTATTTGATTACTAAAACAAATTCAGGAGTGGTCTGATTTTTCTAATTATCTGTCTCTAATGAGGAACCAGGCATTAAGTCTAAAGACTCTCTAAATGAAAGACTTAGGCAAGTCCATCTCAGAACACAGACATAAACACTGGATGCTCTGTGCTCGGGGAGCTGACATTAGACAAGAGCGAATCAACCAGAAGAACTGGGAAGCTTCTGGGGTTTCCTTTTCTGGGAAATGAGAATTCCTGAATAATGAGTCTGTTCCCTCCTCGGAGGAAAGAGGTCAGTTGGAACCCAGATGTCAATCCCTTTTCCTGACTCAGGACTATGTCAGCATCCAGGGAAGGAGTCAGTCTTTACCTTTTCACTAGGGACTGACGGCTTGCAGACCTCTGTTGCATAAGCTACAAGCCCTGTTTCTGCAGGGAAAGGCTCCAGGTAAGGAGACCAAATAACGAAGCTTAGACGCCCCCTGCTGGAGTGATGTGAGAAAGAACATTTCCTCTGAAATCTGGTATGTCTTTTCTCTACAAAGGTGAATGAGCTTCAAGTTGAGAAGGATATAACAAATCTGATTAGGTCAATGGCTAGTTAAGTGAAGTAAAAGATGAAATTAAGTCCTAGGATGAGTGAGGACATGCTAAGAAAGCACCAAGCTATGCTCAATGAGTTTGTCCTGAAGCCTAGATGAACTAGCAATATGGAATGAGAGCTTTTGGTTTTCAGCTGTGTCCAACTTTTCATCGCTCCACCTGGGGTTTTCTTTGCAAAGATACTGGAGTGGTTTGTCATTTCCATCTCCAGCTCATTTTACAGATGATGGAACTAAGGCAAACAGGGTTAAGTGACTTGCTCAGGGTCACACAGCTAGTAAGTGACTGAGGCCAGATTTGAACTGAGGTGAGTCTTCCTGATCCCAGGCCTGGAACTCTGTCTACTGTGCCACCTAGTTGCCCTGGAATGAGAGCTAGAAGGGACCTTAGATTTATATTGGACATTTAGTTCATCCTCTTCATTTTACAGATGAGAAAACTGAGTCACAGAGAAGTCGAATGGTGAGTGACAAAGCTGAGACTGGAACCTGGATCCCCTAACTCCAAAATAGGTGTTATTTTTACTACACCACACCTTTTCCCTAACTACTTTCTACACTGCCCATACTTTCACTTGAAACTCCATCCCACCCCTAAAAAAGGAGACCCTTTTACTCTACACTTAGTAACCTTTCCTCAATTGAAATTCCCTGATTAAAATTTTCCACCCAATCAAGATCATGTTGACTATTGAATATTGTCCCCAAAGTCATTATCCCTCCATTCTCAAGGAGTTTAGCACCTGAAAACTATGTTTTCTTCCCCACTCTTGCCTTCATATTAGAGGACTTCAGTATCTACACTGATGCTCTCTCAACCTCTTGAGATCAATCTCTTGCTTCTTTGATCTCTGCTAGTCACATGAGCTGTTCATCCAGTCCACCTCACTCAGTAAATCTCATCGTTATCCACAAGGATTCCACACTCTTCAACAAAAACTCTGACAAAGATGATCATAACCTCCTCCAATTCCAACTCTTCTTCATTCCACTTTTCCTTCCCAATTCCTGCATTCTACTAGATGATTTCAACATACATAGTGATGCTCTCACCAAATTCTTTAGTCTCCTTAAATCCCTTCACTTCTACAGCCACAGGGAGGCACAATCTCCTTCAGCATCTCCCCATTACCCTCAAGTGCTCTGCCTCTTTAATGGAAAATTCTAATGTCTTTCTGTATTTAATCATAAACTTCTGTTATTCCATCTCTTTCTATTACTCACCTGTCCTAAACCTGTTCTTCAACCCCCAAATCCTTCTAACAGTCAGTAATTTCTCAGGCTATTCACCTGTTCTGACTTCATTTTCTCACTTTTCTATCTTACTTCTGTAGTTAACCAATTTAACTCCATTATTGTCCTATGCTCTCAAATCCCCTAACCTTTGTCCTATTCCTACCTATCTCCCACCAAACCTCACTCCTAGATTATCCCTGTTACCTCCACCACTCCTTCTTACATAGTGTTGGAGTTGGAAGAAGTCACACAATTTTGCTTAATTGGTGCACTACAAATTCATGTTCTCTAACCTCAGCCAAGTCCTCCATCATAGTAATGAAACAATCTTTTATTTCCCTCTAAATTAATTCTCTGTCCCACTCCTGACAAAAACAATTCCAGATTTTTTCTTCTCTTCTCATGCCTCCCACACGTCCCCTTTCCACCTTCCTCTCACTTAAGATCTCACCTCTTCCTTTACTGAAAAGAGACATGTTGCTCTGAGCTCCCTCTTCTCCCCTTTTCTTCCCCATCTTCTGACTACTCTCTCCTCTCTAGATTTTCACCAGACTGCTCTCTTCTGGTTTAACTCTTACTTGTTTGATCACTCTTTTTCTGACTTATGGTCCATATCACACCCCCTAACACCCTTTGGGTGTTCCCTAAAGCTTGGTCTGTCTTGTGCCATCTTCTTTTTGTATTGTCTTTTGATGGCCTTATAGATTCTCATGGGCTTAATTATAATTGCTCTGCAGGTGACTCACATATCTATATATTCATTTCCAATCTCTTTCCTTAGCTTCAGTCTGAAATTGCCAATTCCCCTGGATATTTCAAGCAGGGTGTCTCAGACACCTCAAACTTGACATGACCAAAATAGAATTTATTATTTTCCCCCAAATCTTCTCGAAACTTTTATATATCTATCAAAGATACCACCATAACCTCAGCATTATCCATAGCACCTCACTCTCTTTCATCCCACATATACAATCAATTGTAAAATGTTGCTACTTCTCCTTCCACAATTTCCCTTGCAAATGACCCCTTGTTTGTAGTTACCTCCTTTCTTGAGGCCCTAATCACCTCTCACCTAGATTACTACAACAAACTCCTAATTAGTCCAGTTTCCTCAAGTCTTTTCCCACTTCAGTTGATCCTACACATTACAGTCAAAGTAATTTTCTGTAAGCATAAATCTGATCATGCAACTTCTTGACTTAATAAAATCTAATGAAGCTCTATTTCTTCTGGGAAAAATTCTCTGTTAAGTTTTTAAATCCCTTCATAACTTGAAGAGATTTTTAGCCTCATTGGGCATCGCTATCCTGTCCACTCTGTGATCCATTCAAAATGGTCTTCTCTCTTTAGCACATGACAGTCCATCCTCCATTCCTATAGCTTTTCTCTGATGAGGTCCCATGCCTAGAAAGCACTCCCTCCTTACCTCTGCCTTATAAAATTTCTATTTTCCTTTAAGATATAGTACTTTATTATGAAGTCATTCCTGATCCCCCCCCACTCAAACTATGTTGTATTTAACTGCTTTATATCTTTTTGTCTTTTTAAAAATACTCAATATACTGACATATGAACTTAATGTCTCCCCTATTAGAATACAAGTTCTTTTTTATTCTTGTACTTATATATTTAGCACCTATTATAGTACCTGGCAGTCCATGGGTATTTAATAAATGCTTTTTGACTTAACTTGACACAGGCAGCATGTAATAAATGCTTATTGATTTCAGTTGACTATAGATATGTTTATAGAACTGCTGCCAATAATCTTGGAGGGATCATGTGGCAGAATTTGGAAACAATAAATTTTTACTTCACTGAGAACATTTGCCTACAGAGATATTTCAAACTATAGGTCAGTGAGCTTGATTTTAACTCTTAGCAAACTTCTCAAACAAATTATTAAAGGTTGATTAGCACCCAGGAGAAAAAGGGAATCACAATGAGTCAGTGTGAGTTCACAAAAAAACAAGTTATGACTCACAATGCTTTCCCTTTTTAGCAGATTTACTAGACTGTTAGATCAGAGGAAAGCTATAGGCATGTTACATCTGGATTTCAGCCAGACATTTGACAAGATGTCTCATGATATCCTTGTGGACAAATTAAAGAAATTTTGTCTGCATGATAATCTAATTAGATGGATTAAGAAATGACTGAAAAATCAGATCCAAATGGTTCAATAACCTGGATAGAAGTTTCCAGTAGTGCTACAGAGTATATTGTTCTTGGTCTTATGTTGTTCAAAATTTTAATCAATGACTTCACAAGACAGCTTACGTATTAAATCTCTAGGTAATGTAAGCCTGTTAGAAATAGATAACATAGTAGATGATATAACTGGGAGTCAAAAATATCCTTATATATTAAAATGACAGGTGAATTCAAGAGGATTAAATTTAACAAGGATTCAAGTAAAGTCTTTATTTGGGTTCAAAAATCAACTCCCTAAGTATAAGGGAATACCGGCCTCCTTCCAGTCTCAATTAACATTCTACCTTTTGCAAGAAGACTTTCCTGGTCCTCCTTAACTTTAGAACCTTCTCTTTGAGATTATCTACAATTTATCCTATGTATAACTTATTTGTATATTTGTTTGCATGTTGTCTCCTCTCCCCACCCCCACTTTAGATTTTGAGCTCCTTGAGGGCAGGGGCTGCTTTTGCATTTCTTTGTATGACCATCATTTAGCACAGTGCCTGGCAACTTGTAGATATTTAATTAATGCTTATTTGCTTGTCCTGCCTTGATAGCAATCTATGGGTAAACAAACTATGGTTTTAGTGGACTTCATATGCAATAGGAACCACCAGGTCATGTGGCAACCAAAAAAAGCTAATTTGGTCCCAGACCATCTTAATGGAAGTATGGTAGAGTGTCCACAAAATGAGAAATAACAATCCTGCTGTATTCTGCCTGATTCAAACCAAACCCAGAAGTCTGGAAAGAGTTCAGGGTACCATGATTTTAAAGAGACATTGACAGAAAAAAATCCATTCATAAACACATACTCTCTTCCTGACTCCATAAGGAAAAACACCTCATAGTAAGATACTTTTCAAAGGTACTTCCAAATTCCAGCTCAAATTATTTTTTCCACATCATGTCCATTTGGCTTTCGAAGATACAGTCTCAAGGTCTGTAGCAGGAGTTCTTAACCTAAGGTCCATGAGCTTTTTTTAAAGTTTTGATAACTTTATTGCAATATAATTTGTTTCCTTTATAATCTTATATATTATATATATATATATATATATTTTTATAAGAGGTTCATAGGTTTCAATACCTTACCAAAGGAGTCTGTGACATCCATACAAGAGAAAAGATGTGAAATCTATAATCTGTGGTTTCTATTAATAATGACAATTTTATATATGTATATATGTATATAGTGTTTAAAAGATTGCAAAGCTTTTTGAAAATATCACCTCATTTCATCCTTACCTCAACCTTGTGAGGTAGTAGGTGTTATTATTATCCCCATTTAGCAGATGAGGAAACTGAAGCTGAGGATAAAAGACTTAACCAGGATCACCCAGTGTCTGAGGCAAGGTTTGAATGTCATCATTATCATCATAGCATATATATGGCATTTCAGGATTTGCAAAGAGCTTGACAAATATCACCTTACTTGATCCTCACAATAACTCTTGGAGATAGGTGCTATTATTATCCCCATTTTACAGATGAGGAAACTGAAGTATACAGAGGCTAGGTGACTTACCCAGAGTCAGACAGCCAATAAATATTGGAGGTGGGGTTTGAATTCAGATCTTCCTGATGCCAGGTCCAGCACTCTACCCTTCATGCTACCTAGCTATCTCTTACTTCAGGTCCAGCACTGTAACCTAGCAATGTTACCTAGGCAAGGGTTACCATTTGCCTTGCCACCTCCCTGTCTCTATCTATAGAACCTTTTCGAAACAAAGGTTTTGTGTGTGTATGTGTGTGTGTGTGTGTGTCTGTACATGCATTGGATAGGCACTGAAAATCAATAGTTAGGCAGAGAAGTGAATGGAAGAAAGGGCTGGGTAGACTGCATTTTGGAAACTGGGTAGTACTTTTGGTGATCCAAGCTATTCCCCTTACACAGACCCACACCCATGCACACACACACACACACACACACACACACACATTTTAAGACCCATATATTTGCAATGATGGTATATGACTTGATCCTAAACCATCATAATCTCCAAAGAATCAGAATTATAAGTGACTCAAGTCACAATGGAGAGACACATGGGGGGCATTAGTAAGCTGCAGCCTATTACCAAAAGTGACATGCAACCAAAGAGTGCTATAAAGGATATCATCCCACAAATGTGTGATCATCTGAAGAATTGAGCTGGCATTATAGCAAAAATTAAGGATAACAGATGGATAGCCTGGGTGCTAAAACTGGTATGCACCAAATCCTGAAAGACCTAAAGGCAGCTTTTCACTGCATTGAGCAAATCCTCTATGATTTACTTATGGATAAGGACAAGAGTTATATGCAGGCACATATGGGTTGCTATCTGCATGGATTGAGTACATATATCACTGAGATTACAAATACTTTGAATCACTGAAGACAGTCAAAGGGGATAGAATTTAGTTAGGAATAACTAGACAAAGTGTGCTACCTGAATGTAACAGAATGACTATGCCATAAGAAACAATGAAACTGAAGGATTCTTGGAAGCATGGGGAGACATATAAAATGAAGGATAGTCAAGTAAGCAGAACCAAGAAAATATTGTATTCAATGCCTGCCTGAACCCAAGCCTTTCTGGTTTAAAGAGAGTGGTGCCACACTCCTCCATTTAGAGATCTTTTAAAGTGTCACCACTGACACTGGGTGAATATAAGCAAACATTTTAGCTTTTCAGTGCTCTAGGCAACCTTATAAGACTACAAATTGAAGAAAAGGTGATGTCCTGCAATGGTAGAAGGATTTTTCTCATTAGAGTTTCTTTTGCCAGTGAAATTACAGACTAGTTTCTGTCTCCTACTTTCATATCCAATACCTACTACTTTCTGGAACTACCTCCGTCCTCCACTCTTGTCTACTGATGTTTTTGGCTTACTTTAAGTCCCAAATAAAATTCTGTATCTTACAGGAAGCCTTGCTTAACCTCTCTCAATCCCTGTCCCTTCCCTCTTTTAATTATTTCCTATTTATTCTGTATATAGAGTATTTTGTGTGTCTTTCTTTGCATGCCCTACCTTATTAGATTATAAGCAACTTGAGAGAAGAGACTTTTGCCCCTTTTTGTACCTGTAGTGAGTAGCACAGCTCCTGGCTCATAGTAGGCACTTAAATAAGTATTTATGGAATCGAATTGTACAATAAAGAAATCAAGGTTGTGTAAAATCAAAAGGATATTAGTTGTTCTTTTTTCCAGTAAAGTTAATTGGGAAGCAATTACATTTTTGTTGTTCTTAAGTTGTTTCAGTCATACCCAACTCTCTGTGACCCCATTTGGGGTTTTCTTGGCGAAGATACTAGAGTGGTTTTTGCCATTTCCTTCTTCAGTTCATTTTACAGATGAGAAACTGAGGTAAACAGGGTTAAGTGACTTGTCCCCGGTCATGCAGCTGGTGCTCTAGCCACTGGACCACCTAGCTGTCTTTAGCAATTGCCTACATAAATATATAATGCCTGAAATAGGAAAATCAAAATCTCACATCTTTTTCTTATGATGCTCTTAGTAACTATAACCTTTGTGTTTACTTTCATTAGTGCCTAAAACCTTTAATGAATGATGATTTGTTTAAATTGGAACTGAATTTAATATAGAAAAAAATTTATCAACTGCCTACTATATACAGAGAAGATACAAAGTTTAACTAAGATACAGTTACCTGTCCTAGAATATCTTACTTTCATATATCTTTCATTTTATAGCAAGATCACTGGCTCAGAAAATATTTTTACTTCTAATCCTTAGAACTAAGGGGCCAGGTTGAACTTAAATGAGAAACTTCACAGTCTAACTAAGAAAATCGCAGAAAGCATAGAAACCTTAATTAAAACAAACAAGCCTGGAGACATAAAATCAAAATGGCTATATAGTATTATGAGTTCCTGGGAATAAACTGTTTCCTTCATTGCTATGAATACATTATACTTGGATAATTTGGCTGGAAAAGTACTGAATACCTAATTTTGTTGAACTGTCTGTATATTTCTGAAGCATAGTTAGCACATACAGTGAAAAAAGGTGTGTTTGCCTGAGGGAACTGGGAATATTCCATTCCCCAAAATATTGTTGACTTACTGAATTGCGGTTTTGTTTTGTTTTTTTTACCCTAGAATGTGGGACAAAACAGACCTCTTCATCCTAAATTGTCATAATCTTTAATGTTCTTGAGAATGTTTGTATTTAGAACTCCTTTTGTTTTCTTCACCAATAATATAAATAATGCTCTTGGGAGTCCTTACTTCTGTCTCATCTTGTTTTCTGTTTTCCCTTTTGGGGAAAGACATCACAAGAATGGAAATTCCAATTATATGGATGTCTAATAACCTGGATGCTATTCCACTTGAGTCAAGGGTAGAAAGTAGAGAACTCAGGGAATTTTATTCCCGTAATTTTCCCCCACATAATAGGAAAGGAAAGAATCAGATAATGGTTAGAGTAATGAAAAAGAGCCAGATGAGGCATAGCTTATTTAGGCCTAAAAATTGAATACCTAACTTTTTCAGTATAAGAACCTTCCTTACCCAATGCAGAAAGATTAAGTGAATTGCTTCTTAAGAGGTCACAAAGCCAATATGTTTCAGGAACAAGACTTGAACCCAGGTCTTTCTGCTCCCAATCTCTACACATTACTTCACACCGCTTTTTATAGCTGTTTCAATAGGAAGAAACAGTGAACTGAGACTTGAGATTACATTGTGTCTCACCCCTGAATGTCTCAGAGGACAAACAGGCAAACTGCCTTTATTTTTCTTCCCTTAAAATCATCTCTTCAAACCATGTGAGCTCCCTATCCGAGGATGGGGAGCTGAGGAGAAAGGAAAGTGTGAGAGAGTAAGAGAGTAGTAAGTAGTAAGAGAGAGCAAAGGAAAAGCTATATAGTCAATGATAGATGTGTTCCATGAACATGGTTTCTCCCATTTTATTGGAATTTGGTCAGATTCTTCTCTAAGTTGTTGCCATAAAAAAAGTGTAGTGAATGAACAGTCTCTTGATAACTACAGCATATTCACATGCAGAAATAAATTCTATTTTTCCTATTCTCTTGTTCCTCAAGGACAATGAGCTATTTCAGACATTCTGTAAGCAATAGTCACCTGTTAGTCTTGGCATCTGAGACCTTAAACTTATTTCACATCACAACTGTTCTTCAAATGTAAAACCAAGATGCTTTGTAAGTGACTTATCTCCAGTTTGCATAATACACAAAACTCTATACAAATTAAAGTATAACAGTAAAAATGCAGTTGAAAATTATGAAGCTATTTGACTTTCTTATTTATTTTTTCTATTACCATAAAAACAATTTTAACACTCATTTTTAAAACTTTGAGTTCCAAATTTGCACCCTTCCTCCCTCCCCACCTCCCACTGTCCATTGAGAAGGCAAGAAATTCAATGTAGATTATACATGTGTGGTCATAAAAAACATATCCACAATAGTCATGTTGTTAAAGAAAACATAGACAACCAAAAAAACCTTAAGAAAAATAAAAGTATGCTCCAATCTGTATTCAGGCACCATCAGTTCTTTCTTTGGGGATGGATAGCATTTTTCTTTTTTTATTTTAATTACATTTTGTTTTCATTTAATGAATATTTATTTTCTCTTCTACCTCCACCATCATTGAAAAGGAAAGAAAAACTTAAGTAACAAAAATACAGTCAAGCAATACTGTTTTCACATGTTTTTTTTTTCTTTTCAAATGCTTTAACTTCTAGTTTATATCATTTATTTCTGCAAGACTTTGAGTTATAAATTTTCTTCCCATTTTTCCCCCAAATAGGATCCCACTGGTTATCCCCTCCTCCAGTCTGCTCTCTCCCATATCTTCTCCCATACTCCTCCAGCTTTCCAGTAGGGCACGGTGGATCTCTAAGCCCCAGTGCCTATATATCTTATTTCCCAGTTACATGTAAAATAATATTAATAATAGTACATATATATATATATATATATAAATTAAACATTTGATTTTAAAGCTTGAATTCCAGATTCATTCCCTTCCTCCCTTATCACCCACCCTTACTGGGAAGATAAGCAATTCAATATAGGTTGTACATGTATAGCTATGCAAAAGATTTCCATATTGTAAAAGACTGACTATATTTCCCTCCGTCCTATCCTACCTCCCACTTGTTCTATTCTCTACTTTGATCCTGTCCCTTTTCAAAAGTGGGTGCTTCCAACTTCCCTTCCCCCCCAGCCTGCCCCTCCCTTCCATCATCCTCCCTCTTATCCCCTCCCCCCCACTGTCCTGTAGGGTGAGATACCCTATTTAGGGTGTATGTCATTCCCTCCCTAAGCCAAATTCAATGAGAAAAAGGTTGAACCATTCCCTTTTGCCTTCCTGTTTTTCCCCTCCATTGTGACCATTTTCCCTTGCCTCTTCTATATGAGATAATTTACCCCATTCTGTCTCTCCCCATCTCCTCTCATTATAATCCTCTCATCTCTTAATTTCACCTTTTAAGTATCATCCCTTCCTATTAAATTGGTGCTGTGTCCTCTATGTATACCTGTTCACATATATACAGACATTCACATATGTGTTCATATGCCGATATACCCTCCTATATAGACATATATATCTATGTGTGTATATGTATTGTGTGTATACATTTCTATTCCCTTCTGAATATATACATTTTTGTATATATACATTTCTATTCTCCTACTGAGAAAAGTTTCATAAGTTACAATTATCATTTTTCCACGTAGGGATGTAAATAGTTCAACTTTGATAAGTTCCTTATGATTTCTTTTCCCTGTTTACCTTCTCATGCTTCTCTTCTTTCTTGCATCTGAATGTCAAATTTTCTATTCAGCTCTGGTTTTTCCATCAAGAATGCTTGAAAGTCCACTATTCCACTGAATGACCATATTTCCCCCTGAAACATGATACGCAGTTTTTCTGGGTAGGTGATTCTTGGTTTTAATCCCAGTTCCTTTGCCCTCTGGAATATCATATTCCAAGCCCTTCAATCCCTCAGTGTAGAAGCTGCCTGGTCCTGTGTTATCCTGATTGTGTTTCCACAATATTCAAATTGTTTCTTCCTGGCTGCTTGTAATATTTTCTCCTTGATCTGGGAACTCTGGAACTGGCTATAATATTCCTAGGAGTTTTCTTTTTGGGATGTTTTTCAGGAGGTGATTGGTGGATTCTTTCAAACCTCTATTTTGCCGTATGCTTCTAAAACATCAGGGCAATTTTCCTTGAGAATTTCTTGAAGGATGATTTCTAGGTTCTCTTTTTATCATGGCTTTCAGGTAGTCCAATAATTTTTAAATTATCTCTCCTGGATCTATTTTCCAGGTCAGTGGTTTTCCCAATGAGATAATTTACATTGCCTTCTTTTTTTCATTATTTTGGATCTGTTTAATAGTATCTTGATGTCTTGTGAAGTCATTAGCTTCCATTTGTTTCAATCTAATTCTGCAGGAATGAGTCTCTTTGGTGAGCTTTTGAGATTCTTTTTCCATCTGGCAAATTTGGCTTTTTAAGGCCTTCTTCTCCTCATTGCTTTTTTGAGCCTCTTTTGACATTTTAGTTAGTCTATTTTTTAAGGTGTTATTTTCCTCAGTCAAGCTATTGACTCTCATTTTGTAATTTTCTTGCATTGTTCTCATTTCTCTTCCAAAATTTTCTTCCACTTCTCTTATCTGCTTCTTAAGGTCCTCTATGGCATGTAACCAGCTCTTATTTTTCTTGGAAGTTTTTGGTGCAGGAGTTCTGACTTTGCTGTCTTCCTGTTCCATGCTTTGATCCTTTTTGTCCCCAAAATAGGAGTGTAAAGTTGGGTTGCTCTGTTTGCTTTGGTTCCTTTGCCTGCTCATGTTGCCACTCAATTACTTGACTTTTGGGCTTTTCTCCATAGTAGAACTCTGCCACCAATCAGGGGAGCTTCATCCCAAACACTGGGGTTTTCTCAGCTGCTGAAGGTATTACTTGGGTGCCCTTGCTGAAGCCTCCACATGCTCTGGCAAGCTGGTGGCACACCCCAGGACCTCTACCCTAGACAGTGATCCAGATCTAAGCAGGTTAAAGCAAGAGCAATTACCCTTCAGACTGGATGCTTGGTCCCCCTACAATCTTCAGGCCAAGAGCTCTGAAGTAGCCATGTGGCATCAGCTGCAAGTCCTTTGTGCCTCAGCTGCTTCTTGCCCTGGGGGCAAAGGCAAACTGCACTCCCAAACTATTGGATCCCTAAGTCCACACTGCACCGACCTCTCACTTTGTCCTTAGCATCTATGGGTTGATAATTCTGGAAACTGCCACAGCTGCTGGTGATATGAAGTTCCTCCAGCTGGCAGCTGGTTGTGGCCACCCTGAGGCTAAAACCTCAGGCTGGAGTGGGGCTTAGGTTGGCTCCCAGAGTGCTGTGCTGGCCGATTCCTGCCAGCCTGCTGGGCTGTCCTCAGCAGGAGGCTAGCTTCTCTGTGTCATTTTGTTGGTTCTGTAGCTCCAAAGTTTGTTCAGCGTCACCTTTTACATGAATTGGAGGAGACAGGAGCCAGGGCCTCTTGGAAGTCCTGTTTCTACTCCACCATCTTGATTCTGCCCCCCTGAATAGCATTTTTCATCATAAGTCCTTCAGAGCTCTCTTGGATCATTGTATTTTCAAGAATAGCCCACTCATTCACAGCTAAGCACCTTAAAATATTACTGTTACTTATACACTGTACATTTCACTTTGCTTTAGCCCATGCATTTCCAGGTTTTTCTGAGAGCATCCTGCTCATCATTTCTTATAGTACAACAGTATTTTATCATAATCACATACCACTCAGGGCATCTAGGTGGCACTGTGAATAGAGCACCAGCCCTGAAGTCATGAGGGCCTGAGTTCAAATACGACCTTAGACACTTGACACTTAAGTAGCTGTTTGACCTTGGGCAAGTCACTTAACCCCAACTTCCTTGCCTTCCCCCCTCAAAAAAAAGAAAAAACCCAAAACAAAATATAATCACATACCACAACTTGTTCAGCCATATCCCAACTGATGGGGAATTTTCTAATTCTTTTCTAATTCTTTGCCCCCAGAAAAGAGCTGCTATAAATACTTTTGCACATACAAGTCCTTTCCCTTTTTGTTTTTTTTTATCTCTTTTAGGCCTAGAAGTAATACTGCTAGGCCAAAGGGTATGTATGGTTTTATAGCTCTTTGGGTATACTTCCAAATTGCTCTACAAAATGGTTGAATCAGTTCACAACTCCACCAACAGTGCATTAAAGTCTTATTTGTCCTATATTCCCTTCAACATTTGTCATATACATTTTCTGTCCTATTATCCAATCTAATAGGTATGATGTAGACCTCAGAATAGTGTCAATTTGCATTTCTCCAATCAATAGTGAGAGTATTTTTTCACATGGCTATAGATGGTTTTGATTACTTCATCTGAAAACTGATCATATCTTTTGATCATTTATTTATAGCTACCTTTATAAATGACTCCTGTTTGAGAAATTAGGTCTTTAAAAGTTCAAAATTTTTTCACAGTTACTACTGCTAACTGTATTTCCCTCTATCCGATTCCCTGCCCTCCTGGTTTATTTTATTCTCTCTCTCCTTTCACCCTGTTCTTCCTCAAAATCGCTTTGCTTCTAACTACCCCCTTCCCCAATCTGCTCTTCCTTCTGTTACCTTATCTATCTCTTATTCCCTTACCCTCCTATTTTCCTGTAGGTTAGGATAGATTTTTATATCAAATTGAGTGTATATGTTATTCCCTCTGAGTCAATTCTGATGAGAGTAAGGTTCACTCACTCCCCTCCACTGTAAAAGCTTTTTCTTGACTCTTTTATGTGTGATAATTCACCCCAATCTACCTCTCCCTTTCTCTTTCTCCCAGTGCATCCTGTTGATCTTCCAAGTTGTTTTGGGCTGGAAATTTGTTTCACTCCCATCTTTTTGTGGGTTCTGCTGCTCTAGATTTGTTTAGCATCATTTTTGAAGGTATTTAGAGGGTTATAGGGGAAAGCTCAGGTGAGTCCCTGCCTTTCCTCTGCCATCTTGGCTCCCCCTCCCCCTGTCCTTCTTCTTTAAAAAGATAATCACTGCCCTATTTCAACTAGTCAAAGCTACCACTCATTGACATTGGGTATGGCATGACAGGTGGGGGTGATGGTGAAAAGCCAGAACATTTTAAGCAACAATTAATGTTTACTGTGAACTAATAGTGGAAAACTAATCTCAAATTCTGCATCATCAACATCTAATTTAATATTTATCGAGCATGCCTTTGTTCATGGCCTCAATCCAATTCCTGGGAGCAGTCAAACCTTTGCAAATTTCTGTATTCCTATTTCATAGAATCTCTGGATTTTAAAGTTGGAAGGAACCTTAGAGCTTACTTTTATTTAGTGCATAGTACAAGTGGTCATCCAGTCTGCCTAAACCATTCTAATGAACAGAAAATCATGAGTCAGTCCATTCATTTTAAAATAGCTCTGATTGTTAGAGATGTCTTCTTATAGTGAAAATTGCTCTATCCTTAGGCCTACTTCTTCTCTCTTAAACTATTAAGATTAAGTCAAATCTGTCTTTCCCATGGCAGACCTTCAAATACCTGAAGACAGAGATTGTGTGTCTCTTAAAAGACTGAACACAGTTTTCCAGCTGTGGATCTAACCAATGCTGAACACGATGAAACTTATTTCCTTAATTTGGGCACTTTACATCTATATTCAACGTGGTCACTATCATACCCTGGTTGCCTCCTAGACTAGAGGGTTTACAGTGAGAATGGAAACAATAGGATGGAACACAAGAGCTGTTTCCTTTCCAAAATGTGAATCATTTTAATGCTATATTTACTTAGGTGAACAAAATCAAGGCACTATGGTGCCCAACCAAACTCAACATGCATTAACAAGCCCATGAGGTGGGTTAAGTATGTTTCCCTTGGAGTCTAAGAGGGAAAAGACATACACCTAAGCAATGATGGTGGAACAGCACAATACATGCATGACAATGTTTTCAAAATGAAGCTGGAATTCAGTTTCGGACTACTGGCCAGCATCTACTACACGTGAATTATTCTTATGACTATGCCAATGTATGTCATGATCTCAGTAGCTTTCATATTCCAAACAGGGAAGTAAGCAAGAGGGGATGCTGAGGTGTGAGAACTAACACTTACATTTGTGCAGGGCTGAACAAAATTTCTAGAATTGCTCAAGGGGAGATCCTGCACAGCTCTAGTTCCCTTGATCTATATCTGATCACTGGATCCAGATGGCTCCAGAGGAGAAAGTGAGGCTGGTGATCTTGCACAGCCCATCCTTACTTACATCCAATTCACTTTCAAGTCATGGCATCATCTTCCTGATGTCATGGTCCTCTTTGAGAGTGAAGGACAGACAACAACATCTCCCAAAACAGTTAGCATACTCCTGTTTGATAATAGCAATTGAACAGTTTATTTTGTAAAATATGAGGTGTCTGGATAAGATCCCAGCTTTGATTATCCAAATTGATGCTAATCATCCAAATTCCTTTGCCAGGTTAAATTACATAGTTTTCTTCTTTATTTCCAATCTCTAAATAGTGGAACAGTACTGCTAGGTACTCACAGACAGATGCCATGTTGCTCCCCACTGCTGCTTGGGTGGGAAGCTCATTCTAACTAATCATCTCCTTCAAACAACAATAAGGCAAAAGCCTCTAAACCCCCCCCAAAGGCAGTGACTGAATTTCCACAGTAACTCTGTTGTTTACATTGATTGCTATCCTTTTTTCCCCTTGGCTAACCCTTCTCATTTGAAAGGGAATATTAAAAACAGAGTGGTCACTTTTCTGAAAAGATTGCACTCAAACAGTTGAGAAAAAGTTCAAGTACTATACACTATATTGTTCTCAAGTATAATTAATCAATCATTCAATCAATAAGTATTTATTATGAACTTACTATGTGCCATGTATAGTGTTAGTGCTAAGGATATAAAGAAGGCAAAAACATCCTCATCCAGGAGCTCATATTCTAATGGGGAAGTCAACATTCAAACTATTACATATATTCAAGATATATATTTATATATGTACTATACATTTACAGATGGGAGGTAATGGCAAAGAAAATTGTGGGGAACAAAGAGTAGGGAGGGGACTCTTGAAAAAAAGCAGGATTATTTGAGTTGAGTCTTGAAGGAAGCCAAGAAAGTCTGGAGACTGATGTGAGGAGGGAGTGCATTCTAGGCATGGGGGAGAGCAAAGAAAAAGCATGGAGTTGGGAGATGGAATGTAACAGCATGAAGGCCTGCGTCATTAAATCAAAGAGTGTGGAGGGAAGTAAAGTGTAAAAAGACTGGAAAGTAGGAAGAGGCCAGGCTGAGAAGGGCTTTAGAAGTCCTAAAGAGGACTGTATATTTGATTGTGGTTAATGGGATGTCATTGGAGTTTCTGAGTAGGGTGAGTGGCATGGTTAGACCTGTGCTTTAGCCAAATCACTTTGGTAGAACAAGACAAAGAAAGCCTTTGGACAGGATTCATCGCTTAACTTTGCAAGTCTTATTTCATATTCTCATTTGACATTCTAGACAAATTAGATAATAAATTATTCCCTAAGTTCCACATGCTATTTCTTATTTGAACAAATCATTCTCATCATATACCGAGAATTCATGTCCTTAGTTAAGCCTAAGATTTTCATCTTCCAGCAGGCAAAATATCTTCTGTGACAACTGAATAAGTTTTAAGCTGATCAACCAGTAAAAAGAAAACTAGTCAAGGCAAAAAAAGTAAAAACCTCCAAGGTCAGAATTTCGCAGTACTGTTTCCAGCAAACTTTATTGACATATTAGGTATAATTTGTGCAGAATGGATAATCAATAAGTCAGCTATCACCTACATTCTAGCTATTATTATTTTGGATCTTACATGAATTTGAGCAATATGAGAAAAGTGAACCAGGGCTTTATTCTCAGAGATACCACTAACAATTTGTGTAACCTTGAGCAAACCAGCTGTGCTTCATTTTCAAAAGGGGAATAATAATTTCATAATCTACTTTGTTAGTCTCCTATGAGGATCAAATGAAATAATGAATGTGAAAGTGCCTCGTAACTGAAGAGCATTATATAATTTCTAAATTATTGTGATTATTAATAATAGCATATCTTAGACATTTAACACTTAAACCAGCATCTCAGTAATGCATTTTATGACTATGAACAAAATTAACCTGGAACTTGAACTTAGAACTGAGAGTAAGATTTATGAATTTTTATCAGATATTTAGTTTCCTGATAAACATTTTGGTCTCTGGTAATTTTGTGGATAATTTGGGGTTCTCACCAAAGTTTTAAAAAATTAGCTCAAGTTCCATGAAAACAAGAAATATATGACTTCATCATTTCACTCATCATTCATTATCCATTCTATAATGGAATAAAAGGATTTTTCTTTCAGAATTTATGAACATAAATCAGCAGTTCTTTTAAAAATTTTTTAAAAATTTATTTTTAGTTTTCAACATTCACTTCTATAAATTTTCAATTTTCTCTGCCTCCCCAAAATGCAATGGAATATAGGCTTTACATATGCTTTCTTATTAAATATATTTTCACATTAATCATGTTGTATAGAAGAATTAGAACAAATGGGAGGAGCCACGAGAAAGAAAAAACAAGACAAAATAAAACAAAAAAAGACCAAATAGTATGCTTCAGCCTACACTCAGACCCCATATTTCTTTCTCTGGATGTGGATGGCATTTTCCATCATTGAGTCTTTTGGAGTTGTCTTAGGTCCTTGCATTGCAAGGAGAGCTAAGCCTATCAAAGTCAATCATCACATAATGTGGCTGTTATTGTGTACAATGTTCTCCTGGTTCTACTCACTTCACACAGCATCAATTCATGTCTTTTCAGATCATTCTGCAGTTTGCCTCTTCAACATTTCCTATAGCACAATAGTATTCTATTATATTCATATACCAGAACTTGTTCAGTTATTCCCCAATTGATGGGCATCCCTCAATTTTCAGCTCTTGGCCACTACAAAAAGAAGTGCTATAAATATTTTTTAGTACATGTGGGTCCTTTTCCTATTTTTATGATCTCTTTGGGATACAGCCCTAAAAGTGGCATTGCTGGGTCAAAGGGTATGCATATTTTTAAATCCCTTTGGGCATAGTTCCAAACCGCTCTTCAGAATAATTAGATCAGTTCACAACTCCACCAACAATGCATTATAGTTCCAATTTTCCCACATCTCCAACATTTATCATTTTCCTGTTCTGTCATGTTAGCCAATCTGATAGGTATGATGTGGTACTCAGAGTTGTTTTGATTTTCACATCTCTAATCAATAGCGATTTAGACCATTTTTTCATATGATTACAGATAGCTTTAATTTCTTCATCTAAAAACTGCCTATTCATTTCCTTTGATCATTTATCAATTGAGGAATAAATTGTATTCTTACAAATTTGACTCATTCTCCATATAGTTAGAAATGAGGCCTTTATCAGACAGTGGTTGTAAAAATTATTTCCCAATTTTTTGCTTCCCTCTTAATCTTGATTGCACTGGCTTTGTGCAAAAACTTTTCAATTTAATATAATCAAAATTATCCATTTTGCATTTCATAATATTCTCTATCTCTTGTTTGGTCATAAATTCTTCCATTCTCCATAAATCTGACAGGTAAATGATTAACTTGCTCTACTAATTTGCTTATAGTATCAGCCTTTATATCTAAGTCATGTACCCATTTCTTACTTTATTGTGCACAGTGTGAGATGTTGGTCTATGCCCAGTTTCTGCTGTCCTGTTTTCCAGGTGTTCCCAGCAGTTTTTGTCAAGTAGTAAGTTCTTATACCAGAAGCTTGGATATTGGGGTTCATCAAACAGTAGATTACTATAGTCACTGACTACTGCGTCTTGTGTACTTAACCTATTCCACTGATCCACCACTCTATTTCTTAGCCAGTACCAAGTACTTTTGATGATTGCTGCTTTATAATACAATTTAAGATCTGATATGGCTAGGCCACCTTTCCTAGCATTTCTTTTCATTAATTCCCTTGATATACTGGACCTTTTGTTCTTCCAGATGAATTAATCTGTCTGCTTCCCTTCTATGGAAGAGTTCATTCCATTTGCATTCACAGTTATAATTACTGTGTCTTTCTCTCCATCCTCTATTTCTCCTTTTTCCCTTTCCCTCCTCAAAAGTTTTTCTTTTGACCACCGCCTTCCTCAATCTTTCTTCCCTTCTATCAGCCCTCTTCCTTTTCTTTCCCTTTTCCCTTACTACTTCTTCCAAATACTCCCTCCCCTTTTTCTTTTCCCTGGAGGGCAAGTTAGATTTCTATACTGAGTAATTCCCTCCTAGAACCAAATGCAATGAGAGTAAAGTTCAAACAATGATCATCTCCCTCCCTCCTTTCCCTCTCCTGTTAAGGTTTTTGTGCCTCTTTGTGTGATGTTATTTAACCTTTTCTGCCTCTTCCTTTCCATTACTCTCACTGCAATCCCTTTTCACCCCTTAGTTTTTTTTTTATCATCACATTAGTTAATTTATACCCATACCCTTTATCTATGTACAACCCTTCTAAATTAATAAAGACAATTTTCAAGAGTTACAACTATCATCTTCCCATGTAGGGAAACCATTTGCCCTTATTGAATATGTTGGGTTTTTTTTTTCTTTCCTGGTTAACTTTTTATGCCTTTCTTGAGTCTCATATTTGAAGAACAAATTTTCTGTTGTGCTCTGATCTTTTCATCAAGGTCTGGAAGTCCCATCTTTAATTGAATAGCCATCTCCTCCCCTGAAAGATTATGCTCAGTTTCACTGGGTAGTTGAGCCTCGGTTATAATCCAAGTTCCTTTGCCTTACAGAATATTATATTCCAAGCCCTCTAATCTTTTAATGTAGAAGCTAAAAGGTCTTGCTTGATCCTGACTGTGGTTCCACAATATTTGAACTGTTTCTTTCTGCTTGCTTGCAGTATTTTGTCCTTGACCTGGTAATTCTGAAATATGGCTGTAACATTCCTTGACTTTTTCAATTTGGGATTTCTTCCAGGAGGTGATCGGTGGATTCTTTTTTTTTTTCCCAATGGATTCTTAAGATAACTATTTACCCTCTGGCTCTAGGACCTCAGGGCAGTTTTCCTTGATTTCTTGGAAGATGCTATCCAGGCTCTTTTTTTCATCATGGCTTTCAGGTAGACCAATAATTCTTAAATTATTTATCTTGATCTACTTCCCGGGTCAGTTGTTTTTCCAGTCAGGTATTTCATGTTTTCTTCTATTTTTTTCTTCATTCTTTTGATTTTGACTGGTTCTTGATGTCTCATAAAGTCATTAGCTTCCACTTGCCCAATTCTAATTTTTAACAAATTGTTTTCTTCAGTTAGCTTTTGTATCTCCTTTTGCATTTGGGCAATTCCACTTGTTAAGGAGTTGTTTACTTTAGTGTACTTTTTTTCTGATTTTGTCAATTGTATTTTTAAAGGAATTGTTCAGTTTTCCTTCTACCTCTCTAATTTGACTTTTTAAATCCTTCTTGAGCTCTTCTAAGAAGCATTTCTGGGCTTGAGACAAGTTCATATTTCCCTTTGAGATTTCAGATGTGGGCACAGGGACAATGCTGCCCTCTTCTGAATTTGTGTTTTGATCTTCCCTGTCCCTATAGTAATCTCTGTTTTTTTTTTCTGTACTGTTTGTTGCTCATGGTGTTTGCCTTTTTCTTGACTTTTAAATTTGATCTCTGCTTCTAGAACACTGAGGACATTATCCAACAATTCTTTCGCTGGGGCATAGGGGCCTGGTTATTGGTGTTGTGTGCCGGGGCCTCAGGTTCTGGCAGCTGGAGGCTACAGAGACTGTAGCTTACCTGGTGCTGAGCTGGAGCTGGTGGTGGCTGGCATGTGCTGATGCCAAGTGAGTTTTCCCTGGGGTTACATTGAAGCTCACAGAGTGAGGGGTAGGGGTAGTCTGACTGCTGGAGGTTGCTTCCTTGCCTGGGCTGTGCAAATACAGGTGGGCTCAGCCAGCTGGTAGACACACCCATCCACCATGCAAGTGGTGGTTCTCTGCACTGGTGTCTGCTAGTTTCCCTGTCTTTGCAAAAGCACATTGGGGTGTCCTGGTGTTGGCACTTGTCCACTCTACCACCCCAGGGTTCAGAATCTCCTGTTGGTTTGCTGAGGTGGAACTTGCCACTGGCTTGCTGGGATGCCTCCTGTCCTGTACTGGTCCCCTTGAACCACAGCAAGAGTGACCTTCCTGATAATCCCCTTAGCCTCATGAAATAAAAAGATGCTACACCCCATCTTCCTGCTGGCTCTACTGTTCCAGGATTTTTCCTGGCATGGTATTTTCTGGGTTTTTCAAGGTCATGAAGGGAAAGTAAGAGCGACTTACTGCTTACTCTGCCATCTTGGCTCCTGGAAGCAATCAACAGTTTTGATAAGGGAACCCATGGATATATTTTTAATATGTTAAGATACCTATTTACTAGTCCCTGTTAGATGGATGAAGACATGTTTATGTAACTAAGCTCAACAAATTTCTATGACAATGAATAGACTTTGAATTTCTAAAACATAACTAACTTGTGATTTAAACTTATAGGGAGATATAACTGGTTAAACAGAGCTTGTTATATATGTATGTATATATGCATGTATGTGTATATATGTATGTGTGTATATACGTATATGTGTATATGTGTTAATTTACAGAACACAGCATATTGTATGGTGTGACACTTCCATCTGTGACCATACCAAAAAAGTGAAAAAACAGGAAATGTTTTGTCCTCCAGCTCCTATGCAGGTAAAAAGCCTCAATATGCATTTATTCAATGAAAACACACCTGTGATTGGAAGCCGTTTAACTAAAAAGAAGATGAATAAGTCTGTTTAAGGAGTGAGCAGTCAATTTTAAGGCTGCAGATTGAAATTATGTTTTTTTAGCATCGAATACTTTGAATGTGAAGAAACAGATACAAGCCATTAAAACTCTTTGCCGGTATAAATATAGATATTGGGTATAAATAAATTTACCTGTTCCAGAAGTTAGACTGCTGTACCAATTTGTCCCCTTGCCATTCAAACCTTTGTGGCATTATTTGCCATAGAGATGAAAATATAAGCTAAAGATAAAGTAATTCAATTCTCCAAAACTGGATGGACAAAAAGGACAAATTTTTGATTGAATCACGAAACTGGACATTTTTCTTGAGCTCCCCAAACACTGAACCCAGTGAGAACATTTTGGATTTTTTCTATAGATACATATACATGCATGTGTGTGTATATATTATCTCCAAACAGAACACATGATCCTTGAGGGCAAAGACTGTTTCATGGTTGTCTCAAAACCCTACTGTCTAGTTCAATACCTGTTATATCACAAGCACTTAATAAATGCTTATTGATTAACTGTATTCAATATAGAAGAGCAGTTGATTTATTTTCTGTAAATATCCTGTAATAAAAGGAATAGATTTGGATAGTTGAAAACCTGTTTTATGTGAATATTTGTACCAGTGAAGATCTAACAGCTAATGAATTTATTAATTTAGCCACATGATTCGTATAATCTAGAAATAAATGCTTCAACATAATCCCCAGAGAAAACAGATTGTTTTTATCAACAACAATAAAAACAGACACAAAGAAGACATAGTTTAGAAAATATACTTTTTCATAGTCTGCCATGTTGGAATAAGACATGTTTGCCATAGAGTATTCTGCCATTAGAGGGTTCCATTAATAAATCAATAAGAACCTTGAATACATTTGAGAGAAAAATGAGAATTGGCTTGGAAACAATCAAGAAATGCTATAATAGGTAAACAGGTTTGAGACCAGTGAAAAAATGGTCTATCAGAACATTTTTTTAAGATCTACATTTACAATAGGTTAGAATAATGCTCATTTAAAATACTTAAAAAGGCAAGTCTGCATGCAAGGATACATATTCAAATAATTGCTAGATGAAAAAATCTATATATAGCCATTTAATGTCCTATAGCTAGACAAGGTAAAAAAAAACTAGAGAGGGAAAAAATTTCAATCATATAAAAATGTCTTGAATAATTTAAATATCTTTAAGTGAAATACAGATGTTTAGACTTTTAAAAAATGGTAATTAGTTCCCCACAGTTGTTGAAAGTATTCCAGTACCTGGTTCTGACTAGGAGTTTTTCTAAAAAAGAAAGACAGACATAGCAAATTGGGGAAGAGAATTCCTTTATTATATAAATACTTTTGAGGATAGCTTAATTTAAATTAGAACATCATATACATGTAAGGCTAAAATTAGGGGGGAAACAGATTAAGATAAAAAATGGAAATGCTTAGGGAATTATGCAGTAATGCTTATAAAACTATACTTTCAATTGGCCTAATATTTTATCTCATAAATATGCACAACAATTGCTCATTAAAAATAATTTTCTTTTCCTCAATAAGGGAAATGTTTGGCTTCCTACAGTCACTTTTTTTTTCCTCCTTTTCCTTTTTTTTTCTGATGGTCAGGACTCTTCTTCTCCTGCTCTTGTTTAAGGGCTGCCTCTGCTGCTGCTAATGCCTCTAGTCTTTGGTTCTCCTCTTCCAGCAACCTCTCCCTGTATTGTTTCCGGGGCAATAGAACCATGTCCCGGGTCTCCTGTAAAGATGTCTGTTTGCCACCAAAACAAAACCAAATAAAAAAAAAAAGCAGTGAATTTGGCATCATAAAATAAATCCATTCATTTTTTTTCCTGTGAAATACAAGGATTCAAATCAGAAATGGAGTGTTGCTTGGATAATATTTGTTTATGGAGCTATCTTCTAAAAGATTTTTTTTCCCATTTTAGGTGCTGGTGCGTCTTACATTCCTAAGTTTTGTTTGCATGTATTTCTTGATCAAATATGTGATTTATTAGTGTAGAAGATTCCCAGTGAGGAGTTTCATCTACCAGTTTAGTCTAGACATTTACAATTTACAGACTTAGAGACTTGTAGGGAGCAAAGAGAGGAATCTAAGTGGTCCTGATCTGGAGGCCAGCTCTCTATCCTCTACACCACACTGCCTCACATACTTTAGTTTACATGTATCAGTAATTAGTCTTTGTAAGAAGTCATAAAGTGCTACAACTCTTAGCAAATGAACAATATTTCTTCTACAAGAAAATTAATTCTAATAGATCTTTAATTATAAACTCAAGCTATCCTGCTACAAAACTGAAGGAAGAGCTTTTGTGAAGTATACTGTCTTATGAATTTACTAAATTAGTCATAAACAATTTAATAAATTTTAATAAACGGGGGTCCAATATGAAATAAGTTTTTCTCTACCATGTGTGCACTGAGATAATGCATATAGCAACTGCCATTGAATGTGAATTCCTTAAAGACAAGGAATCTCTTTTATCCTCCTTCATATCCACATCAATTAGTACAGTATTTAGCACACTGTATGTGTTTAATAAATGTTTATTGACTGACTAAGAAAGAAGGTGGTATAGGTATGCCACCCCTAAGGCTGCCTAACCACCCTAGTAAGACAACACAACCAAACTCACTATAAAACTATGAACAGTGGATAGAGTAGTAGACTGGGGTCAGGAATACTCCAAGACACTTACTAACTGTGCTACCATGGACAAGTCATTTAACCTCATTCAGCCTCAGTTTTGTCATCTGTAAAATGGAGATAATTACAGCACCTTCCTCACAGGATTATTGAAATGATCAAGTGATACTTTAGATACACGCATAATATAATGTCTCTATATTATATGTAAAATCAATTATGTGCTTACAATATAATTTATATACTGTGCATAAACATATAAATGCATATGTTATATACAACATATATAATACATAAAATTAGTTTTTCCATCTGTTAAATGGGGATAATTATGCCACCTACTTCACGGGATTACTGAAATGATCAAGTGAGATAATATATATTAGATATTGTAATATATTATTAATATGGTATAAAATTGTAATATATTATTAATATGGTATATTATATAATACTTATATATATTTTATATCATGTTATATGTCATCTCACTTTATCATTTCAACTACCGTGAGAGAGATACTATAATTATCCTCATTTTACAAATGGCAAAACTGATTTTATATACACACATATATGCATATACATATACACATAAATATATATATTTATATAGATACTACCTTGCAAACTTCAAAGCATTAAGAAAATTATTATTCTTATCATCATGGGAGGCAATATTTATAATATTATTCCCACTGAACTGCCCTCTATAACATTATTTTACCTGTTTTCTTATAGCCAATTAATGACATTAGGAGGTAGCACATACCTTTATTACCTCTTCAAATTCTGTACTTGAAAAGAAATTAAATGATCACCTGTTAAAAATTCATGCTTCTTAAAGATGGTTTACAAAGTATGTAAGGGCCATGGAGGTAAGAATAATATCCTCCTTAATGAATGTGTTATGCTACTCCCCACTTTTTAAAAAGCTAGAAGAAATGGGGATCAGTAGGAAGGTGAATCAGTGTTACCAGTACTGAATGAAAACAAATCATTAAGCCATGATAACAAATACCCAAAGTATTTGCTCCAGGAACATAACATTATTGAACAGAGTCCATTTTGACATTGGCAGAGTTTTACTGGACTAGCTATACTTCATGCATGAAGGACATTAAAATTCTGAAAACATTTTATAGCCATCTCAAAGGTACAAGACACACGAATGAACTTAGTAAGTGATTTTAAAATGTTCCTCAAAATTTATTAACTTAAAGGCATAAATCATCTGCCATCAATGCTAGTTGAAAATGAATATGTGCTCTCCCTGGCATATGAAATGCAAGTGTGGTCTGAATATCTGAAGAATAATAATGACCAAGGGAGAAAAGTAAAATTCAGGAGATGGTATGTTAATAGCAGAGTTTAAGTGTGACACTCTTGGGTATCACAATGGCTTCAGGTTAGGTTCTCACAATGAAAAAACATTTGTGGGGATAAGTATAACTCACGAATATTAAAAAAAAAGATGCCATACCATGTGATGGAAAAGGATAGAATGTTATTCTAAAAAAGGATAGGGGCAAATTGCCATTAACTTGCTAATTACATGGATGGATAACAACATATAAGATGTCAAATTTTAAAAGGTTAAAAAAGTTTGTCAAGAGTGACATATATGTTTACATGCTCCTACTTACACGGATCTCTCCATAGGTATCCATAACTTTGGCTTTTAGCTTCTTCCGTGCTGCCAGTTCCATATCTCTTTTGTAAAGTATTTTTTCTCTATATTGGCGAAATTGATGAACTTCTTCTGCCTTCTGCATTTCTTGTTGCTGGGCCAAAATCTCATCGTATAGTATAGGATCATCAACTGTTTGTCTTGGGATGAACATCAAAAGAGATATTTAACTCATTTTGGAACTTGTCTTTAAACTGTTTTCTTTGGGAACCAAGTGATTAAACGACCCGACTCTATCTATGGCAAAGCATCACAAAGATCTTCACTCAATGTTCACTATTATTTTAGTCTCTTGTGGCCATATTGATAATACAGTAACATACTGAATTTAAAGAAGTAAAGAGTACTAAACCATATAGGAAATTTTTACTGCCATTCATTTTTGCTGTTATGATCCTTTTGCAGCAGCCTGATCTCTTTTTGTCCAACTATTTGCATAAAGTGACTGTGAAATGCATTTTGATTTCGAGAAAAGTTTATTCTAGTTGTTTCTTTTAAATATGGGAAGCCAAAAAAGCACTGATCACATTTTAAAATTTGTCATCAGTGTTCAAGAACTATTCCTCAAGATTATCCCTATAAGGCTAAAATTCAAACAATCATAAATCTACTTAAACAATCATAGGAGACATAGCATGAATACTCTGTAGCTCTATTTGCCCCAGTAATCAAACTTAAAGTTTATCTGAGGATGTCAAAATGTCAACTTTCTTCAATAAAGATTTATTAACAACCCACAACATAAAAGGCATTATGCTAGGCATTAAAGGCAGTAGGAGAAAAATGAAACTGGGTTTACCCTCAAAGAGTTTCCATTCCATTGAGGGACACAATACAGACACAGATTACTAGAAACAGATTTAAGTTAAGAAAGGAGAGAACACTTAAAGAATGAGATGTTAGCGGAATATTCACATAGAAGATAATAATGCCTGAAATGAGCTTTAAAGGAAAGTGAGAATTCTAAGACTTAGAGAAGAAAAGGGAGCACCTTCCAGGCATGAGGGACAGTTGTCTATGACACCACAGATATAAAATGCTGAATCTAAGAAACATCTAGTAGCCATTTTGTTTAGAATGCTGGGTACATAAACAAATACTATGAAATCAATCTGTAAATATAAGACCTGAATTCACATCTGGCTTCAGACACTTACTAGCTGTGTGATCCTGGACAGATCATTTAACCTCTCTTGCTTGTATTAAGGTAGTGGCAGTGAGTGAAGAGAAAGGAATGGATAAGGCTTAAAAACTAACTAGATATGGGGGGGGGGGGAGCAGGAGAAAGAATAGTCAAGAAAGAGCCTGAGATGATGTACCTGGTTGAGGGTTCTCATCAGAAATAGGGCAGTCTGAAGGAGGAACATGTTTAGAGGACAAGAATATGACAAATGAAATGCTGAAAGGTCTAGAGGTGTGCATCGTTAGAAAGAATAAGGGGTGTTTAGCTTTGAGAAGAATTAGGAGGCATATGATAGCCACCTTCAAGGACCAGGCATGTCAACTGCATCAATTAACAGAAGACATTTTCTGCTATCTGAACAAATACACTTTAAATTAAAATAATTACAAGTATATATTATAATTTTTACTTTGAAATAAATATTTTTCATCTCTTATCTCTAGTATGTGCAAGTACACTGCATTAATTGAATGTAGTTTGGTCCTTCAAGGTATTCTTAAGTGAATGTGACATTAGATTTATTCTGCTTACCTGAGAACTAAGAATTAGAAATAACAAGTTTAAATTTAGGGGTAAATTTAGACGGGAAGTAATAACTTCCTAATTATTGGAGCTATCAGAAAAACTAGAGTTCATATCTGGCCTCAGACACTTATTAGCTGTGTGACCCTGGGCAAATCACTTAACCTCTCTTTGTCTCAGTTTCCTCAACTATAAAATGAGGATAAAAATAGGACCTATTTCACAGGTTTGTTGTAAGGATCAAATGAGATAATATTTGTAAAGCATTTAGGACAGGACCTGACACATAGTACATGTTTAATAAATGCTTGTTCCCTTCCCAAAAGTCAAATGAACTGGCTTGAGAAATAGTGAGTTCTGCCTCTTTGTGGGCCTTCTAGCAGAAGCCAGAAGACCATTTGTCAGAAGAGGAGAATCACCTTTACACATGTTACAGTGAAACAAAAATGGCTAACAGTAACTCAATACCTAAGAATGAGCAAGTAGAGTAAGAGTGCACTCTCATTTACCCTTGATGAAACCAAATCAACTGGTCCAGATAAAATACATTCTCAGTTACTCAAACAACCAACAGGTGTTATTCTTGAGTCACTGTCAGGACTATTTGCAACATTACAGCAAATGAGAAAGGTACTACAAGAGTGGAGAATGATAAATGTGATGTCAGTCTTTAAAAAGAGAGTAGTGCGTAGTCTACAAACTATAGCCTGGTGAGCTTGACTTCAATTCCTGAGAATCAAACTTAATCATAAAAGACATTGTTGGTGAACATCTATAAAAGGGAAAGAGATTATGAAAAAGCTAGCATAGCTTTATCAAGGGCAGTTCATGTCAGATTAGCCTTGTTTAATTTTTAAAAAAGGGTACTAAACTGGCACTTTGTGGGCAGAGTCAAGATGGCGGAGTAGAAACAGGACTTCCTCAGTGCTCCCGCTCCCACCTCCTCCAATTCATGTAAAAGGTGACTCTGAACAAACTTTGGAGTTACAGAACCTACAAAATGACACACAGAAGCTAACCTCCTGCTGAAGACAGCCTGGAAGGCCAGCTGGAAGGGGCCAGCGCAGTTTTCTGGGAGCTGAGCGCAGCCCCAAGTGAGCCGGAGGTTTTAGCCTCAGGGAGGTCAAAACCAGCTGCTGGCTGGAGGGACTTCAGATCACCAGCAGCTGTGGCAGTCTGAAGAATTATCAGCCCATAGATGCTAAGGACAAAGTGAGAGGTCAGTGCAGTGTGGACTTTGGGATCCCATAGTTTGGAGTGCGGTTGGCCTTTGCCCCCAGAGCAACAAGTGGCTGAGGTGCAGCAGCCTTGCAGCCACTGCCATATGGCTGCTTCAGAGCTCCTGGCCTGCAGATTGTAGGGGCACCAAGCGATCAGTTTGAGGGGTAATCGCTCTGGCTTTAACCTGCTTGGATCTGGATTGCAGCCTAGGGTGGAGATCCTGGGGTACATGACCAGTTTGCCAGAGCTTGGGGAGGCTTCAGAGAAGGCACCCAACTAATAGCTCCAGCAGCTGAGAAAACCCCAGTGATTTGGGACAAAGCTCCCACCTCTGACAGCAGAGTTCTATTGCAAAAAGCTCAAAAGTCAAGTAATTGAGCAAAGGAGGGAAGCAAGGCAAGCAAGGTAACCTGACTTTGAACTTCTTTTTGGGGGACAAAAAGGATCAAAACATGGAACAGGAGGAAGACAATGAAGTCAGAACTCCTCAACCAAAAGCTTCTAAGAAAAGAATAAGCTGCTTATAGGCCATAGAGGAGCTTAAAAAGGATTTTGAAAACCAAAAAAGAGAATTGGAGGAAAAATTGGGAAGAGAAATGAGAATGATGCAAGAAAATTATGAAATGAGAGTCAACAACCTGACTGAAGAAAATAACACCTTAAAAAATAGACTAACTCAAATAGCAAAAGAGGCTCCAAAAGCCAATGAAGAGAAGAATGCCTTAAAAAGCTGAATTTGCTAAATGGAAAAAGAATCTCAAAAGCTCACTGAGAACATTGCTTCAGAATTAGATTGGAGCAAATAGAAGCTAGCAACTTCATGAGAAATCAAGATACTATTAAACAGATCCAAACAAATGAAAAAATAGAAGGCAATGTGAAATATCTCATTGAAAAAAACACTCACCAGGGAAAGAGATCCAGGAGAGATAATTTAAAAATTATTGGACTACCTGAAAGCCATGATCAAAAAAAGAACCTAGAAATCATCATTCAAGAAATTCTCAAGGAAAATTGCCCTGATGTTTAAGAACCAAAGGACAAAATAGAGGTTGAAAGAATCTTTTAATCACCACCTGAAAAAGATCCCAAAAAGAAAACTCCTAGGAATATTATAGCCAGTTCCAGAGTTCCCAGATCAAGGAGAAAATATTACAAGCAGCCAGGAAGAAACAATTTGAATACTGTGGAAACACAATCAGCTCAAAGAACACAGATTTTCACATTTATTCATATTTATTACAACTTACTGGAAATATGAAGTAATGTCCAAAGGTTGTAATTCTTTCTTCACAGATGCTACCATTGTGTAAGGAGCTGTCATAGTTGGTATGGCTTCAATACCAGAGATTCTTCCTGTTACTCCTGAAGTCATTCCATTTGTAATAAAAAATACATAAAGTTATTTTTAACTTTAAAGGTTGTATTGATATCATTTGTTTTTATATCACCCTCATTTCAAAATGCATACTTCCCTTTTTTTTTCCTTTATCACTGATTGATCTTGCCCTACCTGATATGGTTTTGTTTAAAAGAAAATTTTACTTTGCATTTAACTTCTAGGTTCTTTTGTTTTACTCTGCAGCTAAACAATAGACATGGAAAAAACTATCCTACTTTAGCTTAGAGAATTTAATTAACAAAACAAATATTTATTGAATCCCTGCTAAATGAAAGGTCATGTAGTTATCAGTAAGTACCCTCAAGAAAAGCACTGACTGAGCTAGGAAGACACAGAATTGTGGGCCTGGGAGATAGAAAAATAAATCGACTTATGCTAACAATTGTATACTTCATAGCCTCATATAGTACCCAAAGGTTCATATTCAAAAAATAAAAATCATCGGGGCAGCTAGGTGGCACAGTGATTAAAGCACCAGCCCTGGAGTCAGGAGGACCTGAGTTCAAATCTGGCCTCAGACACTTAACACAAAACTAGCCGTGTGACCTTGGGCAAGTCACATAACCCCAATTGCCCTGCCTTCCCCCCTCCAAAAAGCCAAAAAAATAAATAAACAAACATCATTTGCTAATAGCTAGGTGAGGAAAGGACTGGGGTGCATACCACATTTTCATTTAGGAGAGGAAGAATCTAAATTCCTAGGTATTCTTCACACAAAGGACAACCAAATAGGAGGACCTGGGTCTAGGAAATGATATGGATAATCTCAGGATGTGCAGGTTTTGAGAATGGCCTACCTTTGGCCAAAGTCCCTTGGATCAGTAAATAGATCTCCTTCAATTACATCATATGATCTCTCTCATGAATTAAGATTTTTAGGAATGGAGATACTTAGAAGAATATCCTTTAAACACAGTGATAGGGAGAAAGACATCAGGATGGAGAAGATACATAATTATGTTACTAGTTGGACTGGAGAGAGAAGAGTGGTGACTTTGGTATCTCATACTTTTAAGGAACTCATAAGGAAAACAAAGGAAATATATTTATTCACAGATTCTATGAATAGGAGATAAGATTCTAGAGTATCCTACTGTATACGCAGTGGATTCATAGGATCATAAATTTAGAATTAGAAGGTGCATGAGAGGTTATTTAATCCAAACATTTCATTTTACAGATGAGAAAACTGAAGCCTAGAGAGGCTTAGTGACAGGCTCAAGGTCATGTTATTTAGTATCACTTATAATGGACTGCCACAAATGAATGTTATTAAAATTAAGAGACTAAAATATTTGGAATGTAGGGCTCAACTGGGTCTTGTTTATCTAATCGCTCTCACTGATCTCTATTTTGTATGTTCTAAACACAATCAAATCATTTTGATGACTCCTTCATAATACAGTTTGAATTCTAGACAAGTTTTGTCTCCTTTATGCCATTTTTCTTCATTCTTGTCCTTGAGATTCTTAATCTTATTTTCTTGAAAATAAATTTCATTATTATTTTGGGTAGTTGTATGTTTGACTGGCATGACAATTCTCCTTGGCAGACAGAAGAGAAGTACAATAAGAGTTAAGCAGTTTCACCTTGTCTCATCAATTATAAGTATTGTTCTGCCCACCTCAAGAAGTAGTCTTATCCCTTATTTGATCCAACATGGCTAATACAGAAGTATATTTTGCACGACTTTTTATGTATAATGCATCTCATATTGCCTGCCTTCTAAATGGATGGGGAAAGAACTGAAGGGAGGGAGAAAATTTAGAACTGAAAATAACATTTTAAAAAAGGAAGATGCTATAGAATTGGAGCTAGAACTAACAGCAATAGAAAAAAAGTAACACAATCCCTCACCTTCCAGACAAGCACATTATTATCAGGATGATAATAAGGAAAACACTGTGAACTTAAATGAAGAGCATACCAATACCCAGAAGAAAAAAAAACCACTAGGATGTTGTGAGTTCTGGAGACTGCCACTTAAGGATGAAATGAAGCATATTTAGGTTGGAGAAGAGAAGACACAGCCAAAAAAGACATAGAAGGATGACTGTTGTTGTTCAGTCATGTCTGACCCTTTGTGACTCTACAGCCCCATACTGTCCATGGAGTTTTCTTAGCAAAGATACTGGAGTGGTTTTCCATTTCCTTCTCCAGTGGATTAAGGCAAACAGAGGTAAAGACTTGCCTAGGGTCACACAGCTAATAATTGTCTGAGGCTGGATTTGAACTCAGATTTTTCTGACTCTAGGCCTAGTGCTTGCTATCTACTGTTCTACCTAGCTGCCTATAGAGGATGACATTTGTCTTCAAATGTTTCATGGAAGTATTAGGAAGGATAGATTCATGGAATCTCAGAATTGGAAGAGAGTTGAGTACAGGGGTCTATTTACATAATTAATCATGGTCCACTTGAGTTATAGGGAAAAAAAAGTATTTCCTGATGCTAAGAAACTACAACAGGCTTCAAATCAGTAATATAAAATAATACTCCCCAAAGTAACAATGACTCATCGCAAATTTACTAATTTTGGATAGTCCTTTGCCATTTTCTAGTTTAAAATTCATATGCACAGTTGTTGTCCAGTCGCTTTTCAGTGATTTCTGACTCTCTGTGACCCATTTGGGGTTTTCTTGGCAAAGATATTGAAGTGGCTTACCATTTCCTTCTCCAGTTCATTTTACAGATGACGCAGAGTTAAGTGACTCACCCAAGGTCACACAACTAGTAAATATCTGATACTAGATCTGAACTCAGGAGATGAGTCTTCCTGACTTCAGGCTCAGCAACCTATTCACTGCGCCACCTGGCTGCCCCCACATTGACAGAAGTAAGTTTAACTTTATATAACCAAAGATATTCACCACCTCAAAGAAAGGTAATTTTTAAGGACAAAAGACTTCCATGGTAGAAAAAAGAGTAAACACGGGGCAGCTAGGTGGCACAGTGAGTTGAGTACTGACTCTGGAGTCAGAAGGACCTGAGTTCAAATCCAGCCTCAGACATTTGACACATTTCCTAGATATGTGACCTTGGGCAAGTCACTTAACCCCAATTTCCTTGCCTTACCCCCCTCAAAAAAAAAAGAAAAAGAGTAAACATTTTTAAAACAGTCACAATAGCTAGACTTTAGTATTCCTCCTGAAAGTATAAGAATTGGGGGGGGGGGGGCGGGGCAGGAAGGGCAGTGTTTAGAATGTAAATACTCTGACCAAATCTATATCTGTACTGTCATGGAGTTATTCTACTTTTTAAAAACCTCAAAGTATGAGAGATTTACAGTATTTTATTTATGGTTGAGAAATTTCATTCAGCACTAGTGCTCGCTCTTTGTCTGTCTCTCCCTCCCTCCCCCCCCTATACCTCCCCCCTTCCGTCTCCATTGAAATTACCCTGGAAAGTACACCAACAATACTTGTGAATGCTGACACTCATTTGGTCCATGAATAAAGTCAGTACCTTCTTCCTTGGTTATATCTTCAGACTCTGCCTCAGATTTCTTGGCAAATTTGTTGATAAACTGTAAGCGAGCTTGAGCAGCCTGGAGACAAATGTTAGAAGACAAGATCTTTGAAAATAACCGTTAGTAATTACCTTTATAAAACCTCTAAGAAAATGTGAAATTAGCAAAATTATTTTAGCTGTACCTTAGCAAACTGTTAGCAAGTGATCAAACACATTATAATACTGAGCATTTATTGCTTTTTATACTTGGAACCTTTTCTGTCAGCCAACAAATAAGCATTTCTAATAAATGTATACACTTAAAGAACATCTTTCTAAACAGGGTATTATTAACTAATATAATAACATGTAATTATAATTATAATTTAGTAGATTGTGAGCTTCATGAGGACAGTACTTATTGTCAAATTGTTATTGTACCTCTCCCAGTACCTAGTAAAGTTCTTCATACCCAACAGGCACTTAATAAATTGTTACTGAATGAATTGTCTATTAAAATTAATGTCATAATATACCACATATACATCTAAATTAGTTCTAAATTTGAATGATCAAACTATAGGGATTAAGTATATCAGCCATTAGATATGCCTATTAATTAGTCCTAGAGTATCATATTTCAAACATATATATATATATACTCCATCAATCTGTTGTCAGTTAAATTTATTATCACCAACAAAGTACCTACTCTCTGAATAGAACTACACTAGTTTCTGAAGTGGATAAAAAGTTTAAATAATACACAATCCCTGTTCTTGTGGAGCTTTACATGATAGGACGAGGCTAGTACACATACAAAAATAACAAAAAATATGGTAAATGCATAAGGGAAGTGCAAAGAATTTTGTAAATTGTGAGGGGGAGGATTGTAATAGAGAGACTGTAAGTATATGTGCCCATGTGTTTGTAAGGTTCTCTTATGTATCTACAAGTACTTTTATGCTTCCTTCTTTGGAGAGGTAGACTGATAAATGGGCATAGCCAGGGATTTGTAAATAAAAATAAACTTCCAGTCTCTGGGAGAAATGCTACAGGTGGTTTAAACCCAAAAAGTATCACCAAGAGCTAATTTTTTATGGTTATCAAGCAGACCTAAGGCTGACTACAACAAGATTATTTGATTGGAAAAAGGCAGGAATGAAGGAGGGAAGAGACAGGTACCTACATAATTGCTGTTTAGAAAAGTCATTTATTAAATATTATTAATCCCCATCAACCCTCTCAAGTGCTTGATTACAAATATATTTCCTGCATTTTGTTGCTTGCAGACCACTCCAGAATGAAGACAACTAAAATAACCTCTCCAACTGTGATTACCTTGATAGATCTGCCTGGCTCAGCAGACTCCCAGGCCTGTTTCATTGCTCGAATTTCATCAGCTCTTTCTGTATCCTTCTTAACTTCCAGAATGTCAGTCTCATTCTGTTCAGTGACCAAGCGCAGCACCCAATAAGGTTTATTTGGATCTTGTTGCTGAGCCTAAAATTGAAGATGAGTGATCCCCCCCCCAAAAAAAGATAGCTAGATTTACAAGCTTTTAATGAATAACAGATATTTTCTAATTTCTTTATGGTTTTTTCATTCTAGTTTGTTCTTATGCTCATAATCAGTAATCTCGGGTTGTTTTTTTTAAATCACTGATTTATTTCTAGACCGATTTATAATCAATATGGACCAATTTGGAGCAGTGATAGAAATTAATACTTAATGTAACTTGTTACCACATCTGTTTTCTTTTCTAGTATTACTGTACTTGAAAATCAGACTGAAATATATGAGGAAGCAATGGGAAAAGCAACAGTATGAAATAATACTGCTCTGCTTAACTCCTGCATTGCAAAAATGAAGAATAGGGAAATAAGGCTTCAGAAAAACCTCCTTGCTTTCAGCATTTGAGAGAACTCTATCTCTATAGGGCTTGTGAAAACAAACTTAGTATCATAGACTGAGAGCTAGAAGGGGTCTTGGAGGTTATCTGGACTAATTTCCTAGTTTTATAGGTGAAGATAATGAAGCACAGAGAAGAAAATTCACTTGCCCAAGGTCACATAGGTATTAAGTGGCAGAACAGGAAACCAGTACAAGATACTCTAATAACGGGAGGTTAGGCAGTGCAGTGAATAGAGAACCTGCCCTGGAGTCAGGAGGACCTAAGTTCAAATCCAGCCTCAGACATTTGACACAATTACTAGCTGTGTGACTTTGGGCAAGTCACTTAACCCCAATCACCCTCCAAAAAGCAAAAACAATAACAACAACAAAACCATTCGGTCCACTTTTCCACTATACTGCATTGTCTCCTAATTGTCACCCAAATCAAAAAGAATTCACTGAAAATTTCCCCTTAAAAAAGTGAGTAGGCCATTATTTGAGGTAAACTAGTAAAGAAAATTGCAAGGAAGAATGATGATAAACTTACTTTCAACCAACTAAGTCAAATATGTGCCAGCTTAGCAGAAAGAGATGAACTATATCTAGTTGTAAGTATATTATAGAAAGGTATAAAGTTACTGAACTAGAAACATCTTCTAATCCCTGGAATATGTGTGGACAAGGAATCGAAATGAGTCTAACATAAGAGGTAATAGGATTCACAGTGGAGAGTACAATCTTTGAAAACACTTGACTATGGAATGCAATAAGCTATCATGCTTCCTGATCTAGCATCAGGGAAGCCAAATGGAAAAGATATAGATACCTAGATGGATAGATAGATTAGATATGTTAAACTGATCTGGGATTTTTCTTGGAAAAAATTGTAGCAAGATGGGATACAAAAGGAAATTCATGAGATACAAAAAGAAATTCCATTGAAAATGTCTATAGAATGAAAATAATAGTTCACACTTGAAATATAAAGACTCAGAGCTAAAATGATGTGTTGGATTTTTAAATCAGGCATGGTGATCAAGATTTTAGACAAGAGAAATATAAAAATAAACATAATTAAAGGAGTTAAGTAAGGAAACTACATTGTGTTTTTAAGGACATCATGTATAATTAAATAATATGTGTGTATAAATCTATATACATACACAGATACATACACATATATATGTAGGAAATATAGTCTCTGTTTACTTAGAGGAAGAGTTAATAGAATTGCATGGAATAATATATGACAAAAGTATTATATTTCAGGACCTCAATATGCCTCTATCATACTTAGAAAAAAAATTTTAAATAAACAAGAAAGAGGTTGGGACCAGAATAGAATTCCAGGAAAGTATTATGGACATTTGATGACTGAGTATTATGGACATTTGGTGACTATTTAGTGGGAAATTAAGTAGTATCCGTAGTTTCCAGTTTTGCCGAAAATCAATAGATAACTGTCATCAATGGAAACTACAATGAGATAATATAACAAAACTTTTGGAATATAGTCAAAAAAGTAATTAGGAAAAATTTCACCTTTAAAGACTTTTATTATCAAAAGGGAGAAGGAAGAGATCGTCAAATTGAACATACAACTTTTTTAAAAATTAGAAGGTCAATGAATAAACCCAGCTAAACACAATAAAAAGAAAAAAAACAAATTACCACACTGAAAAATAAATTTAAAAAATAATTCACTACAAATGAAAAGGAAAATATTACAAACTATGTTTGTCCTATTAAACACCAACAAAATTGATAAATTAAATGTTAACAAAAATGAATAATGACTAGAATTAACAAATAAAGAAAAAACATTTACATCACTCAATCTCACAAAATAAAACTGAAAAAGTCACAAATGAACTAACAAAAGACAAAGAAAATCCAGACACAGATTTATTTACTGAATTCTATCAAGCATTTAAACAACTAACTACAGTATCACACAACTTGTTTGAAGAAATAGAAAAAGAAAGCATCCTTCCAAAATCTTTCTGAGGGACAAATATTGTAGTAATTGTGGCACTATCTAAACCAAGGATAAATATAGCAGAAGAAGAAAATAATAGACCCATATCTCTAATGAATGTCAATGAAAAAATATTGGACAAAATATTAGCAAAGAGGCTGCAATAACTTATTTAAAATACTATATACCCTATGACCAGAAATGCAGAGTCACTTCATAATTAGGAGAACTGCAATAATAAAAATAATACAAATTATATGACTATATCAGTATATTGAGAATAGGCTTTTGACATAATACAATACCAAATTTATGTTAAAAACATTAAAAGGAAAATTAAAGTTTTTCTTAATGTGGTAGAATCTCTTTTTAAAACCAAGAACAGGTATTATCCATAATGGATAATGCTAAAGGATTTTCCAATAACACCAAGAGTGAAGCAAACATTTCCATTATCACAATTATTATTTGATAGACTTATAGAAATACTAGTTACAGAAATAAAATGAGAAATAAAAAATTTAAGGGAATGATTATAGGCAAAAATTACTGCATTTTGCAAATGATTTACTGAGAGAATGCTCGATATTCAACTAAGAATAATTAAAACAATAACTTCAAAAATGTAGCAAGATAAGAAATAAACTCATACAAATCATCAGAGTTTTGCATATTATCTAAAAAATCAGGATGAGATGTGGAAAAAATCCATTCAAAATAACTACAGAATACATAAAAGATATGAGAATTCACCTACTAAGACACAAGAATTATATTAGTATAACTAAGTAACACTTTCTAAAAGTAAAAGAATACATAAATAATTGTGAATACTTCATTTGTCATGATGGGGCCATGGTAATATAATAAAATTATAATACTACCAAAATTAATTTATAGATTGAGTGCCATACCAATCAAACTATTAAAGGGTTACTTAATAGGACTACAGAAAGTAATAATAAAAATCATCTGCAGGGAAAAAAGTCAAAGGAAATTTAATTTAATTTAAATTTAAATTTCCAAAAGGAAATTTTAAAAATAATGAGAATGAAGGGAACTTAGTAAATCTTTAGCACTCCTTTAACTAAAAATAACATGATAATGTATATCTTATTTTGATTTTTCATGTGAATAAATTAGGAAAGCTAAATGTCATACATTATGATTATCAAGATATTACCACTATCAGCAAAAGAGAGCAGATGATCTAAGGCAACAGCTTTTGCCAATAATCCTAAAGAAAATGTTTATTTCTTATCTTGAGCCTGCCTGTAGAAAGCACATAAAAGTAAAAAGAGCCTGAACTTTTTAGCTAAAATTTATCCTGGGACATATACTGGGATGCAGAGGCATAGTATCAGAAAGAGGGAGATAAAAGGACTTGAGAAAGCCTCTGTAGCAGAGCATTGTGATTCTAGGGGCTAGAGTTTTTCTTGATAGTTTTTCCAGTCTCTATGTTATCTTGAAAAGGTACATTCATCACAATGTTTTCTAAGTCTTTTCAGTTCAATAAACATTTATTCAACATCTAATATGTACACAGCACTGTATTAGATAATGACATTTGGCATTTGGTTGGGAGGGGGCCCTCAGAGGACAGGGAGAGAGGTTAATACAAACCTATAATTTCATTGATGTGATGAGACCTCAGTCTAGAAACTTAAGCAATGGAAATGTGATTTGTCTGTAACCTGAGTGGTTAAGTTACTTGTCCATAGGACCAGCTAGTATATTACAAGGGCAAGACCTGAATTCAAGCATTCCTGACTACAAGACCTTGGACCTTTATACACTGCCACATGGGCAATATGATTACAAAAATAAAACAGTCCTTTATTTTGAGTATCTTATATATTTCTTTAGGGATATAATATGTATGCAGATAAGCAAAATAACAGGAAATTTGATGGAAAATACACTAGAAACTACAGGTAACAGTAAGTGGTAGCACATGAACTGAGTTTTGAAGGAACATAGAAATTCTGTAAAACAGAGATGAGCAAGGTATATTTTGCAGATAGAGGGTGGGAGTGGAAGATGGCTTGTGGAAAGTTATGAAGGTGGGTCTAAGGTCATGAATGCTGAGTCTAAGGACCAGCTACTAATTTAGCTTGAGTACATAAAGGAGAATAATGAGTAAGGTTGTAAAGAAAGATAAAATCAGGTTGTGAAGGGCTTTTAAATGTCAGATTGAGAAGTTTATATTTTATTGTAAAATCAATAATGAATCACTAAAGGGTTTTGAGTAGGAGAGTGACATTGTCAAAACAGTCCTTTGAAGAATATATTTTAATAACTGTGGATGAAAGGGAGGAGAAATTGGATGGATGGAGAATGATTAGGGGAAACATCCAAGAAATCATTCCCATTAGGTAGTTTATGAATTTTTGTTTACTTGCTTGCTTTACCAAGGAGGAATTTCTCTTTTTAGGTAAAATTTTCTATTTAATTATATACAATTTTCTCAATTAAATGTCCTGTGAAGGGACATTTTTTAATTGAAAACCGTAACCAATATTTTCAATTCTGATTATATCAAACAGGTGTGGCCTTAAGCAAAACTGTGATCTGGGAGAAATTTTTCTTTGGCATTGACCCTTCTTTCCATCCCTCTAGGCCTGCTCTCACTATCCTGGTGTGCTTGGGGTTGCCTCTCAGGTACCCATGGCATGCAGAAACAATTTGCTAGAAGATGAGCAGTACATGTACATTTACAATTTAGTTTCTCTATTCTGTTTGAAATTATGAGAGGTAGAGGTGATTTACATATGTGATATCAGAAATCCTGTCAAATTCTACATTTCGTAAAATTTTTCAAATGAAGAATAATATCATTCTTACCTGAGACTCAATTTTAGTTGACACTTTTTCTTTAGTTGCCTTCTCTTTTTCTGTCTTGTCAGCTCCTTTATCTTTACCTTTTCGAGTTGTTTTGGCAGTAGGTATGGTTTTTTGCCCATCAGTGGAGCCATGGGCATCTGAAAATCCCATTGAAATTAATTCTTCATGTTTTTCTGAATGTGCTATAAAGTTATATATGATTGGAATTGAAAATTTCTGGACAAACAAAATCAAAGCAGCTAGGCTAAGGAGGAAAACTGTCAATTAAGGGAAGCTTTGCATCAAATATTTGTAATGTCTATAATATATAAGATCTTAACAGTGACAAATATATATGAAAAAGAACCCTTTCTAAGCTGAATAAATTGAAGTGCATGAATGTAATGGAATGCTACAGAATAATGAGAAATTACGAATATGGAAAATATGGAGAAGTATGAGAAGACATGAACTGATGCAAAATGAAACAGTCACAAAAACAATAAGCACAATTACTAACAATGACAAAAAATAAAACTGGAAGTTGTGACATTATAATGACCAACCTTGGCCCTGAAGATGAATTGGAAAGAGAAGGAACTTTTCTCACTTCACTGCAGATTGAGAGACTATGTATACATAGCACATTTTCTATAATAATGTCTGTCTTGGTTGATATATATGTTAATTTTGCCAAACTATATTTTTTCCCTTTTAAAATTGTTTTTGGTAAAAGATATCTCTGGGAAGGGAACAGAGGAGGGTTGTATTTGGAAATGATGATGATATTAAAAAAAATACAAACATACATTTTAGAAAAAGAGTATCCATTCCCAAATAGATAAATGATTAAAATAGATGAACAAAGAAATCTCAAAACTTACATATAATTAACAACCATATGAAATATTCCTCTAAATCACCATTGAGAGAAGCTAAAGTCATAACAAACCTGGTTTCACTTAATTCCAAACAAACTGTCAAAAATGACAAAGAAATAATTAACATTAGAGGAAATATGGGAAGAAATGCACGTGAATATATCATTGGTGAAACTGCTAATTGATTCTGCCATTCTAGAAAGAAATTTATAATTTTGTGGGGAGAAAAATGACTGTGTTCATATCCTTTGATCCACAAATCGCATTGCTTGGCACTGTCAAAGATAAATAGAAAGGTCCAATATACATATATGTAACATACATATATATATATATATATATATATATTTGTAACAGTAGTTCTATGAATGCATGTGCATGTGCATGCATGTTGTGGCGTAGCAAAGAATTGGAAACAAAGTGGTTGATCATCAACTGAAGGATGGGTAAGCAAATTGTGGTATAAATGAATGCAATAGAATATTATGATGCCACAAGAAACAATCAGTTTGAAGAATTCAAAGAGTGGGAAAGACTTGTATGAACTGATTCTAAGAGAAATAAGCAAAAACAACAAAACAATATATACAATGACTACAACAACGTGAAAAGAACAACAAGGAAATAAAAGAGAATGATGTATAATAATGACTAGTTTTGACCTTGTAAAAAAGATGAAGAAATTAACCTGTGCTTTAGAGCCAAAACATATAGGAAGACAGGCAGGTTAATATGTTATTGGAACTGTGAATTGGTTCTGTCATTTTGGGAAAACAATTTGGAATTAAGTTTTGGTAATGCCTCCTGCCCAGCATAAATTGCATGCTTCCCTTACTGCCACCCTTCTTCTGTTGATATTCATGGAGCATTCAGGGAACATTAAATGTCCCTAAACATTTAAAATTAAATGCTCAGTGATGAACAGGACCACAGTAATAAATTTCTTCTGTGCTATAAAAGAAAAAAAATGTGGGAAAGAAAAAGAATAGGGGTTCTGAAGATGGGCCCATAACAGACATACCAGATTCTGGAACAGGGTTTCCTTTTTTCTTCTTGACTACTATTTTAGGCTCTTCTGCAGGGGGAAACAAAAACAAAAAAAAAATGCAAGGCAAGCGGCACTCTCCAGCCATTTAGAAAACAACTCATAAGGAAAAAAGGGGACCCCCCCCAATCCGTTGTTTCAGAATAGCCCGATAACTCTTGGTTAAGTACTGAGAATTCCAAAAGGCAAAGAAATACAAATAAACAAAACAGACCTAGGAGAGAAAGTTCTATGAGTTGACATGGATCCCAGAAAAGTTAAATAACTTTTGTATTATATGTAGGAGATACATGTGGAGAGGCAACTAAAACCTTGGATGATGCAAGACCATAGATGTTTTCCTGTAATATCAATGTGCTACTCTTGCTCTCTGCTGAATGTGGTGTCTCTGCTGGACATATTATACCCCTGGACTAGTGATAATGGCTGAATACACACCACTGGTCCTGTAGTGACTCTTGTACAGATAATTTCTGGTGGTATATTGCCCTGCTGGCCTTAGACTATCTTGGATACATTGCTCAAATGGTTCAAGGCACTGCCACTGAAGATGCCACTCTCTTGGTCCCTTTAGTCTCAGATGCACATTTGCACATTTTTGCAGTCGCTACTTGGGTACATAGTTTCTGATAAGAATTGTTCCTTGCTGTTATCTTCTGAGTTCATCTCTTCAAAGTCACCCAAACCTTCTAAGCTTCTTTCTATGAAGGTATAATGGATAAAACTTCATCCTGATGAAAGCAGGTTAAAAGCTCTGCAGTGACAGCCGTCACACCCAGCTTAACAAAAGCTAGGCAGATCATCTCAAGGTTAAGAATAAGTCTTTCCTTTTCTATGCCTATGTCTGGGCCAAAATCAAAACCCTCTGATAAGATTTACTATCTAACTTAGAATTAAATACTCCTGGGATCAAAGAGATAGAAAGGGGAAATTCATTTAGAATAACTGCAGACAATATAAAATACTTGGGAGTCTACCTGCCAAGACAAACCCAGAAATACATGAATATAATTACAAAATACTTTTCACACAAAGTCATAAGAGCCAATATAATAAAAAAACAATTCTAACTAAATTAATTCACTATTCATTGTCATGCCAATCAAATTGCCAAAAATATATTTTACAGAGAAAAAATAATAACCAAATTCATCTTGAAGAAGAAAAGTTAAAGATTATCGAGGGAATGAATGAAAAAAAAAATGTGAATGAGGGTGGCTTACAAGTACCAGATCTCAAAATGTACTACAAAGTGATAATCATCAAAATAATCTAGTTCAAGCTAAGAAATAGAGTATCAGTAGACTATATTAGGCATACAATACACACTAGTAAATTACCATAGTCATCTGGTATTTGATAAATGAAAAGATCCAAGCTTTTTGGGACAAGAACTCACTATCTGACAGAAACTGCCAGAAAAACTAGAAAGCAATTTGGCAAAAACTAGACCAACATCTCATACAATATACCAAGATCAGGTCAAAATGCGTCCATGATTTAGACACAAAGGATGATATCATAAGCAAATTCGGGGAGCATGGAATACTTTATCTGTCAGATCTATGGATAAGGGAAGAATTTATGACCAAACAAGATATGGAGAGCATTATGGGATATGATATGTATCATTTTGATCAAATTAAATTAAAAAGGGTTTCCACAAACAAAACCAATGCAACCAACATCAGAAGGAAAGCAGAGAACTGGGAGAAAAATTACCAGAAATTTCTCTGATAAAAGCCTTACTTCTCAAACAAATGGAAAATTGAGTCAAATTTTTAAGACTACAAATCATTCCCCAATTTATAAATGGTCAAAGAATATGAACAGGTACTTTTCAGAAGAAGAAATCAAAGCCATTTATAGTCATATTAAAAATGCTCTGAATCACTATTGATTAGAGAAATACAAATTAAAGCAACTCTGACATACCACCTCATACCTCTTAGTTTGCCTAATATGACAGAAAAGGAAAATGATTAATGTTAGAGAGGATATGGAAAAATTGGGACACGTGCACTGTTGCATTAATGGATGGAGTTATAAACTGATTCTACCATTCTGGGGAGCAATTTGGAACTATGCTTAAAAGAACTATTGCTTCCATTCCAGATTCCCGTTTAGAATTGAGAGGCACAAGGATATATAGGCACATCATGGATAAAGTAGCTGATTTTGACATCAGGAAACCTGGATTCAAGTTTTCCTTCTGAAACAAACTGTGTTACCAGTTCAAATTGCTTAACTTCTCAATGCAACAGACAACTCAAGTTGTCTGCCCCAGGAGCTGCCCACATGGATATGAAATTATAGGTTTTGGATACTATGCCTCTTTTATTGTAGCATTAAGGTTATTTTATTTTTGGGTTTTTTTTTCTTGGCTATCAAGATACTTTGACTCATCCTGAATTTATAATCTAAGAAAACTGCCAACTCTTTTTAATAGTAAAGATTTTATTAAACAAGTCTCCCTCATTCTACACTTAAACTCAGGTGTTGAGCTTTAATTTGTCCCTGTTATATTTAATCTTATGCAACTCCACATTTTACCCCTATAAGGGACATTATAAATGAGTACCATCTAGAGCCTCTAAATGATTGACCTTATTTTGCAAAATGCAAGTCCTCTAGAATCTCCCCAAACTGATTAAACATTGTTGTGAAGAGGATCTCTGAATTATCTCTATTAGCTCTCATACTTAACAACTATTGTTACAGTGACTCATCAGGTTGTTATTCAAACTTCTCTTGCACACTGCTAATTCTTTGGTGGTGAAAGACTATTTCCAACCCCTTTGTGGAGGAAACAATGCTCTAGGTGGTGGAAACAGGATAAACTTGAAGTTTTCTTTTTTAAATCATCTATAATGGTTTCTAAATCTCATCCTCATTACTGCTCCAATTCTCATATATATTATAGCCCTGATCTATGTGAGAATTAATACATTTTCCATTAAAATGGATGTCAGAGACTAATTTCTCCCCTATACCCTACCAGCCCTTATACTAATCAGCTAATCAAGACTGTCCCTTTCAATTTCTACATTTTTTTTGTTGTTGTTGAAAGGGATGGTTCTCTAGATAAGAGAGGAGGAAAGAAATATATTTGGGAAATAGGGTGGTATAAAAACAAAAGATACAGGGGCGGTCAGGTAGCACAGTGAGTAAGAGCACCAGCCCCAGTGTCCGGATGACCTGGAGATCGAATCCAGGCTCAGATACTTAGCACCACACCCAGAAATAACTGGCCATGTAACCTTGAACAAGTTACTTAACCCCAATTGCTTAAAAAAAAATACCAACAAAAATTTTAAAGTAAGGGGGAGGCAGAGCCAAGATGGCAAAGTAAAGGCAGGGTCTACCCCAAGGTCTCCCCCAAACCCCTCCAAATACCTTTAAAAATGACTCTAAATAAATTCTAGAGCAGCAAAACCCATGAAAAAAAATGAAATGAAACAAATTTCCAGCCCAAAACAACTTGGAAGGCTGTCAGTCTGTTGCACCAGGGTGAGAGAGGAGGGCATCCCAGACCTGGCCTCAGCAAGCCTAGAGCCAGCCTCCAGGCAACTGAATAGTAATGGTAGCAGAGGCAGTTTCCAGACCTCTCAGTCCACAGACACCAAACACAACTTAGAAGTCTGTCACACCTGGGTAAGAGAGGAACATAAGAGGGTGGAGCCAAGATGGTAGAAAGGAAGCAGGAACTTTTCTAAGCTCCTCCATGAATCCTGTCACTAAACTTTAAAAAGTGAATCTGAACGGATTTTTAGAGTGACAGAATCCACTGGGAGGCAGAGCGTGGCAGGATCCAGCCCAGGAAAGTGCCCACATAGGTAGGGCAGGGGGAGTATTGCTGCACCAGCAAGGACTAGAGAGCAGACTATAGCAGAGTGAGAATGAGCCCCAGACAGCTGACTCACCCACCCCAAGGGCGATTCATAGCCTTTTCACCACAGGACAGAGCATCAGTCCGAGCTGGGTAAGAGAAAGCACACAGCCTGCAGCAGGGACAGCAGCTTCTCCTGGGGCTGTCAGCCCACAGCTTGGAAGTTTAAAAATCATCTACCTGAATTTCCAGAAGCCAAAATGGCAAAGTAGACCCTAGCTTCTCTGATTCCCCCTCCCTGACCCAGAAAACCCAGAGATAAATGTCCCACCCAGAGTAAAATCCTGAATTAGCCTTAGGCTTAGGAGTCACTGAGAAAGGGTGCAATTGAGGCAATAAGGAGTCTAAAGTGAAGGGCTAGAAGGAGTCCCAACAAGCCCCACCCCAGCAGGAGATCCAGAAGCCCAGGGTGGTGGAACCAGCAAGCACTAACAATACAAGCCCAGGTGGGCCTTAGCACCACCAGGGGAATCTATGGACACCAGCTCTGCTGGCTGCCAGCTGCTGAGCCTGCCTGAGCTGTAGCCCAGGGGCATAGAGGGGGAAATCTGAAGCAGCCAGACCACCCCTCCCCCACAGATTAATCTGGGAGCCTCAGAGTAACTCAGGTGAAATGCTGAGAGTCCTGGCCTTGGCCTTAGTCTAGATACCCAGAGGCTACAGCTCACAAAGTCAACAACCAGACACCTAGCTCCCAGCCTAAGAAGCTTGGGTCAAAGCCCTCTGTACTCCAGGAGCAGAAATACACTTTAAAGGTCAGGAAATAGGCAATTACAATGGGCTGGAAGCAACTTGCAAAGGCAAGACCAAAGACAACTGAATCCTATTAATGTGAACAAGAAGAGTCACTTTCAAGAGACACCATGGACTCTGTATCCACACCTGAGACCACAGAAGGAAATATAAACTTGTCTCAAGCCCAAAAAGCATTCTTGGAGGAGCTCAAGAAAGATTTTCAAAGCCAAATTAGAGAGGTAGAAGATAAATTTAAATCTACAGTGATCAAATTTGAAAAAAATCTCACTAAAGAAAACAAATCCTTAAAAATAAAAATTTGTGAACTGGGACAGGAGGTTCAAAATCTAACTGGAGAAAATATCTCCCTAAAAAAGGAGCTATACAAAATAACTGAGGAAAATAATTCACTAAAAATTAGAATCAGTCAAATCGAAGCTAATGATGCATCAAGAGTCAGTCAAGCAAAACATGAAGAAGGAAAAATTAGAAGAAAGTGCAAAATATCTCACTGTAAAAACAATGACCTGGAGAACAGATCCAGGAGAGAGAACCTAAGAATTATTGGTCTACCAGAAAGCCATGATGAAAAAAGCAGCCTGGACAACATCCTCCAAGAGATTTTCAAAGAAAACTGTCCTGAAGTCCTAGAATCAGAGGGTAAAATAAGTTATTGAAAGAATTCACCGAACTCCTGAATGAGATCCCAAATTGAAAACTCCAAGAAATATAGTAGCCAAATTCCAGAATTATAAGGTCAAGGAGAAAATACTGCAAGCAGCCAAAAAGAAACAATTCAAATATCATGGAACTATAGTCAGGATTACACAGGACCTAGCAGCTTCTACATTAAAAGATCAGAGGGATTGGAATTTGATATTTTGTAAGGCAAAAGAGCTAGTACTGCAACCAAGGATCAACTACCCAGCAAAACTGAGCATAATCTTTCAGGGAAGGAGACAGTCATTTAATGAAATAAGGAACTTCCAGACTTTCCTGATGAAAAAGCCAGAGCTCAATGGAAAATATGATCTCCAATTATAAGACTTAAGAAAGACATAAAAAGGTAAACAAGGAAAACTCACACTCACACACACACACACACACATACATGCACACATGCACATAACTTGGGATTCAATAAGAACAAACTGTTTATCCCTGTATGAGAAGCTGATACCTGTCAATACTGAAATTTATATGATTATCGCAACCTTTAAAAGGGATATACATTGATAGAGGGTGTGGGTATAAATGATCTAATCTGATGATAAAAAAACTTATTAAGGGATTCAAAGGAACTGTAGTGGGAGAAAAGGAAAGGAAGAGGCAGAAAAGGTAAATTATACCACATGAAGAAGCATAAAAACATACTATAGTAGAGGGGAAGAAGAGAGGGAGAGAGCACAGTCCAGCACAGGTCATACCAGCACAGTCCTGGCCCTAGAAAAACAGGAACAAGCCTTGGGAGAGAGTGAATCAGTTATCAACAGCAGCAGCAGTGGCAGCTTCCTGAGCTCTCAGCCCACAAATGGTAAGAGGGTAGAACAAGTGGTTAGAAGGAGATTACAGGGTTTTTTTTTGCTAGCACTGAAGCAGGACTCTATTGCTTTGCCTATGCTTGGATCCAGGTTGCAGTTCTGGGTGGCGGTCACTAGGCAAGGAGGAGGACTAGCATAGCAGATCTTGTGGTCACAGGGGAGCAGAGACACTCCTTAAAGTTCCAGGGCAGAAGAGTGCTTGTGGTCACTCTCAGATCAGAACGCAGGCCAGAAGAGTAGTAAGTACATCTTTCCTTATATCATATCTCCTTGAAAGAACTCAAAACTTAAAGGTCCCTAGAAGTATCTCTAAAACCAGCTGCACAAAACCCACACACCCTCCACCCTGGAAGTAGAGTCCTACTTTAACAAAGAGTTAAAAGTAAAAAAAAAAAAAAA
>NW_027187345.1:12543351-12583957 GCF_028583685.1 Petaurus breviceps papuanus
GATTTGGTATGGATGTAATGGTTGGACAGTTTGGAAATCTGTCTACTTGATCTGCTTCTGTCTTAATAATTCTGTCTGTATATTCTGAAGTTTGGGGTGCTGACCTTTTTCCCCTGAACTAGGTAAGAGATACATATCTGACTGATTGATGTAAGCTTGTTAACCCATTTTGAGTTGCTTTCCTTTATCAAAGCAGATCTAAGAACCTGTGGTGGCAGCAACCCTGGGGACGCTGGGGTGCTTGCTGCTACACTGGGAGAAAGAGAAAGGGAGAGGTAGAATGGGGTAAATTATCTCACATAAAAAGGCAAGAAAAAGCTTTTGCAGTGGAGGGACAAGAGGGGGAACTTAAGAGTGAGTAAATGAACCTTACTCTCATCAGAATTGGCTCAAAGATGGTATAACATAAACTTACAACCAGATATACAACATAAACTTAAACCATGATATACAGATATATTTTACAATAAAGGAAAATAGGAAAGGATGATATAAGAGAAGGCAGGATGATAGAAGAGAGAGAAGATTGGGGGAGTGGATAGTCAGAAGCAAAACACTTTTGAGGATGAATAGGGTAAAAGGAAAGACAAGACTAGAATAAACTGGGGGGATAGGATGGAGGAAAATACAGTTAGCAGTAGTAACTGAAAAAAATTTTGAAGTAAGTTTCTCTGATAAAGGCTTCATTTCTCAAACATATGAACTGAGTCAAGCTTATAAAAATATAAGTCATTCCCCAATTGACAAATGATCCAAAAAGATATGATTAGTTTTCATATGAAGCTATCAAAAGTCATGTGAAAAAATATTCTAACTCACTACTGATTGGATAAATGCAAACTGAAACAATTCTGAGGTACTACTTCATACCTATTAGATTGGCTAAGAGGACAGAAAAGGGAAATGACCAATGTTGGAGGGGAAATGGGAAAATGAGACTTTAATACACTGTTGGTGGAGTTGTGAACTCATTCAACCACTCTATAAAACAATTTGGAACTATGCCCAAAGGGCTATAAAACCATTTATACCCTTTGACCTAGCAATACCACTACTGATCTGTTTCTCAAATAAGAGAAAAAACAAAAAGGAAAAAAGACCTATATGTACAAAAATAGTTATAGCAACTCTTTTCTGGTGGTAAAGAATTAGAAGCTGAGGGGATGCCCATAAATTGGGGAGTGGCTGAACAAGTTGTGGTAGGTGACTATGAGGGAATAGTATTGTATTATAAGAAATTATGAGCAGGATGCTCTCATAAAAACCTGGAAAGGCTTGCATGGGCTGGTGCAAAGTGAAATAAATATGCTGTGTACAAAGTAACAATGTTGTAAGATGATCAGTTGCAAATGACTTAGCTATTTTCAGGAATACGATTCAAGACAACTCTGAAAGATTTATTATGAAAAATGCTATCCAATCTCAGAGAAAGAATTGATGGTGTCTGGATACAGACTGAAACATACTTAATTTAAAAAAATATAAGAATAGGTAGGCGAATCTTTTGTTCCTAGCTTAGTACAAGAAAACACTGATAAAGGGATGGCTTTTCAGAAAGGGAAGTTGTCCAGGTGTTTTAGTCATGTGACCCTATTTGGGGTTTTCTTGGCAAAGATACTGGAGTGGTTTGCTATTTCTTTCTCCAGTTCATTTTACAGATAAGGAACTGAGGCAAAATGGTTTAAGTGACCTGTTCAGTGTTACACAGCTAGTAAATGTCTGAGGTCAGAAATAAACTCAAAAAGAGGAGTCTTCCTGACCTCTATCCACTGTTTCACCCACCATAGTTCAAGAAAAAATTGATAAAGGGATGCCTTTTGAGAAAGGTAAACAGTAGCCACTTAAAATGTTCATCAAAAGGCTTCATCAAGAACATGGCAGACTAGGGGCGGCCAGGTAGCACGGCAAGTAAGAGCACCGGCTCCAGTGTTGAGAAGACCTGGGGATCGAGTCCCGGGCTCAGACACTTGGCACCCACCCAGAAACACCTGGCCATGTAACCTTGAGCAAGTTACTTAACCCCAATTGCTTAGGGGCGGCCAGGTGGCTCAGCGAGTAAGAGTACCGGCTCCAGTGTTGGGACAACCTGGAGATCGAATCCTGGGCTCAGACACTCAGCACCACACCCAGAAATAACTGGCCATGTAACCATGAGCAAGTTACTTAACCCCGATTGCTTAAAAATATAAAAAAAAAAATAAAATTAAATTAAAAAAAAAAGAACATGGCAGACTAACCTAACTTCCTTTTATTTGACAAGATAACAATACTAATAGATCACCAAGATTATACATTGTAAACTCATATTTTAATGTAGCATTTCACAAATCTGCACATACTGTCCTTGTGGCATGATGTAGAATTTCAATCTAATTTTTAAAAAAAATTATTATAAGAATGTACTGTATTACACGATGAGCTAAATTATATGCCATGTTTATCAACTGTGCCTAATTAGAAGGGCTAGACTTATTTTAGGAGCCTCACTTCACAGAGCCCATTGTTCATGATCCCATCTAGCATTGCTTTGGGGAACATAAGAATTTAGCTTATTTGGACCCCACCCAAAGTTTCCCCTTGCAAAATAAGAATTTGACTTTTGTTTCTTTAAAGGATTTTGGCTCTCCTGTATGTATTAAAGTTAACAAGACACTAACTGTAGAACATGTTTTATTTAGCTAGGAAAAATGTATAGAATAAACTTGTATCAAAGCCCCTTAAAAGACAGAAAAGCTCTTCTCCTATTATTCTAGAGACAACCAAGGGGACTCTTCTTTCTGAACCTTTGAAAAATTTTGCAAAACTTAATGCTAACTATCATCATTCATAGATCTCAATTATCAGGGAAGGGATAGATCTAGCTTCCTCTTTGGTATACACAATTCCTTGCTATGCAGACACTTCTTTGTGGCACTGCAATGGTGTGACCTGGGAGTTTCTCTCCAGGCATGAATGAGGTTGGTCAATCTTCTCTTTCACTTACTCTCACTGAGATTCTTAATCCCTTCCTCATCTCATCCTTCCTATCTCACAGGATAGCTCAGTTCAGACTCTTTATTCTTTCATGTAATCATAATAGCTAGCATTAATATAGCACTTTAAAGTTTGCAGTGTTTTATTAATATTATATTCAATTATCTTCACAATAACCTTGGGAAGTAGATGTCATTGTCATCCCCATTTTATAGATAAGGAAATTGAGGCAAACAAAAGTTAAGTGATTTATTCTGGGTCGAAGGCTGGATTTGAACCCAGGCTTTCTTGACTCCAGGTTCAGTACTCTATCTGTACCACCTGGCTTCCTCCTCTTTCTCTGGAACCATTCTATAAGCATTGGCCCCTACGTATGATGGTGTCCTGTAGAAGCTACATGTATTCTCACAATTTTTTTCTAAATCCACATGCATCCCAGTGTGTGTATGTGTGCACTGACTCTTGATCTTTTCTCTAAAAGGATCTCTGCTAAGTATTGCTCATTTCTATAACTTCTGGTTTCCTCTACCATGGAGAATCCTCTCCTTTTGGGTCTCAATTTTCTTCTGTGTCTGTTTCTAGGTAGAGACCTTTTCTCTTTTTAAAGGAGATATACAGAGCCAGCATTAGCTCCAATTCATGAATGTAGTCATTCTTAAGCTATCAACTCATTGGCTTATGGTCCAGTTGCAACAAGGAAGCTGCAAATTCGTGAAGAAGAATGCCCCCTTCAAAGGGACATGAAGAAACAAGAATAAGGAGCATTTGAAACTTCTCCAGGGAAGTTGGTCCTAAGTAAGTAAATTCCTACTTTAACTAATAAGAAGTGTAAGAGGATACATGCCTGGGCAGTCTTCAACACAAAGATAAACAATTAATAGTTAATATCCTCCAGGAACACACATGTGCCTCGATGAGCAGGTATACTTGGAGGTAGACCAAGAACTGACTAAATGACTAGGCCCAAAGAGTAATCATTAAGGTTTCTGTCTTAGCATGGAGGGAGATCCATACTGGAATATGCATCACATTGTCCTGACCCTGTGCTGTTCCACTTTTTAATCTTTTATCATAGAGGACATGCTTATCAAACAGAAGGCTGGGAAGGATCTCAAGCAGGTTGGATAAGAGTCAGGAGCCAAAAAGATCTTGAGAGACTGAAATAATGTGCCAAATGGAATAAAATGAAATTCAATGAGAATAAATGTGAAGTTCAGTTTTGGGGTTTTAAAGCTTAACTTCAGAAGTACAATATTTTTAAAGTTTAACTAGAAAAGCTTTCTGATAGTAAAGATCTGGAAGTTTAGTACGATCCAAGTTCAGTATGAGTCATTAGTGTGACTGACGTGTGATGCCTAAGTCAAAAAAGATAATGTTATAATGACATGCTAGACTGCATATGAAAAGTGTCCAGAAAAAAATCAAAACAATTATAATACTAGGAAACACCTCCTCCACAGGCCTTTATGGTAATGTGTGAGTGTGCTTGTGTGTGTGTATGTGTATTTCACTGTAGGCTTTTTAATACTGATCCAACTCTAAAATAAACCACATATATATATATATATATACAATATTTTCTACAGTTTCTTTGAACCCCCTTATCCTTTTTAAGACCCATAAGAGCTATATATAGGCTTCATCTCAGGATTCCTACCTAATCAATTCTGCCTCCAGGAAAAAAGACATTCTTAATGTGATCTCTTTAAGAATAAAGAAATATGGGAGTCAAGATGGTGAAGTAGAAACAGGACCTCTGCGTGGCTCCAACTCTCACCACCTCCAACCCATGTAAAAGGGGATTCTGAACAAACTTTGGAGCTACAAAACCCACAAAATGACACAGAGAAGCTAACCTCCTGTTGAGGACAGCCCGGCAGGCCGGCTTCAAGAAATAATTGCTCTAGGAGCCAAACCCAGCTCCTAGGCTAGAGTGACTCCAGATCACCAGCAGCTGTGGCAGTTTCCAGAATTATCAACACATAGATGCTAAGGACAAAGTGAGAGGTAAGTGCAGAGTGGACTTTGGGACCCAGTCGTTGGGAGAGCATTGGCTTTTGCCCCCAGGGTGAGAAGATGCTGAGGGCTGCGGCCCAGCTGCTGCCACGGGGCAGCTTCAGCTCCTGGCCTGCAGATTTTAAGGGGACCAAGCAAGCAGTCTGAGGGGTAATCACTCTTGCTTTACCTGCTTGAATCTGGATTGGGGTCTAGGGTAGAGGTTCTGGGCTGTGTGACCAGCTTGCCAGAGTGTGTGGAGGCTTCAGAGAGGGCACCCAACCAATACTATGGAAGCTGAGAAAACCCCAGCGTTTGGTACAAAGCTGCCCTGTCTGGTAGCAGAGTCCTACTGTGGCAAAAAGCCCAAAAGTCAAGTAATTGAGTGGCAACATGACCAGGCAAAGTAAGCAAAGCAGACAGAAGAATCCAACATTAGACTGCTATTTTGGGGACAAAAAGGATCAAAGCATGGAAAAGGAGGAAGACAGTGAAGTCAGAACTCCTAAACCAAAAGCTTCAAAGGAAAATACGAGCTGGTGACAGGCCATAGAGGACCTTAAGAAGCACATAAGAGAAGTGGAGGAAAAACTGGGAAGAAAAATGAGAATGATGCAAGAAAATTACGAAATGAAAGTCAACAGCCTGACTGAGGAAAATAACACCTTAAAAAACAGACTAACTCAAATGTCAAAAGAGGCTCAAAAAGGCAATGAGGAGAAGAATGCCTTAAAAAGCCAAATTTGCCAGATGGAAAAAGAATCTCAAAAGCTCACTCAGAAGAATCATTCCTTCAGAATTAGATTGGAGCAAATGTAAGCTAATGAATTTATGAGAAATCTTGATGCTATTAAACAGATCCAAATAAATGAAAGAATAGAAGGCAATGTGAAATATCTCATGGGAAAAACCACTGACCTGGAAAATAGATCCAGGAGAAATAATTTTAAAATTATTGGACTACCTGAAAGCCATGATCAAAGAAAGAACCTAGAAATCATCCTCCAAGAAATTCTCAAGGAAAACTGCCCTGATGTTTTAGAACAAGAGGGCAAAATAGAGGTTGAAAGAATCCATCGATCACCTCCTGAAAAAGATCCCCAAAAGAAAACTCTTAGGAATATTATAGCCAGGTTCTGTAATTCCCAGATTAAGGAGACAATATTACAAGCAGCCAGGAAGAAATAATTTGAATATTGTGGAAACACAATCAGGATAACTCAGGATCTGGCAGCTTCTACACTGAGGGATCGAAGGGCTTAGAATATAATATTCTGGAAAGGCAAAAGACCCTGGATTAAAACCAAGAATCACCTACCCAGAAAAACTGAGTACCATGTTTCAGGGGAAAATATGGTCATTCAGTGGAATAGAGGACTTTCAAGCATTCTTGATGAAAAAAACAGAAAATTTGACATTCAGATATAAGAAGCAAGAGAAGCATGAGAAGGTAAACAGGGAAAAGAAATCATAAGGAACTTATCAAAGTTGAACTATTAACATTCCTACATGAAAAAATGATAATTGTAACTGATGAAACTTTTCTCAGTATGAAAATAATTGAAGGGAATAGAAATATACATATATATATTATATATATACATATATGTCTATATCGGAGGGTATATGGACACATGAATATATATGTGAATGTGTGTATATATGTTTACAGGTATACATAGATAGAGGGCACAGGACCAATTTAATAGGAAGGGAATGATACTTATAAGGTGAAATTAAGAGATGAGAGAGGAATATAATGAGAGGAGATGGAGAGACAGAATGGGGTAAACTATCTCATATAGAAGAGAGAAGGGAAAATGGTTACAATGGAGGGGAAGAATAGGAAGGCAAAAGGGAATGGGTCAACCTTATTCTCATTGAATTTGGCTCAGGGAGGGAATGACATACACACTAAATAGGGTATCTCACCCTACAAGAGAGTAGGGGGGAAGGGGATTGGAGGAGGGATAATGGAAGGAAGGGCAGGCTCGGGGGGAGGGAGGTTAGAAGCACCCACTTTTGAAAAGGGACAGGATCAAAGCTGAGAATAGAACAAGTGGGAGGTGGGATAGGAGGAAGGGAAATATAGTCAGTCTTTTACAACATATCTTCTATGTTAATGTTTTGCATGAGCTACAAATGTACAACCTATACTGAACTGCTTATCTTCCCAGTAAGGGTGGGTGATAAGGGAGGAAGGGAATGAATCTGGAATTCAAAGTTTTAAAATCAAATGTTAAAAAAATGTATATATGCACTATTATTAATACTATTTTACATATAATTGGGAAGTAAGATATACAGGCCCTGGGTCATAGAGATCTACCATGCCCTACTGGAAAAGTCAAAGAGGTATGAGAGAAGATATGGGAGAGAGCAGATTGGAGGAGGGAATATCCTGTGGGACTGCTATTTTGGGGCAGTGGGTAGGGGAAAAAAGGGGAGAAAATTCATAACTCAAAATCTGGCAGAAATGAATGATGTAAATCAGAAGTTAATAAAGCATTAAAAAAAAGAAATATTAAACCTGATTCAAGTTTTCTTTTCTCAGTGGGGTGGCTCCTTTAAAATGCCTGAGCAAGCATGGCCCTTATGCTCTAGCATTCCATCCTAAGAAGCCTCCCTAATGATATGTTTTTATTGTTGAAAAGCTGCTCTGCTTATACATGGTAATTTTCTACTACTGGCTACAATATCTTTGCCCTGGCCCATCTACAATCATCTTTGACATTCCTGGCTTTCACATTGGCAGTTATCTGGGGGGAGTAGGAGGCACTGATAATTCAATAGGAATTTTTGGAGATTTTCAGCATACTGAAAAAAATCCCAGACAACATGCACAGGTAAAGGAAAAAATCTTGATAAGTAATAAATGAATAATATTGTATATTATTAATCTATTGTATCATTTACTACCATAAGCATATATACATAAATTTATTATAAACAGTAAAATTTTGTTAAAAGTTTCAGTGCACTAAAATATACTCTCTCCGGAATACCTCCTCTTTGTCTCTCTACCATCCAGACTCAATCATGATTTTCCCCCATAGTGATCATTTTATCCTGTGCTTTTCATAAGAGAAGGGAATCTATGAAGCAGCTGATGCACCTATATTGTGGCTACAAAGACTCCACCTAGTGTACAAGATACTAATCTCTCTCATGCAGAAACTGCTACTTTTTTATGAGCACAATATGTCAATTTACTTGTTTTGTAGGTTAAATGTTAAATAAATATTTAATAATATTTAAATAATAAATAAACTGGAATTTTAAAAAATAAAGTTTTGTTGGGCCCAGGGTTATTCAAAGTTCTTCACATTTGTGGGGGTCCAGCTTCCTGAATCCCCATGAATGTCAAGGGATGGCTGTAGTTCTGTCTGCTTTTCATGGTATTCAAACTCAATTCAGGCTTGATTTCCACTTTTGCCTACTCCCTCACATTTGGCATTCAAATTTCCACTCCATTGCATCCCTATATCTTCTACTTAATCTGTTGGGGATATGGGCTATATTAGCTCCCTTCAGAAACTTCATCCCAGCTATAACATCTAGCAATGATGCCCTTATCCCCTGCTATACTCTGAAGGAACTTTGAAAAAAAAGTGAGAGTATTATCTCTTATCCTTGTCCCTTGGTCAAAAAAAAATCTTTTAAGGACTCCTAAAACAATCCAAAAAAAAAACCCCTCCTCTAATAAGTGTTCCTTATTTTTACACAAATGGATCATTAATAAAATACAAAATCTACACTTAGTATTCTTTAGCAACTAAAAAAAGAACACATTTTAAGTTCTGAGAGATAAATACTAGAACTATGCTTCTGAAAACTATATCCTTCCAAATGTGAAACTAATCTATTTTTTTGCCTAAAGCTTAAACATTATAAGTGTATGCACTTGATTTTTAAAGAAAAAAACCTATTTTTTCTAGCCCTGCAATGTGAAATATATTACACAATATTTTATGCATCAAAAAGTCTTCTTTCATGAGGCAATACCTCCACCTGCTGAAATACTGATACTAGAAACATCCAAATTTTATAAATTTTGTGAAAATATGTTTTCCCTAAATTATTTGAAAGTTGTCTAGCAGAGTATAATAAATTAGGTTGATTTGACTACACAAAGTTAGTTTTCATCTGGGTCTAAAATGTTCCACTTAATTTTGGTTCAACAAATCACAATATTGGAATTTTTAAGAAACAAAAAGAGGAAAAACAAATAATATATAGCATATATGCAGAAAATGATGTTAGAATTTACATTAAAATTATAAGATAAAATACAGAAACATAACATGGATATAAATGCAAGAATATAAGGTAACATACCTCTGAGATCATTTTTCTCCAAGTCTTTAAGTGTCTGAACAAATGCCAACTGGCTTTCTGTAAGGGGCCAACTGTTATATAATACTGTAGCTTGTATGATATACTTATAAGTCTGAAATAAAATGCAGTATTTAGTGAAGAAGTAATGTGAACATACAGTATATTAAATGCAAAAGTAATCGGCCCTTAAACTGATAACTCAATATCAGTTACCTCAGAGTAAAGACAAAATGGTTGGAGTATACAAAAATGCATGTTGAGATCATAGTACCTTGGATTCAGAGTTAGAAAGAATGCTGAAAGTCATCTAATTCAATCTCTCCATTTTTAGATGAGGAATCTCAATCCTAGAAGTGAAAGTTCTTTCACAAGATAAGAAAGCTAGGGAGGGTAGAGATACTATTTGAACATAGTCCTCTAACTCCAAATTTATAAGTATATCCTAATAAATCATATCAGCTATTTGCAACTTATCACAACTGCATTCTTTCCAGCTGAAAAAATAAAATTCAATTTTCTTAAAAAATAAAAGGCCTCTTCTTAGCAAGATTATATTCTAATATTTTCATAAATCAATGAAATCTAAAACTTCATGGTATAGAATTCAATTAATCATGACCTTGAATTTAATTTCTATAGACCTTACTTGCCTAATCTATAAAATAAGGAAAATGGTATTTATGTAATATACTTCCAATTATATAATTCTCTAATTTACAATCTTGGGGGTTTTTTGCGTTTTTTTTAACACCAATAAGTATCTCTAAATGTCTGTGCTCAGTTATGCATCTGCAAGGAAATAATCAGATTGCCTCATTCCTTCCCCTGAAATGATAAACAAAACTATCACACATCTTTTTTTTATCATTTCAATCAACAAAATCAACCACTATTCCATTTTTTATTTGAGACCTTATTTTAATTAAATAGAACACAAAACCAATTAAAATGTTGCTGTTTTTGGCATAGAGAATTTTATAATTTCAACATCTTTTTTTTTCTTTAAAACAAGACTGTCTTGAAGAAAGTAAAATAGTTGTTTTAAACTATTACCTGGTAGACACTTCTTTTCAATGTAAATATCTCACCTGTTGGGAAACTTGAGAGTTTTCATCTACATTTGGAAGGCTAACAGAATCATCATCAAGAACAGTCTGACCACTTTCAACTGTACCAGTAGATCTTGGCTTATTAACTCTTTGAGCTCCTGCAACAGCTTTTTTCTTGGTTTGTGGCACATCTGCTTCCTTCTTGGTAGCAATATTATGAGAAAGAACTTGCTTGCTAGCTGATATAGGGAGAAATATTAATTCTGAGTTTAATCACTGATAAAATGCTTTTAACACTGTATTGTCTTTGTTCTGTTGTGTCCTGGCTATAACAAACTTCAAATGATGACACCAATTATTTTGTTGCACTGGAATCTGTATACAGTATTGCCTGTCATGGAAAAAAAGACTGGACTTGAAAATTAAAGTCCTAGGTTTACATCCCTAGTGACCTTGGGAAAGACACTTCATCTATCTAAGCTTGTCTTCTCATCTGCAAAATGGGGAAAATGTTTTCATGAGCTATTCTGCAGTATCACCATTATAAAGATCAAATGAGATATTTTGTAAAATGTCTTATAAACCTTGAAGCACATCATAAATTTCATATTTGATGGTTGGTTGTTCTCCTTGGTTCTCAAAGAGGACCAAAATGACATCACTATGCCAGAGTCAAGTTACAGTGTCTCTGACTGTGGCTGATCAAACCAATATGAACTTGGAATGTTCCAGCACAAGTCAGGTACAAATAGTCCAGGTATAATTATATTAGGAAGAAAGATACTGTTTTCTTTATTGGCCTAGATCCTAAACTCAGTTCCACATTAAGGAAAAATTTTAGGGTGATAAAGGAGAGTATCTAGGATGTCTTTTGCCTGCCAGGGCAATCTGGTATACCTATATGGACAACAGCAGAGTATGTAAAATGGAAAAATATGAAATAATATTGAAATGGCTTAATGTTTAATTATATTTGAATAACCCAACCATAAACAGAGAATACTCTCCAGGTGTTTATGTAGTACTTTATTTCTGTCAAGAAAGTTTTATTTTGTGTTTGCATAAATCTCTGTGTGTGTCTCAGTAGGTCAAATTCCAAATTTATGTAGTTATTTCTGAGAGTATTTATCTTATTATCTTTTCTTCCTGGCTTTTATTAGTATTTTGTAGTAATGATAATGATTTTAAAGGTTTTATTTTGTAGCCTATTCCCTTGTGATAGATGCTAATTATCTCAGTTTCTTTACTGATTCAAGGGGGTTTTCTATGTAGACCATACTACCATCTACAAATAGTTATACTTCTTCCTCCTCTTTATTTCCCTATCCTTGATATTTTATCTAATCATCATGGTTATCATTTGTAGAACTATTTCAAACAATACTACACCAAAAAAGATCTTTGCTTTACCTTCATTTTACCAGAAAAGATCACATTAGATTACATTGCAAACAATGCTAACTCTTACTTTTAAATATGAGCTTTTTATCCTATTATATTAGGGTCCTTATATAGTCTTTGCAAAATGCACCATCAGAAATGGAAGAGCTAAAACTACTTGAAAGAATTGTTAGTTAATGGCATCATATTGCTCAGATTAGTACTACAGAAAACTAGAAAATATAAATGTGGATAGACTAAGAGCCTTTAAAGGGAACTAAACTGAACCAAAAGACCAATCTATAAATCTAAGATGCCATGAATTATTTGCTAGACAGTCAATGATTTTCAGTGTTAGATTTGCAAAGTAGACACTATCAGATCCCCATGGTAGAAATAAAGAGAAAACAACCTCTCGGGGTCCAGCTGTAGTTTTTAGTTTCAGTATATAAAAAATAATTTTCAAGGCCATAAACTAGGCAGCACAGTTTAACAGCAGTCTGGTCACTGGCAGGGATGTCTTACCACTTCCAGCTTGCCCCATCCTTCTGTTGAATTGTACAAATAGAAGTCTGTACAATAAGGAGGAAAGGGTGAAGTAGTCAACATTTGAATGTCACTTCCCTCTGAACTCTGAATATACATACAAACACAACTGGGTATAGAAATGCATTTCCCCCATCAGGAAACAAGAGGAAAAGAGGTTAAAAAAATAGGAGAATAAAAGATCAGGGTAGATTAAGGAAGGGATTAGTCACAAGCAAAACAAACTCTTAAAGTGGGAGCAGAAAACAAAGAAAAGGAAAAGTATCATTGAATAGGAATAAAGGAAATACACAGCAATCATAATTATGAATGTGAATGCACTGAACTCATCCATAGAACAAGAAGACAGTAGAATAGATTAGAAATCATAATCTAATAACAGATTATTTATAAAAAACATTTTTAACAAAAAGACACAAATAACATTTTAAAAAGGACTAGAAGGGACTCTATTATGCTTTAGCTGAAGTAAAAAAGGCACAGATAGCAATCATGGTTTCATGCAAAGCAAGAGCAAAAACAGATCCAATTACCCAATTACATGAGATAAAAAGGAAGAGGATATTGTGTGTGTGTGTGTGTGTGTGTGTATAACCATAGACAATAAATTCGTAATGTCTATAATAAAAATATATGCACCACAGGGCATTTATTAGTCAAGAAAGTTTAAAAAGTTACAGGGAGAGATAGACAATAAAACTATAATAGTAGGGGAACTCAACTTACTCCTCTCAGACCTAGATAATTCTAACTAAATATTAAAAAAAGAAAATGTAATTTTGAAAATTTAGATTTGTGGGGCAGAGTCAAGATGGCAGAGTAGAAACATGACCTCCGAGGGGCTCTGGCTTCCATCTTCCCCAATCAATATAAAAAGGGGACTGTGAACAAACTTTGGAGCTGCAGAACCCACAAAATGACACAGAGAAGCTAACCTCCCACTGAGGACAGCCCAGAAGGCTGGCAGGAATCAGCCAGCACAGAGCTCTGGGAGCCAAGCCCCAGAACCGCCATGAGTGGAGGTTTTAGCCCCAGAGCGGGTCTGACCAGCCACCAGCAGGAGGGACTCCAGATCAGCAGCAGCTGTGACCTTTCCAGAATTATCAACATACAGATGCGAAGGACAAAGTGAGAGGTCAGTGCAGTCTGGAGTTTGGGACCCAGTAAGTGGGAGTGCATGGCTTTTGCCCCCAGGGCAAGAAGCCACTGAGACTCCCAGCACAGCCAGCAAGTGCCATGTGGCAGCTTCAGGTCCTGATCTGCAGAGTGTAGGGGGACCAAGCAACCAGTCTGAGAGGTAATCACTCTTGCTTTAACCTGCTTGGATCTGGATTGCGGTCTAGGGTGGAAGTACTAGGATGCGTGACCAGCTTGCCAGAGCATGTGGAGGCCTCAGAGAGCACACCCATCTAATACCTCCATCAGTTTTATAACCCCAGTGTTTGAGATGAAAGCTCCCCTGTCTGGTGGCAGAGTCCTACTGTGGCAAAAAGTTCAGGGGTCAAGTGACTGAGGGGAGACATGACCAGGCAAAGGAAACAAAGCAGACAGAAGATTTCAACATTAGACTCCTATTTTGGGGACAAAACAGAGCAAAGCATAGAACAGGAAGAAGATAGTGAAGTTAGAACTCCTAAACCAAAAGCTTCAAAGGAAAATACAAGCTGGTTATAGGCCATAGAGGACCTTAAGAAGCAGATAAGAGAAGTGGAGGAAAAATTGGGAAGAGAAATGAGAACAATGCAAGAAAATTACGAAATGAGACTCAACAGCCTGACTGCGGTAAATCACACCTTAAAAAGCAGACTAACTCAAATAGCAAAGGAGACTCAAAAAGGCAAGGAGGAGAAGAATGCCTAAAAAAGCCAAATTTGCCAGATGGAAAAAGAATCTCAAAATCTCACTAAGGAGAATCATTCCTTCAGAATTAGGTTGGAGCATGTGGAAGCTAATGACTTTATGAGAAATCCAGATGCTGTTAAACAGATCCAAACAAAAGAAAGAATAGAAGGCAATGTGAAATATCTCATGGGAAAAACCACTGACCTGGAAAATAGATCCAGGAGAGATAATTTAAAAATTATTGGACTACCTGAAAACCATGATCAAAGTAAGAACCCAGAAATCATCCTCCAGGAAGTTCTCAAAGAAAACTGCCCTGATGTTTTAGAGCCAGAGGGCAAAACAGAGGTCGAAAGAATCCACTGATCACCTCCTCAAAAAGATCCCAAAAAGTAAACTCCTAGGAATATTATAGCCAGTTCCAGAGTTCCCAGGTCAAGGAGAAAATATTATAAGCAGCCAGGAAGAAGCAATTTGAAAATTGTGGAAACACAATCAGGATAACCCAGGATCTGGCAGCTTCTACACTGAGGGACTGAAGGGCTTGGAATATGATATTCCAGAGGTCAAAGGAGCTGGGGTTAAAACCAAGAATCACCTACCCAGCAAAACTGAGTATCATGTTTCAGGGGAAAATATGGTCATTCAGTGGAATAGAGGACTTTTAAGCATTCTTGCTGAAAAAAACACAGTTGAATAGAAAATCTGACATACAGATACAAGAAACAAGAGAAGCATGAGAAGGTAAACAGGGAAAAGAAATCATAAGGAACTTATCAAAGTTGAACTATTAACATTCCTACATGGAAAAACAACAATTGTAACTGATGAAACTTTTCTCAGTATGAAAACAGTTGAAGGGAATAGAAATATAGATAATTAGATAGATAGATAGATAGATATGGATATATATGTCTATATATGAAGGTATATGGGTATATGAATACATATATGAACGTGTGTATATATGTTTACAAGTATACATCGAAAGAGGACACAGGACAAATTTACCAGGAAGTGATGATACTTAATAGGTGAAATTAAGAGGTAAGAGAGGAATATAATGAGAGGAGATGGAGAGAGACAGAATGGGGTAAACTATCTCATATAGAAGAGGCAAGGGAAAATGGTCACAATGGAGGGGAAGAATAGGAAGGTAAAAGAGAATGGGTAAACCCTATTCCCATTGAATTTGGCTTAGGGAGGGAATGACATACACACTGAATAAAGTATTCACCCTACAGAAGAGTAGGGTAGAAGGGGATGAGACAGGGGATGATGGAGGGGAGGGCAGGTTGGGCGGGAGGGAAGTTGGAAGCACACACTTTTGAAAAGGGACAGGGTCAAAGTAGAGAATAGAATACGTGGGGGGTGGTATATGATGGAGGGAAATATAGTCAGTCTTTCACAATATATCCACTATGGAAAGATTTTGTATAGTTACACATGTACAACCTTTATTGAAATGATTATCTTCCCAGTAAGCATGGGTGAGGAGGGAGGAAGGCAAAGAATCTGGAATTCAAAATTTTGAAATCAAATGTTTAAAAATTATATATATAAATATATATAATTTTCTCATGCAACTGGGTAATAATATATACAGGCACGGAGGCATAGAGATCCATCTTGCTCTACTGGAAAGTCGGAGGGGGCATGGGGGAGGATGTAGGAGATATCAGATTGGGGGAGGGGGCATTGAGTGGAATCACTGCTTTGGGGTGGTGGGTAGGGGAAAGATGTGGAGAAAATTTGTAACTCAAAATCTTGTGGAAATGAATGATGTAAACTTAAATAAACATGAAATTTACTTTTAAAAAAAGATTACTGATTTAGAATGGAAAGAAGTATCCATACTTCTTAGCTGTGAATATCACTTTCATAACAACTGACCAAATTAGTGGATAAACATCTCATAAACAAATGCAGAAAATATTAAATTCATTTTTATGGCCCATGATGCAATAAAATTTATATTTAGTAAAGAACTTTTGAATCAAAGAATCAAAATTAACTGGGAACTAAATGACTTAATACTAAAGAATGGATGAGTCAAAGAATGAATCACTGAAACATACAATTTCATTGAGTACAATGACAACAGTGAGACAACATACCAAAATTTGGGGAATGCAGCCAAACGATAAAGAAAAAAAGAGAAAAACAGATAGATTAATCAGGAATTTATATAAAAATTCTATAAAATCAACAAATTAAAACTCCCTAATTAAATATCAAAATAAATATTTTCAAAAACAAGGAAGAGATCAAGAAAATTGGAAACAAAAACATTAGCTAATAAAAATTAGCTTTAAAAAAAACAATAAAATAGATATACCATTCATAACCAATAACTAAGAAACTTTAAAAATATTAGAAACTATCTTCCCTAATTATATACCAACAAAATTAAACATTAAAATGCAATAGATGAATATTTACAGAACTGTAAATTGGTCAGATTAATAGAACATGAAATGGAAGAATTAAATTACTCTATCCCATAAAAAAAATTGAAAAAGTTGTAAATGAACTTCCAAGGGGGGGGGGAGAACAAGAATAGATGAGGATGAAGGAAAGGAGAGAATTTGCATCTCAAAGTCTTAAAAATAAATGTTAAAATTGTCTTTACATGTGACTGGGGAAAAATAAAATATTAAATAATTTTTTTAAAGAATAAAAATAAGTGGAGCTTTCCTTAAAAGGAGAAGTAGCATCTATCTAAAACCAAGAGCCAGCAATATGCATAAAGGAGATAAACTAGGAGCCTTTCTAGTAAGATAAAAGGTAAAGCAAGGATGCCTATTGTTTTTACTATTCCATACAGTATTAGTAATCCTAGCTACAGCAATAAGAGAGGAAAAAGAAGGAATAAGCATAAGGAAACAAACATTACTTTTTGCAGATTATTTGATAAGGCTTACAGGAAGAACCCTAGGGAATTAACTAAAAAGACTAACTGAAACAATTAACAACTCCCACAAAGTTATAGGATATAAATATAAACCCATGAAAACCATTGTCATTTTTGTATATTACCAACAAAATCTAGTAGAGAGAGAAAAAGTAATTACATTTAAAATAACCAGGAACAATACAAAATAATTGGGAGTCTACCTGCCAAGACACACACACAAACTATGTGTACAATTATAAAACACTCTTTAATCAAATAAAAACAGATCTTATTATTTGGAGAAATATTAATTATTCATGAGTAAGAATAGCCAATAAAATAAAAATGGCAGTATTATCTAAGATAATTTATTTATTCAGTGCCATATTAATAAAGCTTTGTTGTTCAGTCATTCATTAGTATTTAACTCTTCATGACCCCATGTACCATAGGATACTGATACTGTCCATGGGATTTTTTTGGCAAAGACACTGGAATGGTTTGCTATTTCCTCTTCCAGTGGGTTGGGGCAAACAGAGATTATGTGACTTGCCCAGGGTAACACTGCTAGGAAGTGTCTGAGGCTGGACTTAAACTAAGGCCTACCAATTAAACCCACTATTTTCTAGAGCTAGAGAAAAAAGGTCAAGAATACAAGGATATTAATGAAAAGAAGTGGGAAGGAAGGGGGGAGCCCTAGCAATGCCACATCTTAGACTATACCAAAAAGCTGTAATCATTATAATAATTTGTTACTGGGTAAAAAATATAGACTTTGTTAAGTGGCAATGGGTTTCTCCTCATTGGAGAGTAAGCTTGCAAGCCTAGTTGACTTGAAGAAGCATGGCAGCACACCTGATAATAATAGGAAAGTTGGGAACAGAGGAAATTTTGAGGAAAAAGATTATATCAAAGTACAGAATGAGGGAATCAATTTCTTATTGAGCTCTTCTTATGATTTCTCTTTAACTTTGCTGCAAGAAGCTTAATTTTTTTTTGCTTAAGCTTACCATGAACACTGAAAGGTGACATGAACAAGTATCCAATGAAATGATGTTTCTAGCAGTGTTTGTACCCTTAATAAAGCCAAGTTCACTAATCCTTCCATTAATTGTAGTACAATGGAGAAACTCTGGGAGTCAGAAAGACCTGAGTTTAAATCCAGCTTCAGATGATTACTAGCTGTATAACCTATGGTAAGTCACTTAACCTTTGTCTGCCTCAGTTCCTTCAACTGCAAAATGGGGATAATAAGAGTACCTACCTCCCAGGATGGTTATGAGGATTATGTAATATAGTATTTGTAAAGCACTTAGCACAATGTCTGGCACATAGGAGATGCTTAATGAATGTTTGTTTGTCTGTCTACTGCCCTCTGCCACTAAGCTGCAACTTCCTTATATCTTACGTTATCATTACACTATATTACTTATGATTACACTTAATGCAAGAATATCAATATTGATATAATTTAGTTTATGCAATAAGATGTTCCCTGGTCCCTAGACAAGGATCTCACATTTAGGGTGTTAACTAATTAATAATTAGGGTGTTAATTAATTAATGTTGATAGCAAGATGGTCTGGAAACTATGATTACCTTTGGTACCATTCTGCTATCATCACTGCCAAAGTATTTCTCGTTTCCTGGGTTGTCTAGTCCAAAGAATTTATCACCCAATGCCCAGCTTACTGGTCATGAGCATCTTGGAAAGACAATGAAGTTCATGGTGGAAATTAGACTCAAAACCTTTCCAGCAAGGGAGGACCTAAAAGAGCTTGTGTTTTATTAGCATGGCCCAAAGAACACAAGGTCACTTCCAGGAGATATCACAACAGAAGCTTTTGGAGAAGTGTTACTAACTATTTTGTTGCTACTCAGAAAGACACACAGCAGCAGCAGCAACAAAATGGTACACACACACACACACACACACACACACACATACACATATACACATATATGTATGTATGTGTATATATTTGTATGGTATATAAATGTATAATGTGTATATATACATGTTGTGCATATATGTATTAATAAGATATACTGATGTATTAAATGATGACTTTAGTTGATGACAGCTATGCTATTTCACATTTTCACACATTTGTATTTTTTTGTTTTCTTCAAGTAAATGATTTTAAAATTGAAGTAAATGTTTATTCGTCAATCTAAGTATTTTTGGAAGAATTAAAAATATATTACTTACATTGAGAACTTAAAGCTCTTTCATTACTAAGAAAAAAAAATGTAGGAATTATAGCATGGCCTTTTCCAATAGTGCTTACGGCCTCTTCTTCATTTTCCAGGATCTGTAGTTTGATGAAAACATCAGTTCTAGAAGTGCATACCTGTACTGTAACAACGAGCCCTTGTGTTACTTTTACTGAATACCTATGAAGGCAAAATAACAATAATAAATATAGCAATTCTGTGAACAATTTACTAGTTTTTTCTGTAATCCAAGTAAAGGCAATTATAAACTTTGCTAGTATAATAATCTATAAAAAATACTATTTCACTAAAATCTCTGAACTGTCAATTTTTAAAAGTTATTAGAATAGGATATAGAGAGGAAACTAATATGAGAGTTTAAGATTTCCTAACAGTTTACATTAATGTGTTATTTGGGTCAAGTCCTCCTTATCTAGCCAACATTATGGAGTTTGTAAATAATTCTAGAAACCTTACCTGGTGAAATTCCAAAATCACTACCACTACCATCGCACCCATTTTAATATACCTTATATTTTTAAAGGCTCAATTTATTCTTAGACTTTCTAGTGTTTTAATAGGAATGGGTATTGTATTTCTTCAAAAGTTTTTTGTGCATCTATTGAGATAATCACATGATTTTTGTTGGTTTTGTTATTGATATGGTCAATTATGCTGACAGTTTTCCTAATGATGAACCAACCCTGCATTCCTATTTTCAATCCTACCTGGTCATCATCTATGATTCCATTATTTTATTTAAAATATTAGCATCTACATTTTTAGGAAAACTGACGTACAGTTTTCTTTTTCTGTTTTTGTTCTCCCTTGTTTAGGTATCCAAGCCATATTGTATCATAAAAGGAATTTGGTAGGTCTCCTTTTTTACCTATCTTTTTTTCAAATACTTTATATTAGGATTAACTGTTCCTTAAATGTTTGGTAGTATTGACTGTAAATCTCTCTAGTACTAGGGATTGTTTCTTGGGGAGCTTATTTATGACTTGCTCAATTTCTTCTTAAATAGGATTATTTATATATTCTATATCCTCTTCTGTTAATCTGGTCAATGTATAATTTTGTACATATTCATCCAGATTATTTAGATTGTCAGACTTAGTGGAATGTAATTGAGTCAAATAGCTCCTAATAATTATTTGGTGTTTCTTGGTTATGATCCTAGCTCCTTTGCCTTCAGGAGCATAAACGCTGCTAAATCCTGTGTAATCCTGATTGTGACTCCATAATATCAAATTGTGTCTTTTTGGCTGCTTGCAGTATTTTCTCCTGGACCTGAGAGCTCTGGAATTTGTCTATAATATTCCTGGGAGTTTTCATTTGGGATCTCTTTCAGGAGGTGATTGGTGGTTCTTTTGGTTTCTACTTTGCCCTCCAGTTCCAGGATACTGGGGTAATTTTCTTTGATTATTTTTTTAAATATGATGTCTGGGCTCTTTTTTTGATCCTGGCTTTAAGGTAGTATAATAATTCTTAAATTATCTCTTTTCAATCTATTCTCCAGGTCAGTTGTTTTTTTCAATGACATATTTTCTTCTATCTTTTCATTCTTTTGATTTTGTTTTATTGTTTCTTGAAATTTCATGCAGTGATTAGCTTCCACTTGCCCAATTCTAATTTTTAAGGGATTATTTTTTTCAATGAGCTTCTGTACCTCCTTTTCCACTATTTGTTTGTATAACAATTTTTGAGCTCTTCCAGGAATTCCTGTTGAGCTTGTGTCTAGTTCACTTTTCTTTTCATCTGAGGCTTTGCTTGTAGTTTTTGACATCATCGTCTTCTGAGTTTGTGTCTTGATTGTTCCTATAGCCACAGTTGTTCCTTGTGATCAAGATTCATTTTTGTTTTTGCTCATTTTTCCAGTCAATTTTTCAACATTTTATTTTAGTTTAAAGTTGGACTCTGTTCCTGGGTTTGGGGTAGAGAACAGTCCTAACCTTCTGGCTTTTTTGTTTGTTTGTTTTTCCTCTTTTTTTTTCAGGGCTAATTCTGTGAGTTTAGAAGTTTTCAGTGCTTCTAGGTTGAAGTATGGTAAGTGATCTAATCTATGCTCTGGTCCTTACTCAGAAAAGCCTCTTGCTTCCTTATGACTACAAGTAATGTTGCTCCTCAGAGCTCTGCTTGCTCATGATGGACAGCACTCTTCTTTGCCCTTGAATTGTGGTCTGTAAATTGGAATACCCATTATGTCAATAGGCAATGGAGTTACCAAAAAGCATCCAGTCCTGTGCCCAGGATTAATATAAGGGTTCTCTGTAATCTCTTTCTAACCAGTTTCCTAATCTGGTCTCTAGCTTGAGAGTCCTTGAAGATGCTGCTGTTTCTGTTGCCACCATCAAGTCCCATCACTTGCACTGCACAGATGGACCCTAGGTGAAGCCCCACCCCACTGTCATCAGCCTCTCCTTTCAACCTCCTAAGCTATCTTGGATTGGAAGAAGATGATCTTTCATTAGCTATGCCACTTCAGAATTCAATTTGAGGGGTTATTTTAAAGTTGTTTCAAAGGGAATGTTGGGAGAAGTCAGCTTTAGTACTTCCTCTACTTTATCATCTTGGCTCTGCCCCTCTCCCTATCTCTTTTTAGCAGTTTTATGTATCCTACCTCCTAGCCATCCCCCACCTGATGTATCTCCCCATGCCCCAGTCCCAGTATTCACATATTTCTGGAAATGAAAAATATTTTTCCTTTATTAAGGTGGCTGGGAATCCTTGGATTGGTATTTTTCTTTTAAATATATACGTTATTTGGATAAATGTTAGTCATATTAAACACAGATATATTCTCAAGTTTTTCTGTAATTTTAGACATTAGAGATTTTCATCTTGAGATCTGATATTATATATACCTTTACCCTAGGTAATGCAAATATCTTTGGTGCTATCAAACACAAATATATCACAATTGGAATTTTTCCTTCTTTTTTACTTTGCTTTTGTTATGAATAATTTTATAAACTATTTGATTAAACTGAAATTTACTTGAATTTCTTTAAAAAATACTATATTAAAGATATAAATAAGTCGGTCACTCTGGATAACATCCTCCCCTTTAAAATCACATTTTTGATCTTCAGATTTTCCCAAATGTCTATTACTACCAACCCTCCAATTTATGATTTTAGGAACACCTGTGCCCAAATTATTTAGACATATATTGAATCAATATCTTGTGCCACAGTATGACAATCCCTGAGAACACACTGTCTCTTATTTAAAAGGTTTTTTTTCCATCACATTAAACATTTCTGTCTGAATTCTTTTAATTTGAACTTCCAGTTGATTCACAGTGACTATAAAGTCAGATTATGTAGGCCCATTGCTCACTTTAGATACTGATACCTTATTGGAAGAAAACAATAATTAGTTAAATACCTACCATGTACCAGACACTGTGCTAAATGCTTTACAAATATTACTTTATTCGATCATCACAAAAACCTTGTGATGGTTTTATATAAGAAGAAATTTAAAATATTTCCCTTTTTGAAATAAACATATACCTGAACATAATCTGCTTGTCATTAGGAATATAAAAGTCTTTAATCTCCCTCATGGAAAATAAACTGCATACAGTCTCTCGACCAAGATATGGCAGGGGAGTATAAGAACCAATGATACGGAGTCTCCATTTTCCAGATGTTATATAAAAATCATTTGTATAGGCTTCTGCCACAAATGAGTATCCCTTCTAAAAAAATGAAAACAAGTCCATTTTAAAATCATAGTCATTACAAAGGAAAACATAACATTTTCACATGGTTCAAAGGAAAAAAAATACTCTAATTTATATACTGGAAGTAGCCTTATAGAATGCAAAGTTAGATGTATTTGGAGGTGCCAATGGCTTCTCCTGTTCTGGAGAAGCAGCATATCCCCAATGGACTCTGTCCCCACTTGTTCCTTATACACCAACCAACCTGCAGGCAACCTGATATCTGTTAATCCCTAAATGATGAATAACATCATTGAGAAAGAATGCCCTTTCAGGTTGTTGCTGTAATCAAGTTCACTATGGCTCTATCCTAGTTACATCTGAATTTCTGCCTCAAAATTGCTTATTATAAATTTTAAGTAGAATAAAATAGCATCTACGGGATGATATCTTTATTTGGAGTCAAAGGAAGGATGAAATCCTGGAAGTTATTTTAAATTTCTTGCCTCAGTTGCTTCAATTGTAAAATGATAGAACTGTACTAGATTAATTTTCAATTTCTATTGCAGTGTTTAAATCTAAAAAATAAGAATCAATGATTTTGTGTTTCAAATTCAAAATAAGAAACACTGACTTGTTTGTGAATAACAACTCAGTAAAGAAGATGGCAAGGCAAAACAATCAATCCATCAACAAGTGTTCATTTATTAAGCAGACTTTTTAGATTCCAGGAATTGTGCTAAGCATTGGGATATAAATATACAAAGTAAAACTGTCTCTATTTTCAAGGAATTTAATTCTCTATGAAGGGAGAAAGGACACACATATAAAAGTATGTACAGAAAAACACAAAAGGAACACAACATAGTTAAATTAAAGACAGCTAGGGAGAGAGGGCCCCAGTACTTGGGGGAATCATGAAAAGCTTCATGGAGAAGATGATACTTGAGCTAGCTCTTGAATAAAGTGAGGAAATGTATACAGTGGGAATAAGGAGGGTATGTATGAGGATTAAGAGAGCATGAGGTTGAAACAGATTCAAATATTGAGTTTCTATCTCAAGCAAGACTAATAAGAAGAAAGTCTCCATAGATATCAATATAGTTTGTTGTTGTTGTTATCACTGTTGAGCTACTTCAGTCATGTTCAACTAGTTTTCTTGGCAAAGATACTGGAGTGGTTTGCGGTTTCCTCTTCCAGCTTATTTTACTGACAAGAAAACTGAGGCAAACAGGATTAAGTGAGATGCCCAAGGTCACACAGCTACTAAGTGTCTGAGGGGAGATTTGAACTCAGAAAGATATCTTCCTGACTCCAGGCTTAGCTGACTATCAATATATTTATATTGATAATACTAGGAAGGAGATGACAGCAATAGATTAAAAGGTCATACACTATAATTAGGCTGAATTTAGACCAGGACTGATTCAATACTAAGAAAAACTATAAAGATAATTGATTATATTAATAACAAAGACAATAAATTCATATGGTTATTTCAATAGATACAGACAAAATACCACACCTATTCCTATTAAAAACACTAGGAAAGGGGCAGCTAGGCAGCACAGTGAATAGAGCACCAGTCCTGCAGTCAGGAGGACCAGAGTTCAAATCCGACCTCAGACACTAAACACTTACTAGCTGTGTGACCTTGAGCAAGTCACTTAACCCCAACTGCCCTGCCTTCCTCCCTCCAAAAAGCAAAAAAACAAAAGGAAGTATATGAATAAATGGAATTTTCCTTATTATTTTGCATAATATCTATCTAAAACAAAGAACAAGCAATATCTCAACTGAGGAGAAGCTAGAAGGATTTCTAAAAAATCTGGGGTGAAGCAAGCAATATTATAATAGAAATGCTAGCTGTTACAAAAAGACAAGAAAAAGGATTTGAAGAAATAAGTATAGGCAAAGAGGGGGAAAATCTACCACTTTTTGCAGAAAGCATCATGGTTTGTTTAGAGAAAAAACATAGTCAACTAAAAAATAAATAAAAATTAACAACTTAAAGAAAGCTAAAGTATAAAATAAACCCATGCAAATAATCAGTGTTTCTACATATTGCCAACAAAACCTAGCAGGAAGAGCTAGAAACAGAGATTCCATTTAAAATAACTATGGACAGTATAGAATACTTGGGAATTCACCTGCCAATCTATACAGGGGAACTTTATGAACACAATTATATTCACACAAATAAACACTGTAAATATAATGCCAAAAAAATGGAGAAATATGAATTGCCCATAGATGAAGCCAGTACACTAACATAGACAATATTACCTCAAATAATTAACTTATTCAGTGCCATACCAACCAAATTACTTTTTTAAATTTACTTTATTGGGGCAACTAGGTGGCGCAGTTAATAGAGCACCAGCCCTGGAGTCAGGAGGACCTGAGTCCAAATCCAGCCTCAGACACTTACTAGCCATGTGGCCTTGGGCAAGTCACTTAACCCCGATTGCCCTGCCTTCCCCCATGCAAAAAAAAAAACCAACTTCATTTTAAAAATTAAATTTTATGTTTATTTTTCGTTTATATCATTCATTTCCACAAGATTTTGAGTTACATATTTTCCCCCATCTTTCCCCTACACACCACCCCAAAAGAGCAATCCCATTGAATACACCCTCCCCAATCTGCTCTCTCCTATACCCTCCCCAATACCCCTCAAGATGGATCTTTATGCCCTAGTGCCTGAATATTTTATTTCCTAGTTGCATGTAAAAAAATAATTTATATATATATTTAAAACATTTGATTTAAAACTTTGAATTCCATATTCTTTCCCTTCCTCCATCATCACCCACTCTTACTCGGAAGGACAAGCAGTTCAACATAGGCTGTATATGTGTAGCTATGCAAAACATCTCCATAGTGGATATATTGTGAAAGACTGACTGTATTTCCCTCCATCCTATCCCGCCCCCCACTTGTTCTATTCTCTATTTTGACCTTGTCCCTTTAGTGTGTGCTTCCAACTTCCCTCCCCCTCAAACTGCCCTCTCCTCCATCATCCCCCCTCTCATCCCCTTCCTCCACTACTCTCCTGGAGGGAGAGATACCCTATTTAGTGTGTATATCACTCCCTCCTAAGCCAAATTCAATGAGAGTAAGGTTGACCCATTCCCTTTTGCCTTCCTGTTCTTTCCTCCATTGTCACAGTTCTCCCTTGCCTCTTCTATATGAGATAATTTATCCCATTCTGTCTCTCCCTATCTCCTCTCATTATGTTCCTCTCTCACCTCTCAATTTTACCTTTTAAGTATCATCCCTTCATATTCAATTGGTTCTGTGACCTCTTTGTATGCCTGTACATATATATGTATACACACACTCACATATGTATTCATATGCTTATAAACCCTCCTATATAGACACATATGTATGTATACATATATGTAAATTTATATTCCCTTCAATTATTCTCATACTGAGAAAAGTTTCATAAGTTACAATTATCATTTTTCTGTGTAGGAATCTAAATAGTTTAACTTTGATAAGTTCCTTATGATTTCTTTTCTCTGTTTACCTTCTCATGCTTCTCTTGCTTCTTGTATCTGAATGTCAAATTTTCTATTCAACTCTGGTTTTTTCAGCAAGAATCCTTGAAAGTCCTCTCAGTTTTGCTGGGTAGGTGATTCTTGGTTTTAATCCCAGCTCCTTTGACCTCAGGAATATTTTATTTCAAGCCCTTTTATCCCTCAGTATAGAAGCTGCCAAGAGTCACCTACCCAGCAAAACTGAGTTTCATGTTTCAGGGGAAAATATGATCATTCAATGAAACAGAGGGCTTTCAAACATTCATGACGAAAAAACCAGAGTTGAATAGAAAATTTGACATTCAGATACAAGAAGCAAGAGGAGCATGAGAAGGTAAACAGAGAAAAAAAATCATAAGGAACTTATCAAAGTTGAACTATTTACATTCCTACATGGAAAAACGATAATGGTAACTTATGAAACTTTTCTCAGTATAAGAATAGTTGAAGGGAATATAAATGCATGTGTGTGTATATATATATATATGTATATATATATACATACATACATACGTCTATACAGGAGGGTATATGGGTGTATGAATACATATGTGAGTTTGTGTATATATGTGTACAGGTACATTCTCACTGAATTTGGCTTAGGGAGGGAATGACATATACACTAAATAGGGTATCTTGCCCTACAGGAGAGTAGAGTGAAAGGGGATGAGAGGGGGGATGATGGAGGAGAGGGCAGGTTGGGTGGGAGGGAAGTTGGAAGCACACAGTTTTGAAAAGGGACAGGGTCAAAGTAGAGAATAGAACAAGTTGGGGGCAGGATAAGATGGAGGGAAATATAGGCAATCTTTTACAATATACCCACTATAGAAATGTTTTGCATAGCTATACATGTACAACCTATATTGAACTGCTTATCTTCCCAGTAAGGGTGGTGATGAGGGAGGAAGGGAAAGAATCTGGAATCCAAAGTTTTAAAATCAAATGTTTAATATATTATTATTATTATTATTATTTTACATGCAACTGGGAAATAAGATATACAGTCACTGGGGTACAGAGATCCATCTTGTGCTATTGGAAAGTTGGAGGGGGTATGGGGAGGATATAGGAGAGAGCAGATTGGGGAGGGGGTATACAGTGGTATTGCTGTTTTGGGGTGGTGGGTAGGGGAAAGATGAGGAGAAAAATTGTAACTCAAAATCTTGTGGAAATGAATGATGTACATGAAAAATAAACATAAAATTTAATTTTAAAAATTTTAAAAAGAAACACACTTTAAATTAAAAAAAAAGAAATGATAATAAAACCCAAGGAAGCTGATGAATTAGGCAATGTAGAGAATATAGAGGAAGAAGAAGAGACAACTGAGAATAGTTTTGTTATAGGAGTATTTTTCTTATTCTCTCTGCTAAATCCAAAGTTATTGTGAGATATGCATTTTATTATTATTGTTATTATTTAAAATTTGAGAACAGAGCTACATTGAAAATTCTTTTTCTGACACATTAAGAATTGTGTAATAATAGGAAGTTTCTACCTGAAATTTAGTTTAAGTGACTATAAAACATTTTGAATCTATAGTATCTAATTTTTTTAAATACAGATAATAACTTAAAGTTACTAGAAGAAAACTGAAATTTCAGTATTTTAACAAAAATTGTTTATCGTTAAGTTGAATTTTGAATGAATGTAGTGATTATGAAAAAGAGAGAACTTTGAACCTGGATAAATATAAAAAAATATTATCTATAAGAAATGAGTATATATTTGGATTTATATTCTGAATGAAAAAATTAAAAAGCATTCATTAAGTACTTACTATGTGCCAGACACTTTGCTGAGTGCTAAGGATTATGAGAGAAAAAAGGAAAATAATTTCTACCCCCTAGGAGTTCACATTCCAAAAGGGGAAGAAGTAGTGGTCATGGAAGGATGTTTCAGTTAGGAAAGTTACAATACTATAAATGAGTGAATACAAATAAAAGGATACCATATAATAGAACATTTGACACATTCTTCCCAGGAATGGTACTGCTGATTTTTTTTCCCAAAGTTATCAGGCCACAAGAATGATATTCTAAGGACCAAAGCTCAGAATGACCTGAGACTCAAGAGGCAAGCTAAGGACAATAAAAAAGTTGTGGGGGTTTTTTTGTTTGTTTGCTTTTAACACTTGGAGAAAAGAGTATACTCAAAAAAAGGTTAGGACCAGAAGCTGGAGAGAAATCAGCAATCAGTACAAATCAGTTATTTTATTAATTTCTAGACTTAAGGAAATATCAATAATGTAGATCAAACTTAGAAGAAGGTACACACATTTTTTACCCACACCCACACTTACCCTTATATTGCTTTATAAATATTGGGAGGATATAGTAGAAGACTCAGGGAATGAAGTCATTCATTCAGACTAGTTGTCTGGTGATCAAAGGCTTATTGTAAGAATAATAACAATAAATACTTGGCAATGATAACAACTAGCATTTATATAAATAGTGCTTTCAAGTTTGCAAATTGTTTTACATTCAATATCTTATTTGAGCCTCAAAACACCATTATAAGTCCATGCTTAGGGTGAATGGAGTAATGGTAATGGAGAATATAGGGAAGGCATATCTATTCAACTTTTTTTTTCATACCCAAAACCATGATCTCTGAACTGGAAAAGATAAAACAAAATGGCTAAAAAAATGAAACCTCAAAAAGACTATAAAATAGTAAACAAATACTTAGCTCCCCCTCAAATCACCAGGACCAGAAACATACCAGAGAAATGACTTAGTACATGTGGCTCAACGAATCTCTATTAGTCTCTGAAAAAACATGGAGTACAAGAAATGTTATGGGACTAGAAAAGTGAAAATGTCTTGATTTTTTCTAATGAAAGAAAGTATAATCTGCACCTTATATCACTGAACTAGACTTTTAAAGAGATTCTAAAATGTATTAAAAGGACAGTTTGCAAACTTGTTGAAAGGGAATAAATGATCGCAAGAGCTATTAAGATTAATCAAGAATAGGTCATGTCAAGGGGCGGCCAGGTGGCTCAGTAAGTAACAGCACCGACTCCAGTGTCGGGATGACCTGGGGATCAAATCTGGGCTCAGATACTTAGGACCACACCCAGAAATAACTGGCTGTGTAACCTTGAGCAAGTTACTTAACCCCGATTGCTTAAAAAAAAAAAAAGAATAGGTCACATCAAACTACTAACAAAATTTCCTTTCTTTACAGGATTAGGAGACTGGAATATCAGGAACAATGTAATACATTCTTTATACATATATAGATAGAGACGCTTAGAACTGAACTGAGTACAACTAGGTACCATTTAGAGCGAATCACATTTATTTGAATTTGCACTTAATATTTCCATTGGGGTGAAAAATGACCATATTTTGTATAATTATAACGTCAAATAATGTGAATTCAAATACATGCAACCATTCAGGTGAATTATTATTTATACTTATCAGGATGTAGCTGCATTTGAAAAAAATGTCATATTAATTTTTTAAAATAAGATGGAGGGATATGGGCTAGATGATTATGTATTTAAGTGAAGTGATAATTATCCGAAAGGCCAGACTTCAAGGAGTAGACACCAATACATTGAACCTGAAAGGACATCTCCTGTCAGCCCCAGAGATATGTGAGTGGCAGTGGATAAAATGCTGGGCCTGGAATCTAAGAACTGTGTTCAAATCCTGCTTCAAATATTTATTTGGTATGTGACTCTATGCAAGTCATTTAATCTTTCCTCATCTTAATTTCCTCATGTATAAAGCATCTAGCTTGAATGGTTGTTGTGAAGATTTTTATCTATTTATTTAATACTATCTATTTAATTAATATGTAATTATTTAGATAAATTAGTAATATTTAATTAATCTAATTAATATTTAAATACTATTTAATACTACCTATCTCTTGATTTAATACTGTCTCCTAGTAGTTGAAGGGATAACACTTGGAAAAGAGATTAAATTGTTTTTCATGGTACCAGAGGCCAGAACTAGGAATGATGGTTGACTTAAAAAGAAGCAGATTTAAATGTGATATACAGAAATATTTTCTAAAAATCAGAGCTATCCAAAAGTTTAACTAGGTCTACTCAAAGAAATGTGTTCATCCTTACTAGTGAGTCTTTAAGTAAAAACTAGATGCCCACTTAATAGATGTCCTTATAAAAAGATTTCTCTGTAGGTTGAATTATGTGATTGTCTAAGACTTCTTTCAACATATACTTAGTGAGCTACCATATAATTTGGTATAAAATCTTCTCTTTATTTAGTTTTACTTATGGTAGGGAAGATGACAAGGCAGTAGACTCCAAATTATCTTTCAATTTCATTACTGACATATATGTTCTTATATATTCTGAGTATACATTTTTAACTATTTTTTTCTTTAATTTTTTTCAATTAACGAAAATTTATTTCTTTCCCTCCTACCTCCCCACCTTACCAACCCACTGGAAAAAGAAAAAAAGAAAAACAAACCTCTCACAAGAAATATGCACAGTTAAACAAAACTAATTCTTACACTGGTCATGTTTCATTCTGCATCTTGATTCTAAAACCTATCCATCAAAAGTTGCATGGTTCATCATTATTACTCTGAAATCATGGCTGGCACTCATTTTCCTAATTGTGCATTGGTTTCTACATATGTATTTCTCATTCATAGTTTTAAAGTAGGTTTCCTATTCTGTATTTTAGCTGATTAATTCTAGAACATTAGTGCCCTCAAGGTTAATGCCAAAGCTAAATTTGGTATGGTAATTAACAAATAGAGACTGACACATTTAGGTTGAATTGGTTTGTGAATATTTTCACATCTTCCTTGGCAGATTTCATTTTGTTTATGCAATATTAGGATGAATAAAAGCTCATCTCATTGTTTATCTTTTTCACACTATAAACACTGACTTTAAGGACTTTTTGCTTAAAATTAAACCACTAAGATGTGTATACACACACATACATATATATGTACACATATATATACATATAGCTTTTAGATGGGGATCACAGAGATATGTTATTTATTAATAAGGTACTCAAATCTCTGACAATTGTCATTTGAGTTTGTATTTTATATATTTACTTATATGCTTCATATACACGTATTCTATTCCTATATGTATATGTGTGTATATATGTGTATACACACACATACACTAATCTAGTATGATCCCTGGCACATAGTAGGTATGTAAATTGTTATTTGCTGATTTATTAGTTTATTCTCTATTTGAAGTTATCTGATTCGTATGAGAAACATCACTATAACTTTGTGCCAAGCTCTAACCAAGTGAACTAATTTCAATCCAGAGCAAACTAAATAAATCAAATGTAGATATGAATGTTTTAAATGTCTAAAGTGGTAAACAATATTGTTAATAACTTCATTCAGTCATGACAACTATTTATGCTGCAAAAGTGCTGAAGTTAGCTCTGAAGACATGCTGCTGTAACTATAGTCTAAACCAGACAAAATGCTATTTGAAGTGGCAAATATTCAAGAGGCAAATCAGGGAGTTTTTTTGCCCCATAGCTTGGGGGAATACTTTGATGTCATCCATAGAACTGGAAATGGAAAAGGAACCTGTTTGTGTCATAAAATGAGCTGCCTCTCTCTTTTGTAATGAAATGTACATAATCATTTTAACTACTGCACAATTTGCTTACATACTTCAGGACTATATTGCCATAAAAAACTAAAAAAGATTAAATAGTGCCTCTAGTAGGTGAAGATACTGGTTGGTTAAATGAGAACCAGTTCTGCCTCTACAAAACATTTTAAGGGTTTCTTGCAACACACAAGTTCCATTGTAGTAGGAAAAAATGAAATCTTTACTATTGGCTGTCAATTCAATATTGTAACTCACTATTGACAAACAAAAACTCTGCTTGAGAATCACTTAGAGAAAGAAAAAATTCTGTGGCAAAGAAAATTTATTAAGTTCCTACTATGCATAAAAGACAGGCCTGGGCACTGGAGATAGTTTTTTAAAAGTCTCTCCTCAAAGAACATATATTCTACTGGGGAATACACAATGAGTATGCATACTTTTAATGGAAAGCATGTAAAAAAGAACATAAATTGGTTTTATCCCTAAAAAAACAGTTGAAGGAGAGAACAAACACTCTGGGAGAGAGAGAGGACTCAGGAAAGACATTATGTAGGAGATGTTACCTGAGCTCTGAATAGGATCAAATCATAAGATGTAGTATAACATGTTTTGTATAGATTCTATGAAAATTAGATCTGTGAACAAATTTATTCCCTGTATTTTTCTGAATTTAAGTACTCCTTAAGCAATCGAGGACATATTAAATCATTCATATCTTTTGATTATAAAAATGGATTTTATTAAAAATTATGCTAAGATGTATAAGTATAAAAACTGATAACAGGACAAGAGGAGAAATTAATGTCTCATTGAGATTTTTCTCATTAAACTGTAAATGGTGACTCTAAATTAACACAAGGTAAAATTAGGTTTGAGTACAAATTGTTATTTAAAAATTAACAACTTGAAACAGCAAGATCTGATTACAATATTCAGCAATGTTATGGCTCAGGAGAAGTAACAGAAAAATGTTTGGCTTATATTAAAAATAATTTTAAGCTTTTATTATAGTGTAAAAGTATATAATCTGAGCATAAATTATTTAAAATTTAATTAGACAAAAATATCGCATAAATCTATTTCTTCAAAAAGTCACTCAATTGTCCTTATTTTTAAAAGGTCACTAAAATCTCATTAAAATCTCTCTAACAGAATTCTATTTCTATGCCACATTGTGACATAAAAGTGACCTTGAATCAAATAAGAATGAGAATTCAGGCAGGTTCTCCCAAGTTTTAAAGACTTTGACTATGGTCTGGGCAATAAACTGTCTGCTACCTAAAGACAAATACAGTTAAGTATGAAAGAGGCATATCACTAGTAGTATGACTATTTATGTGATGAATTCTTTGTCTATAGGAACCCAAGAAAAAAGGAAGATACAAAACAGTCTTCAATGATAAGCTAGCATAGGGAAAGAGGGAGAAAAACATATTGGCAAATATGGTTCAAGATTAACAAATGTTTTGCTGCAAATAGAAGGATCATTTGTCCATTAGACTATACACTGATCTGACCAAAGATAAAAATCAACACTGAACCAAAAAGGATTAGTATACTTGGATGACTCCCTTCTGCTTTTGTAGTGACAGTGGAAGATAGAAAAGGGAGAACATGGTAAGAATCACAGCACTTAAAAAATATCTACAAATAATAATTAAACGATTGGTACTGTAAATGGGAGATTTTTGTTCAATGGTAAATATCAAAATATTACTGGCTAAGACATGGGAAAGGACAGGAGATCTCCAGACTCTAGGGACCTGGGTTCACATACCAGCTCTATCCCTAATGCTTATGTTGCCTTGGGTAAATCATTTAAGCTTTCTGAACCTCAGTTTTCTTATTTCTAAAATAGAGCTCTAGGTTCTTTCCAGATCTAAATATATAACCCTAAGAGCTTATATTAAAACTAACATTCTGGCTCTAAATGAAACAAGAAAATAAAATAAGGTAGTGACTACTAAATGGAAATTTCTCAGATTTCCTTGAAGAGCAAATAAAGGACTTGGTATAGTTGCTTTCTTTGTTTATTTAAAGGCAATGAGAAATAGCATTTGGGACATATGATCATTTCAAATGGTGGTACTAATAGTCAATATAAAGAGAAAGACAGTTTTATGAAGGAAATTACAACTATGTTCCAGCATCTGGATAAAGGGATAGAACAAAGATCCTCTGAATCAAGTAATATATGCATTCATACTTACTGACTTCAAATCAAAGGTAAGCTTAGGTGAAAAACACATCTCAGTGATATAGCTAGGTCTAAGAACATGCACTGTTTAGTAACTTTTTTGTGTATAATTCCAAATAGCTTTCTATAATGGTTCACCTGTATACCACCAAAAGTGAATCAATGTGCCTGTTTTCTGATAGGCCTTGCAACATTTATCATTTTCTTTTTTGTCATCAGCCAATCTGATGGGTAGGAGATGAGCAAATTGAGAAGAGTGAGGTGGCGTAATGGATGATGTTGTATTTGAAGTCAAGAAGAGCTGGATTCGGGGCGGCCAGGTAGCACAGTGAGTAAGAGCACTGGCCCCAGAGTTGGGATGACCTAGGATTGAATCTGGGCTCAGACACTTAGCACCCTCCCAGAAACACCTGGCCGTTTAACCTTGAGCAAGTTACTTAACCCCGATTGCTTAAAAAAATAAAAAAAAAAAAAGAGCTGGATTCAAATCCCACTTTAGACACTAGCTGTGTGACCTTGGGCAAGTCACTTATTCTCTCTGGAATTTGGTTTCCTCATTTGCAGAATGAATAAGTGGGACTCTGTGACTTCTAAGATACATTCCTGCTCTAAACATATGATCCTATTAACATAATAAGCTTCTCTAGAATCAGCATCATCTCTGTCTCAGATCCCCTTGTGCTTCTAATTCATTTGCCTATATGGACGGATGAGTGGATAGAGGGATGAATGGAAGGAATATCACGTGTTAAGCACCTACTATGTGCCAGGCACTACATTAGGCACTTGGAATAGAAAGATATAAGCTGAATAATCATTTTCTTTGAGTTTATATAGTCTATCTAAGGGACACAATATGTAGTTACAAAGTATTTACAATAAATACAAAATAGAAATGGGCTGATTTATGGGAGAAGGAAATAGAAGTTAGGGGAATCAAGAAAGGCTTACTGTACAAGGCAGTGCTACAGATGAACCTTGAAGGAAACTTGTGATTCTAAGAGATGAATGAGGAAGGAGTGCATTCTAGACATGGTAGACAACTAATGCAAAGGTATGGAGTCTGTCCATGCATGAGGAATATTAAAAAGGCTACTTTGGCTAGATTATAATATCTGCGAAGGGAAGTAATGTACACTAAGGATGGAAAGGTTGGTTGAGGCCAAGTTGTTGTATAGCACTTCAAAAACCAAACAGAAGAGTTTTATTTAATCCTAGAGTCCACAGAGAAATACTGTAGCTTATTGAGTAGATATAGTCTGACCTGTGCAGCTACGATTTATCTTATTCTACTCCCTTAAGGTATTCAAAAGAAAGAATTAATTGTTGCTGTGTATACATTAATTTCAGTAAAAGCAGTTTTGTTGCTTAGTTTAGTTGGTTAGTTTTTTAGTTGCATCTGACTCTGTGACCCCACTTTTGAGGTTTTCTTGGCAAAGAAACAGCAAAAGTACACAGATACTATCTTTTAATCCTCTATGAAAATAAAGCTTCTGTCATTGGATGATAATTATCTTCAATCTTACCTTATTCTTGGTATAGACATAAGGTATCACTTTGAGGAACACTCGTGGCACTTCCTCCATTGTGTCATTATTAATAACATGGAGCATACAGACTGGAAGAGTAGTGTATATCTTAGGCACCAAGAGCATATCTTGAGCTACATAAAATGTTTCTCTGCAATTTAAAAAAAAAGGATCCTTTAAAAGATGTTGGAAAATCAGTTGGATTTTTAAGTGAATAAACAGAAACTGGAGTAAATTAACTTTAAAAATTAAAAATTCAATATATTTTTATATAATGATATTCTTTCCATCTCTCTTGCCTTTCACAAGCAACATCTAGGGAGAGCTGTCTGTATTATTTTGTCTCTGCTCTGCATTTCACACAATAGTCCAATCCTTGCAATATGGCTTCCAACCCCAATATCTGATGGAATTTGCTCAACGGTTTTCAATGATTTCTTACTTGCTATTTCCAAAAGTATTTGCTCAATCCTCATCTTTCTTGATATCTCTGTAGCAATCCTATTCCAGGCACTTCCTTGCTATATGACCCTGCTCTCCCTAGGCTCTAGTTTCTGTAGCTATAAAATGATGGGAACAGACTTGATAAACTCTAAAGTCTCTTCTAGTTCTAACCAATGAATCTTTGATTCTAGAGATATTCTCTTCCCTGCCTGGGTTTTCTTAACCTGTCCCTGTCCCTGTCCCTGTCTGTCTGTCTGTCTGTCTCTCTCTCGTTCTCTCTCTCTCTCTCTCTCTCTCTCTCTCTCTCTCTCTCTCTCTCTCTCTCTCTGTTTTCCTGTCCAATAGCTCCTACTCAGATTCGTTTGCTGGATCATCATTTATATCCTGACCCTATGTGTGAGTATACCTCAGAATTGTGTCCTGGACTCTTCTCTCTTCTCCCTCTGTATTTTCTATTGGTGATCTTATCAGCTCCCATACATTCAATGATCAATTCTAAGTTATTGACTTTCAAACTTGCATATCTAACCCTCATCTCTATTTTGAGCACCAGTCTAAAAACAACTGTTCTTTAGGCATCTCTACTTAGCTGTTCCATAGACTTCTCCAACCCAACATGCCTAAAACAGAACTTATTATCTTCATCCCATTGGTGATTCTACCCTCCTTTTAGTGACCCAAGCTTGCCATCTCTGAGTCATTCTCAATTTTTTAGTCTCATTCATTCCAGCCCTCACCATATCTAGTCAACTGCCACATCCTATCAATTCTGCCTCCACCTCTCTCACGTCTATCCCCTTCTCTCCACTCAGCCTGTCATCATATATATTTTGGTCCTCAATACCTCTCACCTGGACTATTGCATTAGACTCCTAACTGGTCTCTCTGCTTCCAGTTTTTCCCCTCTTCAAACCATCCTCTACACAGCTGCCAAATTGACATTCCAAAAGCACAGAAAACACAAAATCACAAAAGCATCCATGTAAATGAATATATAAATCTGATCGTGATGGGCCCCTGCTCATTAAACTTAAGTGACTCCCTATTGCCTCTAGGATAAAATAAAAATCTCTGTTTGACATCTAGGCCCTTCACAATCTGGCTCCAAATTCTAATTCTAGATGAGTTTCATAATTCCTCATCATAAACTCCATATTCCAGCCAAACTGGCCAATTTGCTGTTCTCTGTACTTGATATTCCATCTCCCACCTATCTGCCTCTGTACAAGTTGTTCCCATGTATTTAATGCTCTCCCTCCTTCCATCTGCCTCTTCAGACTCTCAGCACAAGTGTCCCTTCCTATAAGAGGCCCATCTTGATCCTTCTGTTGTTATTTCTCTCTGAACTTGCCTACCAAAAAATTACTTTTATTAAGTTTATACTTTATATTTACTTTTCTGTGTCCATATTCTTCTCAGTAGAGCATAAGTTTGAACAGTTTCATTTTTTATCTTTGTGTCCCCAGAGCCTAGCACAATGCCTAGAGTACTTAAGTACTTAAAAAATAAATGATTTTTCAATTCTACTGAATTAATGATTCTTGCTGTTGATTTTATTATCTAGAAATATAAATATTTAGATAATTATGATTCATATATTACAGCTACTTAAGTATTATCCAGCAAATGAGAGACTTTTACCTCACTATCATATCACTATACATTCTCTGAGCAGCATGTCAAATCAATTTAAGAAGTATTTACTTAGTAACTACTCTGAATGGGCACAATGCTATGCTGGGTACTAAGGAAACAAAGGTGAAATGAGTCTCTGTCCTAAGGTGCTTGGAGTCTAACATGGGAGATAACATAAAATGAATACAAAGAGTTATAATGTAAGAAAGTTATTAAACATAAAGTTAACTAAATGCAAACATAAATAAAACAGTTGTATAATGTAGTTTTTATTTTTCTTATGTTTTTGACTAAAAATTCAAATAAAACATTTCTTTAAATGTTTTCATATATACAAAGTAAAAGTGGGATGACTTTTAGGGAAGGTAAGAAAAAACAATTCGGGGGCAGCTAGGTGACACAGTGAATAAAGCACTGGCCCTGGAGTCAGGAGGACCTGAGTTCAAATCCATCCTCAGACAGTTAACACAAAAACTAGCTGTGTGACCTTGGGCAAGTCACTTAACCCCAACTGCCCTTCTAAAAAAAGGAAAAAAAAAGAAAAACAACCCTGAAGTTTTATTTTTTTCAAACAAAATTATAAATTAACTAATTACATACTATAGTAGATTAAACAAGTGATTAAAATCAATCAAAACAATTTATTAAGGACCAGTATGCCTGGCATTATGCTGAGCAATGATACAAAGACTCCCCCAAAAACCCTATCTCTCAAGCTACTTATATTAAGTATATACAGAAAAGCATTTTAATAAATAAAATTTAATTTAGAAAGGGTGAAAACATTTTCAAAACCTTACCGAAAAACAATAAACCAAGAATTTGGTGGCTGATCAGGATAGTTTACAGAATAATCAGCAAAAGCTATCTTAGTTTCTTCATCTTTATAACATGGATATAGCTCAAAAGACTTGCATTTGCTTTTAAACATTAACCTAAAAAAAAGAAAGAGTATCACTTTCATAAAAGAACAGTACTTCCTAAATACGTCTTATTCATAAAAAGAAATAAAGAAAAAATAAGATGGAAAAATCTATATAAGGGTGGGGTATCTATTCAATAAGTCACCTTCCTCTTCTTAAAGTAACTAATAAAATAACTAATAACTAAAGTAACTAATAAAGTAACTAAAGCAATTAATAAGCCTTGATACTTTTATCAGGTGAAAATACTTATCAATCAAAGGCTTTAAACTAGGTTCTGAAAATCCTTAATCAATTTGGATAAAGTGATGGAATTAAATGAAATTATACAGGAAGTATGCTGAGATTGGTTGAAGAGAATCAGTTACACTCTCTGTGAGTCCTTGTATATGACAGCAAGCCAGTTAGAATTTCTGCCTTCCTACCCAGTAGTAGAAGTACCAGTCATGAACCTGAGCCAGAATTGCTAGTAGAGGAGGGAGGAGGAGAAAGCCTGTCTTCTCCCTTCACCACTGGACTAGAGAAAGTACTTGTGAACTTCAAAAGGTCAGATGATTTGAGATTTCTCATTTTTAATAGTCAAGATTATTCCCAAAACAGCAGTGACTAAATGGCACTATGTGTACCAGGAGCTGGAGGCAAACTAAGCACAATGAGAAATGCAGCTTCAGGACTCCTTAAGTAGGACAACAGTAATCTATACCATACAAAAAGGAAATTTCACCAGGGCCCCACAAAAGGGGAAAAAAGAGATTTCTAGCGTCTAAGAGCTGTGAGTTACCGCTTTGTTATGTACTCTCTATATTTCTCCCTACTTTTCCTTGGGATCTGTTCATAATTGTGGGAAAGCATGTCTCTGGTTTAAGGGAATGCTTTGTAATAACTATCTGTATTATGCTCTAACAGTAAAAACTCATTTCTAAAAGCTAAATCTAGCTGGTTACTTGTTACCAATTGATAATCAGTGGGAAAGCATCCTGATGGGGCCTTGTGAGCAACAGCATTAGAAAAATATCCTCAACATCTCAGGGTTACCCAGAATTAATTAATACCTAGAATTAATAAAAAGCTAGGTGAGTTCTGGGATCCAATCTAACAATGGAGTAGGAGAATGAGAGAGAAAGCCCATGAGCATACTATATCTACAATATACAATATATCTCTTATTATCATCAAAAATAATTGTGTGACTATCTCTATGAGGATTCTACAGAGCAAGATAATTAAACTTGATCCTTCAACCCCAAAGGCTAATGATACAAGATGGACCAGTGAACATCTTTTAACTAAATAGAAATTTGTATTCTATATGAGCAATATGTTAAATATACCTGATATTCTGAAGAGATGGAGATATAACAAAGACACACAGAATCACGGAATATAAATTTAGAGGTAGAAGGTACCTGAAAAATAACCTAATTTGGCCCCTAAGATTATATTTAGGCTCAAAAAGACTGAATGATTTGTCTGAGGTCATAGAGGTATCAAGTAGGAGAGGAAGGAATCATGGGAGCTGATATAGGGCAAGATTATATATGCATATCTGAAGAAAATCTCCTGGAGGGCAGAAGTGCTATGAGAATTTTGAGGAGGAAATAGTCTTCAAAAGAAATTTATGTGTTTCCAGACAGTATTTGAAGGGAACACCTGAGCTTCCAGACATTCATTAAGATTGACTTAAGAGGGGAGGGGGAAGAGAGGGAAAGAAAAAGTGAGGGAGAGAAAGAGAATAAGAGGGACAGAGGGGAAAGGGGAAGGGGAAAAGAGGGAGAAGAGGGTGAGAGGGAGAGAGAGGGTCTATAGAAGGTATAGTCATGAG